>NC_089500.1:40888113-41194363 GCF_036850765.1 Saccopteryx bilineata
TGATGTTATTTTTTTAAAGTAATCTAATCTGTTAACAAGAACAGGATTCTGAGGCCCTGGCCAGTTTTCTCAGTGGATAGAGCATTGGCACAGCATATGACATCCTGGATTTGATCCCCAGTCAGGGCACATATGAGAAGCAACCATTTGCTTCTCTTCTTCTCTCTCTCTCTCTCCCTTCTCCCTCTCTTCCCCTCCCAAAGCCAATGGTTAAGTTGGTTCATGTGAGGATAGCTCCGTTGGTCCAAGAGTCAGCCTCAGGTACTGAGGATAGCTTGGTTGATTCAAGCATTGGCCCCAGCTGGGGACTGCTGGGTGTATCCTGGTCCAGGCACATACAGTAAGTAGTCTGTCTCTTTATTTTCCTTTCTTTCATTTAAAAAAAAACCAACAGGATTATATATATATTTTAAAAACTTTATCAAATGATTCCAAAATTAACCAATTTTCCTACAAACTATTCTATTTACAAAAGAAAATTAAAGCACAAACTTCTCTTTAAGTCTTTTAGATAAATGGGAAATACATGAAAATGTACACTTGCACAAAGAAAAGATTAATGTACTGAAAAAGCAGTAATAGCGCCATAGTAGACAAAATGTATTCATGCAATATATATAATATAATATGATATGATGAGTCAGGTTTGATTAAACTCTGATCTTAAATTCTTCATTAACTCAGATCTAAACCAGGGAAGCAAAACTCTGCTTATATCATAAACATATTGAAAAGTGTCTGAAGCCACTTTGTAAAATCCTTGTTCATTTATGTATTCATTCAACCAAATAAAATTTATAGATCACCTTCTATTTTCCAGGGTTGAATACACAAGTAGCAAAATCTCTGCCTTAAGGAGTGTATTTCTTGAGTTAAAGACAGAAACCATTCACAATCAAGCCATATAATTATGATTAATGCAAGTCTATTTGGAACCCCCAAGTGCAATTTCTAGTATTAATCATCAAATGCTGGTTAGAAAGCATTTGGTTTTGTGTACTTTCTTATTGGGGAAACCCATGTCTTTTGGGGGAGGATACAAAGGGAATTTGGCATTCACATGGTTGGAAATTGGAGTGGTGCAAAACTATTTTAGCAGGTGCTATGAAAGAAAGAGAAGTGTACCTACATACAATTAGAAGAACAGGGAAGGTATTACCAGAGAAAGTGAGACACACTGATTTCTTTTTATTGATTGATTTTAGACAGGGGGGGGAAGAGGAAGAAAAAGAGAGAGAACATCAACCTGTTGTTGCACTTAGTTGTGCATTCACTGGTCACTTCTTTTTTTATTTTTTTAGTTATTTTAGAGAGAGAGGTGAGGAGAGAGACAGAGAAACAAAAACATTAATATGTTTTGCATGTGCCCTGACCAAGAATCGAACCCACAACCTTTGTGTATCAAGATGATGCTCTAATCAGCCAAGCTGTCTCTCCAGGGCTGAAACAAACTGAATTTTAAACAACAAAGTATGAGTTATCTAGGCAGGGACTTCTAGCTTGTAAGAAAATTAATCTCTGTTGTTTAAACCATCCAGTCTATGGCATTTTGTTATTTCAGCCCCAGCAGACTAATACAGTCAATCCATATAACTAGAAAGACAAGAGAGGGATGTCAGGAATGGTGAGAGGTGAGAACAAAAGGAGTTCATATAAAAGAGTTAGCCACCATCATTATCACTGCCCACCCACAGAGTGTGGCCCTGGTAGCAGGATAATTCTTGGTGACTCCCTCCCTCTCTGGAAGCCCTCTTTTTCCCTGACATCATATTGGATGCTCACTCCTGGGACTTCACATCTTGAGGCAGAGATGCTAGAAGAAGAGGGACACTTAAAGGTCATCCATCCCAGCTTCAAGAAGCAGGTCCTGCCCCAGCTTCTGGAGCTGCCTGAGGTGTTGCAAGCTGGTCCTCCGGCCTCCCTTCCATTCTTTGAACCACAGTGTACTCTCAGTAGAGTCTGCTTTGTTTAGAAGACCCAGAGTCATTTTCTGTTTCAGCAAAAGTCCAACTCGCAAACAAATTCAGCTCTTTCCTCCAGGAAAATGAGAGAGACAGACGACTCTGTACCTATAGGACTGCTGGGTAATATTGAGGAGCATGTTTACCTCAGGAGTGATACACTTGTAAAATTATCACTCCTCATTGGTGTTATTTTTCCCAGCAATACTGAGTTGTCTGAGTGGAAATCTGAGAGTCATAAATGTCATTTATTATCATCCCCCAAAAGTTACTGAGTCAGCCTGACCAGACAGTGGCACAATGGATAGAGCATCAGACTGGGATGTGGAAGACCCAGGTTCAAAACCCCGAGGTCACTGGCTTGAGCATGGGCTCACCAGCTTGAGCACAGGGTCGCTGGCTTAAGCGTGGAATCACAGACATGACTCCATGGCTGCTAGCTTGAGCCCAAAGGTTGCTGGCTAGAAGCCCAAGGTCACTGGCTTGAGTCCAAGGTCACTGGCTTGGGCACATGGTCACCCACTCTGCTATAGTCCCCCAGTCAAGGCACACATGAGAAAGCCGTCAATGAACAACTAAGGAGCCGCAACAGAGAATTGATGCTTCTCATCTCTCTCCCTTTCTGCCTATCTGTCCCTATCTGTCCCTCTCTCTGTCTCTCTCTCTCTCTCTCTCTCTATGTCTCTGTAACAAAACAAAACAAAAAAGTTACTGAGCCAATGAGAAGTTGACATACGAGTTTGTTTCTTATTTTTTAATAAAATTTGCTGAGACATTTTGGATTAATCCTTAAGACAACATTTTGTAAAATACTACACCTGCCTTAACTTCCAAAATGTGTGTTGGAGTTATGCCCATATGAAATTTATAAAATTTTAACATTAATGTTAATACTTGGCACCTGCCCAGTATTTCATTTCCAAACACTTATACATACATTAACAACTTATTATTTCAAAGTTCTTATCTGAGCTAGAAAAGACACCATTTCATTCTGTAAGTGGGAACTAAGAAGAAGTGTATGTGACTTTTTTGAGGTTTGTTACGGATAAGTTCCTTGGCATATAATCAATGTCATGTTTATCATAATCATCAGCATGATCATTATTTACATTTATTAATTCTGATTGCAAAGCACTTCTGCTAATATGACTCCAACTGAGCCTCACTGACTTTCTTATTTATTCCATAATGTTGTTTTGGTATTTTTTTTTGTCTTTGATATGTGTCTTGGATCTATGTTAGGTACTGAGAATACAGCAATTAATTACTAAGACTAATTAATTACCATGACTGAGGCTAATTAATTACTACGATGACTGCCCTTATTGCAATTACAGACTATTGACAGAGTTAGACAAGTAAGAGCAGTGACTCCAGCATGCAGGGAACAATTCTATGAGGAGCTCTGGGGAACTGAAGTATTATAGAATCACATAAGAATGGAGTGTAGAGGACATTGGGATTTACCAAAACTTTGAAAAAGAGGGAACAGAGATAACACTCCATACCATTTCATGAATGAAGGCACTGGGCTCAGGGAGGTCAAGTGGCCTACAGCCAGTAAGTGATAAAGACTGCAATTTCTTACCTTTTCTCTTTGTACTGCACAGCGATATTGTGCCACCAAAATCATTACTGTCACTTTATCATCATCATCATGACTATTATAAGAAATTTAATAGGACGTATGCAACCCACAACTTTAGTTGTAAGAGAGCATATTAGAATCTAAATACCAGTGAATGGTACAGATAAGTCACCTAGTTATAATTGTAGAATAGCACATAGGATCACAGGTGGCTGTGGGATTTTTAAGTGATTAGAGCCCAGCAAATTTGCAATGGGTAGGTTTCATGGAGGAGATAAATACTGATGAATATTTAAAAAGAAGTCAGAGATGGTGTGGCAAGTAGGAAAGGAAAAAGAATTGGAAACGGAAGGATCATCTTAGTTGACTTTTTAGAGGTGAAGCTGTGGAGATATGGCCACAACGATGTCCTTCCTACAACAGGCATCGGGCCCAGAGGTAGCTAGAGATAACGACAGTCAGGCCAGGTAAAACCATCCATGGGACTTGACACCTTTAAGAGGCTCTGAGAATTGTTTCAGATGTAGAAGTACAGCTTAGAGAACTATGCATGATGGTTTAGGAAAGAAGCAAGAAGAGTTTGTCTAAATAACTTGACTATTCAGAATCAGTCACATTTTTTGGTGGTCACAGATTATGACCATTTCTGCTCTTTTCTTAGAAAAATGATATGATTCTAGTATACTTCTTAAAGCATTTTATTAGTTTATTTTTAATTATATACCTTATGAAATGATCATCCCAATATGTCTAGTACCCATCTAACACCATGCACACAGTTATTACACTATTATTGACTATATTCCCCATGCCTTACTTTTTACATTTCTGTGACTATTTTTACACTAAAAGCATTTTTTAACCCCCTAGTGTTTTTTTTAATTTTTCTTTTATTAATTTTTAGAGAGGAGAGAGAGTGAGTGAGAAAGAGAGAGAGAGAAGGGGGAGGGAGGAGCAGGAAGCATCAACTCCCATATGTGCCTTGACCAGGCAAGCCCAGGGTTTTGAACCGGCGACCTCAGCATTCCAGGTCGACGCTTTATCCACTGCGCCACCACAGGTCAGGCCAACCTCCTAGTGTTTTTTATCTGTTTCTCTTGTCATTCTTGTGAACAGAATTATAAATATCTTGCTCTTTCCTTGAAATTGGGAACATCTTTATTAGTCTATTAAAAACATGAGAATTCTGAACCTCTCTGATAATAGGTGATAACAATGACCAAAACTACTAGTTTTACTCTCCATATGTTCAAATGCAATTTAAATTTTAGAACAGGGACTACTGAAGATTATACTGAGGTTATTGACCATTTCAAACATTGTGGCCTGATCCATCAGATCCCAAAGTTCTTTGTTTCCCAGAGAACTGATTTTTGACTGTAGATGTCTAAGCAACCTTTAAAACGCCCAACCAAAGTCTGAACTGTCATAGTAGCTGAGTAAGAGATAAGAGGTAAGAAAAGTATCCAGTCATCCAACCACATTTCTGCCTTTTTTTTTTTTGTATGAGCTTCAGATGAAATACAGTCACTCAATAAAGTCCTTCTGTTTCTCTTTCCCTCCCTCCCCTTCTCTCTCCCCATTCGCCTAGAGAGGGGAACCCTAAACCCTTTGGAGCCCTTCCAACAGCACCAAAAGAATCTCTTGACTATTTTCCCAGGGAATTCCTACCTTAAATGTCAGCAGAGTACAACTCCCCAGCCAAAGCAGAGTCCTCCTGGATCTGAGTCAAGGAAAATGTACGTGCACCACACACGGGAACCCTGGAGCAGCAGGGCATGAGGCAGTGGCAGGATTAGGGAAAGGACTTAGAGAGCCCTTGCAAAGGTCTCCTCAGATTCACCTCACTGACGAACGGCAAGCTAAGTCAAGCATTTTGTTTCCTTGCTGGTTTTTTTTCTTGTTATTTTTATTTTATTCTTTTGGTGGTGAACTATACTTCTAGAAACTACTCCGAATTATAACAATAAAGCAACACTTATTATTTTATTTTTTTTACGTAGAAAACTAAAGTTAATGAGGTGACACTGATCAATAAGAGTACATAGATTCCTGGTGACCATCACTATAGTATTTGAACTATTGATTGCCACACCTCTTTGAAAAGGGAGCAAAGTCACCAAGTCCCCGTTAAAACCCTTTATTCTGGTGGTGGAGGTGGCGGAGGAGGTGGTGGTGGTGCCGCTGCTGTTGTTGTTCTGTTTATTTGTTTGTTTTTAATGAACATACTGATATGTAAGTGCTCTGGGGGGAGTTCATGATGCTGCGATTCATAAAAAGCAAAATAAGATTTATGAGTTGCAATTGAATCTGCCCCTTCCCGCCTGGAGACACTTCCCGTCTGGAACTGGGCACTGCTGGCACTTTTAGTGCTTTTTGTTTTAGTTTTTAATCTCAGAACACATGAAGCAATATTAAAAGTTCTGAGGGCAAGGGTGAAAGACAGTCCACAAATTCCAAAGATACATATCAGCACCAAAGAAAATAGTATGATATAAGTGGTTTAAAAATTCAGAAGTGAAGTGTGTCAATCAGCTAGATTTTGCTGAGTACTCTTATAATTTTCACCTACCCCCCTTTCATTTTCCTCCTCCATTCCTGATCTACAGCTTCACAAGATGACTCAACTGAAAACTCACAAGATTGCTTAACGTAAATGGCTGGTTTCAAAACAGCGTGCTGTGTTACTATCTTCTCCCCCAAAGATCACAGGACTACTCAGTGAGAATGTCAAGAAGATTTAATCAATAAATTGTTAGTTTATTTTTAAGTGAACTAGGTTCTTTCAAATTTACCAATAGGAAACAATTTCTAGATTCTAAATATTATTCGGCTCTCAGCCCAAGACAGTTCAAAACAGATCAGCTCGGGAGCTGTTTATATTCACCGGGGTCCGCCCACCTCGTCTTACTGCCCACAATCACCAGGCGTACATTACAGCTGCTTTGTTCCATCGTCATGACCTGTGTGCATCACCACCGATAATCCTATTAGAAATGTGTGTCCCTAGTCCGAAGAAACACCAGGCAAGTAGTGGGTTATTGCACAGGGTTGAAGATGTAGCAGAAGGCTCAATTACACCATCTGAAATCTATAAAGGACAGTAAGTAATACCTAATAAGAAAAACTACCTCCAGCAAGTGAACGGTTAATTCTTGGTCAATTTTAAGCCACTCTGCTGAGTACTAACAAGTATATGAGTTAGTGCCAAAGAGGGTGGCCCTTTCCTTGATGGGAACAGCCATCCCTTAGGAACTAGACTGTCAACAGATTCTACCATGGCGACAATCAGCCAGCCAGAAGAAACGGAAAGGTTCTGAGAAACTGTGGCAACCAAGTTTTGCTGGCACTTTATATAATGGTGAAGGGAACTGCTATGGCCGTGGAGAGAATGCTAATGAGCCTAAGTCATCTTGGGAAGAGTGGACCTGAAAAAGATCCCCCCAATAACTAGCAGCCTCAGGGAGCACCGTGCTTCATGGACCCCCTGTGGATATGACCACAGCCTTCATTCACAAAGGAAGGACGTAAACACGGCAGCATTGCTCCTTGCGTTCAGCATTCATCAGCCTCACAAACACTTCCGCCTCAATGTTCTTGGAGTCAGAGCAATTGCATCTAGCGTATCTACTTAGAAGGTAAAAGTTTTCAAATTAAAAAAACATACACACATTTTGCACCTTTTAAAAAGTCTCATTCTAAAATCTGAATGGTAAACAGCTTTAGGAATCAATATAAACATTTCACATAAATGCACCCCTCCCTATCACCAGAAGTTACTCTAACTCTCAGGGAGCATATTTTAAGAAGGTTGAAAACCCTGATGGACCATCAGCAGTGTGCAACCACATTCTTAAGGATATGATTTTGAATTTAATCTTTGCAATCTGACAATGCTGGAGACAGTAATAAAGTCCTCCTCCGAAGTTCACACTCAAAACTCTAATTACTCTTTCTAATGAGAGCTTTCCACCAAGTCTTTCTAATGAGAGCTTTTTCCAAGTCTCAACTGCCTAAATGAGATAAGAAAACAAAAACTTGTAACTGTGATGTGAAAGTCTAACAGCTTTTGTCCTCTCTCCCATGTGTCTTCCTTACCACACTTTATTCCAAAAAAAAAAAAAAATACTCTGACCTGAAATCAGACAAAGAGGCAGGACAGGGATGGGGACAATCCCATAGAAAGATGTGAGTTGCCTGACCTGTGGTGGCGCAGTGGATAAAGCGTCGACCTGGAAATGCTGAGGTCGCCAGTTCGAAACCCTGGGCTTGCCTGGTCAAGGCACATATGGGAGTTGATGCTTCCAGCTCCTCCCCCCTATCTCTCTCTCCTCTCTGTCTCTCTCTCTCTCCTCTCTAAAATGAATAAATAAATAAAGAATAAAAAAAATGAATAAATAAATAAAAAAAATAGAAAGATGTGAGTTATCATCTCATTGTTGGGTTGAGCAGGAAGTTAATAAATGTTTATTGTATTATTAAAAAGTAAGTAATTAACTATTATAAAATAAGACGGCCATATACATGTCAGTGATGATAGACTGTCATAAACCAAGGGTTGTGATTATTCCAATTCTAAGCACCTAAGGTTTGTTTGAAAAAACAGTTAGATGGTGATGATTCTCAGACCTGCCAGAGTTTGCCAAATTCTTTAGTTGGAAATGCCTTCCTGGTCACACACTTGTGCAAGTGCACGGGGCCCTGCATTTAGGAGGGCCCTACTCTGTGCTTAATGCCCTGTTATTGCAATCTTGAAACTCTGAATCAGTTTTGAACAAGGAATTCTGCATTCATATTGCCTTGGGTCCCCACAAATGATGTAGTCAGTCCTGTCCTTAGGTTTTCAGATATTAAATTTATCTACAATTCCCAGTAATTTTGGCCCTGTCCAACCTCTATATTTTTTAATTTGCTACTTCTTACCCAACAATTATCATTAATATAACAACCAAGTAAGCATCCTGGAGATGTCTTATTTCCTATTTTTTCTTATTTTCTGTTGTCAAAATCAGCACTGCCCAGGCTACAAATAGACCTGCACTTATTTATCTATTGTGCTTAAAAATGCCACTTCTTAAATCAAAAACTTCAAATAAAAGCCATTGGGTATTTTGTCACTCAAAAATCAATGCACTGCGGCCTCTTGATTCATCTCAACTGCTGGATAATGCTAATCTGTATTCTCATAGTTGCCCAATTTCAACGACAACACACAACCAAACAAGACAAATCCTCAGTAATTTTTTTTTTTTGGTAGGGAGAACTCAGATAAAGATTTGGGGAAATCCCCATTTTTAAAGCTGGCCAGCTAAAGAAACATCATGTAAGCATTTTGTATTCCTGAAATGCCCTGTGTCCGCAGCAATCAGGTAGAGAAAAGTTCTTTCAAGTTCAAATATAACTTAGCAATTGCCACATGGGGCAGAATCTTTCCACCCCTAGACTCCAAAAACCCAATCAGACAAGTGGCCGTAATCTGACTCCCAGTGCACTGGGAGCTGCGGGCAGGCAATGAGAGCTGCACTCTGGCCAGGACGGTATGAGTGACAGACTCGCAGCAAGGCGGTGGGGGTAAGTCCTTCTTTGCCTTAAGGGAACAATGCTCAGGGCCAAAAGATGAAACTATGACTCTTTTATTAAAGAGAGATTTGTGCCTTCTCCGGTAGAATCTAGAAGGAAACTAGAGGGCAGGTGGGTAGTTCTTTAGATTTGAATAGTGGGCATATTCAAAAGACAGGCATAGAGAAGGTCAAGGAAAAGAGATGCTTTGTTGCAAAATCCCCCATATGTTCCAGATCTGTGAAAGCAGCGAAAATGGCCCTATGGAGGTAAATCTATCTGCAGTATTTTTCATCAGAAAAATTACTCACTGAGGGGCGCAGCCATCCAGGAGAGAATCAGGCTGGGTGTTCAGCTAGAAAGAAATGCATCCCTTTCAGTACAATCAGGGCACATCAACAAGCCCCCTTTGTTCCGGGGCAAAAGAAGCAAAACAAATGGTGTTGATCCATTTCCAGTGAGTGTGAACATGTAAAGGAACATAGACAATAACAGCAGGGAGCTATGAGAGCCACTGCCGTGAGCACTTCTAAGGCCATGGATATGTATGTGGTGCCAGAAATCTTGGGGGTTCACAGCCCACTGAGGCTGGTCATTGTATGTATTTCCTAAAAAAAAAAAAATCTAAATGCATTTTTAAGGAATTAATTGATCTGTTTGATTTGAGAGGGATGGTCCTGATGAAAATTTGAAGCTGAAAGAGCAAGGGTTACTTAAATTAGGTCCTTAGAGAGGTAGGCAGATGGCAGATGGGTGAGAGAATGGGCAGGGAGAGAGAACCCAGGGAACCGGGGAAAGTGAGGGAAGAAGGGGTGTCGCAGGGAGGCGGCCTTTCTGCGGGGCCAGCCCCTTCCCGGGAGATCCCGTGCTGCTGAAAAGGAACGTGCGCTTCCTCCCACCCGTCCTTAGCTTTCTGCGTGGTCCATTTCCTTTTCCCCACTAAATCCGGCCGCAGACGACCAGCACCTGTGACAGCACCTAGCCCCTTGCCATCCCAGCTGCAGCCCTGGGCTGCTGGTGAGTGCAGAAGCCGCCCTCGTAACTGTTTTCTCCATTGTGAGTTCTTTGAGTTTCTCCCCCTTGGGAATATTTTTAATGCCTCTTCCAGGACACCTTCCCTGCACCACTCCAAATGCTGTTTTCTCTCTTCATTTTCTCTTCCTCCAGGGAGTGTGATGTCATTGCCCTCCCAGCTGGGGGGTTTTGTAATTACACGATTCACTTGGAAGAGTTCGTTTGGGCATTGGAAACTTGGGACAGGACTAGCTGTTCTCTCTCCCTCTGGGACCACTTGAGCTTGGGCAGAAAGTGGGGTTCTCTTTCCAACGCTGAAGGAAAGCCGGTATCAAACCAGAGGCTGAGCTGAGCTCCTATAGGTCAAGAGAGAGTCCCCCTAGCCATTTTTGACACAGCATTTCCCCACTGTCCATGCAGAACCAAGGACTCCCAGAGATGGGGGGGGGGGGGCCGTGAGTCTCACTCTCAGTAATTAATCAAGGGGTAGGCAGCAATAACTCTAATCTGTTAAAATACTTGGCTTTCTTGCCTAACTCTTTTTATAGTCCCCTGTCATTGGAGTCTCTGCTAAATGCTCTCCATACTCCTTCCTTCTTGCTGCTATCACAGGCTTGAATAATGGACAAAAGGGGTACTTGCCCCCGCCCCAGGGGAATCCTACTCATTTCCAGTATGAGCAGCTGGCACTCATATCCCCAGACCCCATCTCTTCCCAGCTGCAGAGATCTGCAGAGAGTAAAAGGCGAATAGATCGGAGGAAGAAGTCGGTGCCCTCCACGCTGTGGTTCAGCTCGCATCCTTCCCCCACCCCCACGCACACAAGCTTCCCCGGCTGGAGGCACTCCACGCTGTCTTCTAGGGCCAAGCAGCAGTTAGAGAAGGCCACCAAGAGGGCACTGAAGAAAAGCCGCACTCCTCGGAGGTTTTGCTTCCGGGACCCCAGTGGCCCTGGCCCCACCCCCTTCGACACTCGCTGTCAGCCTTGCGGGCTGCTCCTGAGGGGCGGGCAGGGAGCCTGGGCGCTGCTTGCATACACCGGCCTCCAGGGTCTTTGGGGGAGTTGATCTGAGGGGTAATGTCAGGGGCTGAGAGAGGGTTCAACACAAGGAGGGGCTGTCCCCTAACACTGCAAAAGCACCGCGGAAGCCAGGATGTAGCCTTCCCAGGAGAGGTTGCGTGGGGTGGGGTGGGGGGGATCGGCTGATCGGCCTCTCTATTTGTCCACCCGGCCACTGCCCCTGAGCCTGGCAACCGCCCCCCCCCGGAGTGGTCTTTCTGCCCCGCCCCCTCCCCAGCCCTTTGAGAGGCACCCCTGGGTTCCTGAGGGCCACGCCACAGGTCTGGGCAGGAGTGCACAGCGTCCCTGGGGCTCCTCCCTCTGGCTGGGGAGAGGGAGGGGTGTCCCTGTCTCTGCTGAGGCCCAGCGTGACCCTACCGCCCCTGCCTGTCACCATTAGATCCCCTTCCCCCAATGAATTTACCTTCTGGAAAGACAACTTCCCGCATTCCAGGCTTCCGAGCAGGCCTCCCCTGAATCCAGAGTCCCTCCTGGGGGCAGTGGAGGGCCAATCTGTGCTCTATAAATCCTTCTGCAGAAGACCATTTCGAGCAATAAACGACAAAACTGAAGAAGACTTCCCTGTTTTATTACTTTGTGTTCAAAATATAAATGGCATATAAAAGCACATTGAAACATAACTTGCTCTGAGGGAATTACTAGAAAGTAAATATATTTTATTCTTAATTCTTTATGGAACTTGATTTTCTTCTCTAGTGACAATTCAGATAATTTTCCAGTGAAATTGAATTATCTTTTAATATTAAATCAAAGGAGACTAGAATAATTTTATTGACTATTGGTTAAGGAGATAATTAACTAATTACAGAGATTTTTCAGAAGCATTCTTTATTGGTAGCAAATAACTTTTTGGGGGGTCCTTTCCACAATAGAACAAGACTGCAGGCCTGGGGTCTTCACCTGAATTCATAAAACCCAGTTTAGTAGCTTCTGATGCTGACTTCGTTTTCTTTTCAGTAAGTGTGGAGCTTTGTATAAAAAAGAGACCGTCATGGTGGCCTTCAAAGGGGTCTGGACTCAAGCGTTCTGGAAAGCAGTCACCGCGGAATTTCTGGCTATGCTCATTTTTGTTCTCCTCAGCCTGGGATCCACCATCAACTGGGGTGGGACGGAAAAGCCCTTGCCCGTTGACATGGTCCTCATCTCCCTATGCTTTGGACTCAGCATTGCGACAATGGTGCAGTGCTTCGGCCACATCAGTGGTGGCCACATCAACCCTGCCGTGACGGTGGCCATGGTGTGCACGAGGAAGATCAGCATCGCCAAGTCTGTCTTCTACATCGCAGCCCAGTGCCTGGGCGCCATCATTGGAGCTGGAATTCTCTACCTCGTCACGCCCCCCAGCGTGGTGGGAGGTTTGGGAGTCACCACGGTAGCACCTTTAGCTTTTATTTTCAAACTAGAACTTCAAGCTTCTTGCAGACTCGGTGGCCTGAGAGACCTTCTTAAAATTGCTAGTTTATTACCAGGAAATTTCTGATGATTCTTTTCTTTTCTTTTTTTTTTTCTTTTCTTTTTTTTTTTTTTTTGTGTGTGTGTATTTTTCCGAAGCTGGAAACGGGGAGAGACAGTCAGACAGACTCCCGCATGCGCCGGACCGGGATCCACCCGGCACACCCACCAGGGGGGACGCTCTGCCCACCAGGGGGCAACGCTCTGCCCACCAGGGGGCGATGCTCTGCCCCTCCGGGATGTCAGTGTGTTGCGACCAGAGCCACTCTAGCGCCTGGGGCAGAGGCCAAGGAGCCATCCCCAGCGCCCGGGCCATCTTTGCTCCAATGGAGCCTCACTGCAGGAGGGGAAGAGATAGACAGAGAGGAAGGAGAGGGGGAGGGGTGGAGAAGCAGATGGGTGCTTCTCCTGTGTGCCCTGGCCGGGAATCGAACCCGGGACTCCTGCACGCCAGGCCGACGCTCTACCACTGAGCCAACCGGCCAGGGCTGATGATTCTTGATAAGGGTGAATAAACTGATTCTGGCAACATTGCATGTATCCATATGAAGTCATTGTTTGCTATTGAGTGACTTGAATATTACTAAGTCTCAGTATCACAAAAATTGTGTTGCTTTTTCCACCTCTCTTTCTCTCCCATCCCAGTGACTATATATTTAGAATAGACATTTTTATTACAATTTTTATTGGTTCACTAGCAGAAACATGTTCATGAAATTTTAAATGATCTATGTCAAGGATCATGCTTAAAAAAGTAAATTGGCATTTGATCCTAGCTTGGTTCTTAGCTGATTAGAACTATCCTTTGTTAGCTCAATATCAAAGTTGATTTTAAAAAGATGAAAAAAAGCCACACACAGTTAAAATTTTAATTGAAATATATATTAATTAATTTAAATCTAATAAATGGATTTAATTATTGCCTTGTAAAATTACAAGACTCTCAAGAAACTCTTTTATAAGTTAAGTATAGCAGTAGCACATACTGCTTTCTTTATAAAAAATAACATTCAACACAAACTCTTGCTTGGTCATTGTAAGAGTAATTATCATATTTTTTTGCTCCATAAGATGCACTTTTTCCCCCAAAAGTGGAGGGGAAAATGCCCGTGCATCTTATGGAGCAAAAAAATATGGTATTTTATTAAATATTTTAACATATCATTTAGTTCAGAATTTTTTTTTCTTATTTTCCTCCTTAAAACCCTAGGCATGTCTATGGTCAGATGCATCTTATGGAGTGAAAAATACAGTAATAATCTGTGTGGCCCAAAATGAGTAGAACTTTATTCCTTCTTTTGGGGGAGGGCGGGGGTGGCAGTGTCTTAATTGGGAGTGGAATAGAAGAGGCAACCATCAGTTTTTTTTTTTTCAATTACAGTTTACATTCAATATTATTTTGTATTAGTTTCAGGTGTATAGCATAGTGATTAGACAATCATGTAGTTTACAGAGTGATGATGCCCTAGTATTTCAGGAACCCACCTGACACCACACTTAGTTATGATATTACTGACTATAGTTCCTATGCTGCAATTTACATCTCTGCAATTATTCTGTAACTACCAATTTATACTGTTTAATCCTTGCAACTTTTCCCCCCAGGCCCCAAACCCCTCCCCCCTGTCAACCATTAATCTGTTCTCTGTCTATATGAGTCTGTTCTATTTTGTTTATTCTGTTCTTTAGATTCCACATATTAATGAAATAATATGTCAACCATCAGTTTTTATGCAGATAAAATATGCTTTTCACAATGATATGTAATCATAAAAAAGTGTATTCTTGCTTCAACTCAGATGGAGTATTTTTGTCTTTCTAGGTTCATGGAAATCTCACTGCTGGTCACGGTCTCCTGGTGGAGTTGATAATTACATTTCAGTTGGTGTTTACTATTTTTGCCAGCTGTGATTCCAAACGGACTGATGTCACTGGTTCAATAGCTTTAGCAATTGGATTTTCTGTAGCAATTGGACATTTATTTGCAGTAAGTTTCCAAGCCTGTTTAAATAATTGATCTATTTCATTTATCCTCACCCTAGAGTTGGCCTGAAAATGTGTTTTACAGCTAATTTTTTTTAGAATCCAGCCATGTCTGCCCATTTTAAATGGTTATTTTACTCACTTTTCAATGAGAAGGTTGATATGGCAGCTAGCATCTTGACAGTTCTCAGTTTTTTTTGGTTAGTTACCATTGCAAATGGTAGCAAATTTCAATGAATGATACCGTCAGTAGACCTGTTTCAGCAATCTAAAATTGTTTTCTTTTTCCCTATAGATTAATTACACTGGTGCCAGCATGAACCCCGCCCGTTCCTTTGGACCTGCAGTTATCATGGGAAATTGGGAAAACCATTGGGTAACTATCATGTTGAGGACAATTACCCATGGAGCGCTTTTCTTTTTCATTGTTTTGCTCACTAGTTTCTCGTATTTCCTCCCAACCTTGACCCCGTTCCTACCTTACTACATCTTTCGTGAAGACTAAGGAGAGACTAGCACTGATCTGCTTCAAAACATCTCATATCTATTCTGAGCCTTCAGGATTGTCATTTTTTAATCACTGCTTTGTGCATTATATCTGACAGGCTACAACAGAATACATTGTACAAGGAGGCTGCCTATATGGAACAAGTTAAAATCAGGACAGTGTAGTGAATATGGTTTTTAAATAATTGAAAGTAAAGCCTTCCTGGCAGTAACTTAAAACATACTTGCAAAAAAGAAGATGAAGAAGAAAATAAATGCTTAAAAGCACTGCCCACTGCCCGTAGTAAAAATAGTTACCTTTTTTGTTTACAAAAGCTTGAACCCATACAATAGTATGCAAGTTGGAAGCATTTGAACTGCAGATGGTGAGAAGTAAACGGTGCAAATGTTTACGCTATTATCACCATAGGCAGAGCTGGTGGAAAAACAAATGACTTTGAGAAAAGGCGTACTCTTCAGTCTCATGCCTAACCTACTTATTAAGGTGGTGGCAGTGCTTCCAGAGAGAAATGGTACCCATTTTTAAAGATCACAACCAATTTTATTTCAATTTTTTTTTACAGAAAGAAATTTAAATTCCTTAAATGAATAATATAGCATCTTTGAAGGCCACTCACACACTAACAATAAACAATAAAAATATAAGACATGTAAGCCAGCCTCAAATGGGGCTAACTTGTATTGTCATTTATGTGTTATGAATGCTATTTTATAACTTTTAATTTGTAAATATAATAGCATGTCATTTGTGTTTTAATCTCATGTATACAGTGGTTATTCACCCACTTGACCATGGTATACATTGCAAATGAGAAAAAACTATATCACTTTGATGTGCATTCAGTTCTAAGGAAAGTGTGCTGAGTTTTTACAAGCAATCTACTCTATTAAATAATAGCCTTTGAGTCAGTGTTCAAAGTCAGAATGTAGGACCCAGACAGGCAAAGACTTAGTCAACAATATTATCTATAGTATTGATCATTTTGCCACTGATATTTCCAGATTTATGTCTCAAAAAAGTTGCCACATTAACAGGAATGGGAACTTTTTTATGGGCAATATATAGCTCTTATGGCAAACATACAACTTTAGTTTAACTTATTAAATTCAAACTATTTTTATAATTAAATTTAGAAAAAGAAAACTTCTAATTTAATTTAAAAGGACTTTAAAATGTGGGTGAAAATGTGTTCTTGTTAATTACTTGTTAGTTATGGTAAACTAGTGATAATTTAGAGCAGGAAAATTACTAGCCTATTGATTGGTTCAAAGTTTCCCTTTCTTGGTATTTTATAACAAACTTACTCTGACTGAAAGTGAATCTCCATTTTGTAGCAATGGTGTGTGAAATTTAGAACTAAGTTAAAGTATCTACAGATATAGGTAGATAGATGATAGATAGATAGATAGATAGATAGATGATAGACAGACAGACTAGAAATAACACCAATATATTAACGACATAATTTTAGTTTTCTTTTTTATACTTTTCTGTATTTTTAAGGCTAAAAATTATTTACCTTTATATATTTTAAAAGTTATTTTACAGTATATTATGACCTTAGTTTGAAATAGCAACTTGAAATTCATATTTATTTTTGAGAACATGCAACTAGCTATTTCGTTCAGAAGTGCTTTGGGGAATTGTCGTGACAATTTAGCAGTCACTAGTCGCCCCTGTGGGACTCATAGCTTGTGGACTAGAACATATTTAAGGAGATCTCACCAAGGGAACAAACAGTAAAGACATTCAAAGGAGGGATCCTTTGAAAGAGCAAGGAAAAGGTAAAGTCTCACATGGTTTCTTTCATGTTCAAGATAAGAAACTTCTTGTAACCATTCTACCGACAGTTTCCCTGTTGAGGATATATGTTCAGCTTTAACTTAAAGTTTAAACTTTCTTTAGATTTTAGATGCTGATATCCATTTCCAGAGGGTATTTTAAGCCAGAATCATTCATCACATTTTTTTTTCAAATGAGAGAAGTGCACTGAAGTAGAAAGCAGTATAATAGTTTAAAAAAGTGACCGTTGCTAAGCATGAAATCTTCAATAAGCTTTTTACCCTGTCAGAGTGCTAGTTTTTCACTAATAAAGAGAAAATAATAATAATATCTAACTCAAAGGCTATTATTAGAATTAAGTGAGTTGATATGAGAAAAGTACTAAGGAGAGCTGGCTCAAAGGCATTGCTCAGTAAACAGGGTTTCTGTTGCCCAAGTGAATCTGTTGAATGAATGTCTAATATTTTACAACATCCATACATGTGGTCTAAAGAAAATATTGAAGTTTATCCCAAACTCAGAACTTAATTCATTCTAGACACATAAGTAGCCTGGTAAAAGCTTCCACATGTTGAATTTAAAATCCTACAGAATTGCTTATTCATCCTCAGCTAACCATTATCCATAAACTAGTCCAGGGTTTTTCACCAACTCACCATTGTAAGAACCATGTTCTGTGTGAGGGGGGGGGGGAGCATTCTGCAAGAAAAGTAATGAACAAACCATGAGGTTTTCAATTAAATCACCAAATTTTAGAGGTAAACGTGTAACATAAACGAAGAGGACTTATAGCCAGCCTAGTCAGGTGCATCTGTAATTTGTCTAGGGAACATGGAATGGAGAAGGTTACTATGCAAATGGAACCATTCAGTACTTTACAAACACTTAATTAAATTTCCATTTAATCCTGACACCCTGTGAGGTATGCATTATTATTATCCCCACTTTGCAGATGAAGAAATTAAGGTTTAGGAAGTTAAGAAACTAATGCAAGCATTCACTAAAGCTAAGCGGTGGAGTTGGGATTCCATGTACTGAATAACGAAACTCCAAATGATATCATCTGTACTATGACTGTGATTATGCAGAAAATGAATGTAAGATGGCAATATTAAGAAAATGATGTGGCCCTGGCCGGTTGGCTCAGTGGTAGAGCGTTGGCCTGGCGTGCAGAAGTCCCTGGTTCGATTCCCAGCCAGGGCACACAGGAGAGGCGCCCATCTGCTTCTCCACCCCTCCCCCTCTCCTTCCTCTCTGTCTCTCTCTTCCCCTCCCGCAGCCGAGGCTTCGTTGGAGCAAAGATGGTCCGGGCGCTGGGGATGGCTCCTTGGCCTCTGCCCCAGGCGCTGGAGTGGCTCTGGTCGCAGCAGAGCAACGCCCCGGAGGGGCAGAGCATCGCCCCCTGGTGGGCAGAGCGTCGCCCCCTGGTGGGCGTGCTGGGTGGATCCCGGTCGGGCGCATGCGGGAGTCTATCTCTCCCCGTTTCTAGCTTCGGAAAAAAAGAAAAAAGAAAATTATAAGTACTTTCCAGAAATTCTTTTTCTATTTTAGTTGAAGAATTCTTATGTCTCCTTAATATGCAGTACCACCAAAGAGGAGCTATCTTTACTTTAAGCATTATCAGAAAATGGTCATTTTATATGACCCATGCATGCCCTTCTCTTAATTTAAGCAAGCTAAATTCTATATTCATGAGATATTCAAAGGAATAGTTTTTCTCTACTTAAACTACATATCTCTTTTATTTTTCCTTCAGATATATTGGGTTGGACCCATAATAGGAGCTGTCCTTGCTGGTGGCCTTTATGAATATGTCTTCTGTCCGGATATTGAACTCAAACGTCGCTTTAAAGAAGCCTTCAGCAAAGCTACTCAGCAAACAAAAGGGAGCTATATGGAGGTGGAGGACAACAGGAGTCAGGTAGAGACGGAGGACTTGATCCTAAAACCTGGAGTGGTGCATGTGATTGACATCGACCGGGGCGAGGAGAAGAAGGGGAAAGACCCATCAGGAGAAGTGTTGTCTTCCGTATGACTAGAACAAAGCACTGAAAGCAGACAAGAGCCCTTAGAACTATCCTCAGATTTCCTTCCACCCATTAAGGAAACAGATTTGTTATAAATTACACGTGTGCAGGTTTGTTGTTTCATGTCCTATTACTCAGCCTAGATAATAAGTATTCCATTATTTACCAAGGAGGAATGAAAGACACCTATTGTGAATTCCAAATATAAAAAAGAAACATTTTTAAGTATCCCCAAAGCATTTATGTACCTAGTGTATCTAGTTGCCACTCATTAATAATCAATTTAAAATGTGTCTCAAGGTTTGGTTTAATCTTGCCTGACAGAAAACATAGGCAAACCTATCAGCACATTCTTCCTCTACCAAGAAATTGGTATTGTCAATGCTATAAATTGAGTATTTATTCCATTCTATCAAGTTTGTCGATGGCAAAATACAGAATGTTACAGAGTCATGCACATTTAAGAAAGGAAGTATAACAAGCTTTTTTTATGGGCAATCCCTTATTTACAAACTACCTCAGAAAAGGAATGTATCAAGAAGGGTCATTGCTAATAAATTCTTTCCACTTATATTTCAAATACCAAACTTTAAACCCAAACTCCAAACCTAAAATATTCTTTCCTCCTCCTCAATGCCCAAGGTAATGTGAAACTAAAACCCAGAAACTGGAAGAATGTTCAGAAACCCTGTATATTTATTAGTTCCACCTAATAAAACATCCAAATCATAAAAGACACCTATTGAGATTCTGGACAAACAGATTTATAAAATCTCATAAGGGTGGGGAGATAAGTTATCACCACACAAAAATCATAAGGAAAACGGAAATCTGAACTCTGGTGAGAAATAGCTGTCCTGTTTTCAGTGCACATCCTCAAACCCATCACATGAGGTTAACAATCTATACTTTTAACCACTTAACTGCTTCGCTTATTTTTTTTAATTTATTGGAAAAACTGGGGGTTTTGTTTGTTTGTAACTTTGGTTATCTATATTTAAACTTTAGCTGAGACTTATTTTTTGATAACGAGAACATAACTATGTGTGTCTAGACTTTTTTGTTGATTATTAAGCTCTAGAAAGTGTAAACGTGTCCTGCCCAGTCCCTATCTCTGATGCTCTCTCACGTCTCATGGAACTAGCTGGTTATCTTCACTGTGTGTGTAATGGTATTTTAATGCATTAAAATGCATGAAAGACAAGGAATAACATGGTTGTAAAACAAAAAAAGTGAGAACATCAGAACATCCTGTACTCAAAGCTGACTAGATGATCAATCTTTTATTTGTAGGGGTATTATTGTACATAACCAATACATTTTTTTAAAGTATTTTTATTACTGACTCGTTTGTCAAAATAGTTTTTTCTTCCTGTCCTGCTTTGCCTTGTGACAATAGAATGGTCTCTGGAAGCCCCAGTTTCTATCATCTTAACTGTGTGTAGCCTATGTTTTATCTTAGACAAAGAGTTGCAAACCTCAATTTCACTGAACAAAAGCTAGTAAAGCGAAATCCTATCATGGCAAAGAATGGCTTGTAAATAGCTGATAATCAAGAACTTTCCTCTCTCATGCACAGTTCCAACTGGGCGCCACTTTTTCGTGTTAATGGCAGTTGTGTGTCTGTAGCAGTGCGATAATGGACCACTATTAAACCTGATTCTCTTCGGTGCTAGAAAAGTGAGGTGAGAGGTTTCCAGGGTCACCACAGCAGCGTTGTGTTTGGGAGGGCCACTGGCATTTTTTTTTTTATAGCAGGTGCCAAAATCCCAGGCCCCTTTCTCAGGGATGTGGCCAACCACACCCTCCGCCAGTGATGCATGGATGGTTTATGCCAGTCTTTTTAAATGTTTGCATAATATATCACTAAAGACTTAAAATCAGTGCTGCTTAAAACATCATTTGCACACTGTCAGTTCAAAAATAGGTTAACAAGGAAAAGATAAGCAGATTTTCCCAGTACACTTACAATATATTGGCTCATATTCAGTTTTATTCAGCCATATGTTTTATTCCTTATAAATCACTTTCCTGCTCATTTCAATAACTTAGTGCTTTAAAAAAAGCATAAATGATGTTTTTGTACTTTGTTTTCAAGCAGCTAACAGAGTGCCTGGCACATAGTAGGTATTGGAAACAAGTATTAGTTAATAACAATACATGCATTTTATTGGGACTTAAGAATATGAGTAAATTTCTCTTAATCTTTATTTTACTCGATATTTAATAAAAAGCATGATTTCAAGGACTACTAAGGGAAGGTAATAGAAATGTAAAATCCACAAAATATATTTTTGCATTCTACTATCTTAGAAGTGTGAAAGCTTTAGTATTTTTTTTTCTTGCATATGAGACAACATATTTTGTATTTCACTCAAGGCTCTTCCAGTAAAAAGTAATGAAATTGTACCTTTCTAATGACATCTATGCAGCAGGGGTCTATTGCCATGTGGATGGCACCAAATTATCCAAGTGTATTAAGAGACTAGGGCTTTTCCCTCTAATCCCTTCTTATTAATGAAGTGCCTTGTGCTGCTCCCAGGAGGCTGCCACTGACAGAGATACAGAAAAGAGATCAGAGAGGAAAAACTGGAAGGACATAAATGAATTATACCCAGCCAGGAAACGATGCCAACCGTCTCTTCCCTGAGGAAAAGTACAACAAGCGTCCCCAAATTGCAAGGTGGTCCCTGCCCTGAACATGTATATAGTTTATCAAAGACTTCCAAGAGTAAAAGTCATTTTTTAAGTTTTCAGGAATTTCTTAATAATTTGGGGCACAGAATTTGAATGAATGTTTTCATTGTTGAAGACAGCATTTTCTTCAGCGAGTTCTAAGTTTTTGCCCTGGAAGAAAGTATTTTCTGGTACCTAAGGAGTTGCCTAAATTTAAGATGTTTACCCTTTTGTTTCTGCCATTTGATGTTTTTCATAAATTCGTATACTTTCTATTGTCTGATCATTTTCTCAATGTAGTTGATAGATGCTAGCTAGAGCTGCCACTCAGTCCTGAAGATTTTACGAGATCAGAAATATTTGAATAACATAGATGATGGAATTAAGTTGTCTGATTAATTATTAGAGGTCTGATTTCACAAAGCACAAAATATTCTTGTTAGGCAGTAAAACTAGGCAACTCACTTTATTTTTTAAACTCCAAAATGGACAGGAAAATTTAGTAGCAAATTCAAATGTTAAAATTAATTCTCACGAGACCCTTTGGTGCAACATGTCGACATTATCCCCACTTGTTATAAATATTTGACAAAGAAATTGCCTTTGTGACAACTAAAAATTACATCAGGAGCTCAATAGGTCACTTTATCAAATAACACAAAGTCAATATAAATTGTCATCATAAGCTCTTTTAAATATGCAAATTCAGAATATTTTATACTTGAAAGTAATAGTAATTCTGCCTTTGACGATACGTTTATGGCATCAAAATTATTAGGAAAATGTAGTTACTAACTGAAAACTATAACAAAACTCACATTCTTCACCACAAATTTTATCTATTTGCATTGGTATTGTAGTACTTTATAGATCAACCAAAACAGCAGTAACTTTTGAAGCCCATACATTTTCTGAAATACATGGGAGGCATTTAATTCAAAGCTCAAAACTTGTGGCTGCTCACTTTCATAAATAACTATAGTTTATAAAATACATTATCAAGTCAATGTTATACAACATGTCCCATGAACAATGAGGGACAGTGTTAATCCATGCATGTTGAAACCCAAGAGCTAAGAAGCATACTTAATTTATACAACCCAGTGTAATATATTTCTAGATTCTCTTCAGGATTAATTAAATGAACAGGCAATTTATGAAAATATATAAACAAATGTTTATCATTTTTATGATCCAAATCACAATGAAATTGTAATTCATGAAAAACTAGTAGAATAAACTGAACATATGGTTATGTTCATAATCATTTATTAACTGAAGTGTTATTCCAATGTTAAAGCTAATGTTAAGGAGATTCAAACTATAATGTTTAATATTTGGAATAATCTATTAGAGAATTAGCATTGTGGTTGATTTCCATGAACTATGTTGTATCTCATAATACTAAGCTTGTGCAAATAAAGTTTTTAATGTTTTAAAAAGTTAGCATTGTACTTAATGATGTTTGAAAATGCATTCCTAGTTTTTGCAAGTTAGATTTTAGAATTATCCTTTAGAATGACCAGTAAGGTTTAGATATTTGAGTATAATCAACACTAGATGAAATATAGGTGGAACCCAGATAATCAAATGTATTTTTTGAGAGCCTGCAGAGAAAGTATACTCTGTGATAAGCCCTGATGTAGACAGAAAAATTAGGTTTTCATGGGTTTAATTCTAAATGTCCACATCTGCAAAATAGGCCATTGAATATCAGCTGTCATTATAGTGAGTCTAAAAGTAAAGAAAAACAACTGTGACTGAAATGAGGGTGGTATTGCCAAATAAATGATCTACCCTTAGGGCAGTTGGCAGATTCTGCCTATGCAGATGGGTAATATAGGTACAATCAGTACTGGTTTACTCCCTTGGATTCTTGGTTTGATGGGGCTCCTCAATTTTGAGAGATTATAGACCCTCAGGGAAGGATTGAGTATAATAATGCATGTAGTGTACAACTCAACAAATGAGTAGTAAATTATGCCTTAGGAGCCAGGTGGATATGAAGCTCTCTTATAGCATTTATCAAATGGTAGTAAAATTACTTGTATAGGTCTGTCTTCCCTACTAAGTTCTAAACTCATTAAGGACTAAGATTTTGTATTATTGATTCTCTATCCCCCAACCTCAGTATGGAGCACTAGACTAGACATTTCACTCAATAAATGCTTGTTTCATAAATGAATAAAGAATTTAAGAAATATCTTACAATCAGTAAGAAATATCACAAAGCATTATATGTCAATCACATTGGTTTCACTTGTTATATAGGTGTTTGCTATGTATTTGAATTCTTATAATTCCATTTAGGAAACTAAAATTAGCTCAAACACTAAAGAAAAATAGAAAGGAAATTCACAGAAAAAATAAAGCACTAATTGGATGTCTAAAACTTATACCTAATATGTAGGCAACAAGACATGTTTTCATTGCTAACTTTATACA
Organism: Saccopteryx bilineata; assembly: GCF_036850765.1. Classification (NCBI taxonomy): domain Eukaryota; kingdom Metazoa; phylum Chordata; class Mammalia; order Chiroptera; family Emballonuridae; genus Saccopteryx; species Saccopteryx bilineata. The sequence continues at coordinate 40,912,193 of NC_089500.1, forward strand.
ATGGCCAGATGTTAGATGAAATTTAGTTCAATGAGTATTTCAGCAAGAAAAGTATTTTAACAAGAATGGGAAGCTAGAGATACAAATGTCAGCTTGATTTTAGATAATTATCTCACTTGGAAAATGTCCAAAATAATTTGCTTTCTGAATTAATTTTGCTATTTTTTAGTTTTTCTCTCTCTTCACTCCTCAAGCTTAAGGGAGACATTAAGGGCCCTAAAAAGCTGAGTTAGTTATGCTACTTCCACATGTAGAGAAGATGCTGAGAAACTATGACATTGATGTTTGCAAACACTATGCAGCACAGTGATGGTACATGGCTAACGCTGAATAAATATGCAAAATGGATGGATGGATGGATGGATGGATGGATGGATGGATGGATGGATGGATGGAAGAAGTACTCCAATCTGGAGATATTAAGTTTATCTATGAACAAATGAAAATCATAGCTTGTATTCTTTCTTTTCTTATAAGAGCATTGGCCAAGAATCAGAATGGTAAAGGAGGAATGCATGGATTAGAATAATTCTCAATTATAAGTATACATATGGGACTTTATATAAATATTGTTCCCAATCATTTGATCTTAAAGGCTTATTGTGAGATAAGCATTGCTATCATTCTAATTTCCAAACATGAGAAAATCAAGTGCCAAGGACATTAAGTAAATTACTCAAAATTATACCTAGTAGTAAAGCAAAAACTGGAACCCACATTCCAGTTAATCCCAATCACCACTGTTATTCCCCTTCCATTCATCCGTCAGCTTAATTTCCCATTAGACATGTCTCCTTAAGTAGCAAAAAATACAGTCTAGCCATACTAAGGGAAATCCTGATTAAAACACCAACAAGAAGCAATAAATCAAATACCACAGACTTGAGGTAAATATTATAGAACTTAGGCAAGGTTACAAATAGGAGAACAGGGTTGACTGCCACAATGGCTTTGCTTTAAAATACTTTGGATAATTTAAGAAATTTTTGATTTGTTTAAGAAAATGTTTTAAAGATCCCTATTTAAGATATGTTTCATTTGGTCCAGAAAAGAGAGTCGAGAATTAATTGCGAAGTTACTGGTAAGGTCTTCTACATTTCAGTGATAACAATAGTGACAACATTCAGTTATGGAACGCTTACTCTGCACCAGGTGTATACTTCACACTGTGTACTCGTTTGTCAGAGGAACTCTCGGAGGTGGCTACTGCTATGACTCCCAGAAATTGAGCTCTAGAAGGATAAGTAACTTGTTCAAAGTAAAAGAGCTAAGTGGTAAGGTAGGATTGGACCCCAGACGTTCTGCCCATAGTCTCTACTCTTAGCCACAGCCTTCTATTTTGTCTTACCTATGGTACTCTAGGCTTCCAATTTTTCCAGCATTCAAATATGTCTTTTGCAAACGTTTGACTTTTCATATCCAATAGAGATTGCGGCATGTTTGAACTTCTCAGTTTTTCCAACTTAATCTCTGATTATCATTTTGACCAACTCTAAAAGAATATTTAAATATTCAAGTACAAATGCCATAAAGATAAACCAGCTGAACTTACAAAGTATTTCTGAAAAGGATTTTGAATGACCAGGAAAAGTTTTTTTTTAGTAACCCAGGGTATGACAGAAACCTCTTATACAGTATACCTCTTACATTTTAGCTCAGATTTTCTGGTTGGTCTTTAATTTGTCAAATTTTATAATTTCTCTTTACCCTTTATTGAGACAAATAATATGTACTTTAATTCTTTTCTACCTATTAATCACTTAATCAATACATATGCTTAAATAACTATTTTGTTCAAGGCTCTATAAAAATTTAATTGCATTTATTTATTAAATATTATTTTATTTAAATAAAATAATATTTTAAGAGAATCAATAAAATGGTGTTTGGTAATAATCAAGCTAGTCTAGAGTAACTTACCCTAGATGAGTTTATAAAGTATACAGATTGTATTTTTTTTTAAATCAAAGTTATTTTTGGGTGGGCAAAGTTATAATATTGTTAAAATAGCAACAGATTTGGGAAATAATTGATAGAATGATCATTGCCAGTATTTTCCCTTTCCTTCAATGATAGAAAGAGAGAAATTTTCATTTATAAAATAGAACTGAACAAATCTAGCATCTCCCTGTTTCCAAACTATAGAATTGTAGACTAAGTCCCTAATTGTTTTGACTCAGACTCTCAGAAGATAAAAAGTCTTTTAAAATATAGAGATGTACAACCGATGACTGTAAAAAACATTTGTTTAAATTTTGGGCCACCAAAGTAGAAAGGAGGACAAGAGGGAAGGAGGGAGAGAGGACGGCAGGTGGGCAGGAACCCCTAGGAGCAGCGAAGGGAGTGGAGAGGGCCCGCACACCCCGGCTCCCACGCTGTTGCTAAGACACAGAGGCAGATTAAGGTCGGTTGAGGCCCCGGACACAGAAGAAAATATTGGACCCCTTAAAAAAAGGAGAGAGACAAGGAAAATAAAAATACATGTTAGGCCCTGGCCTGTTGGCTCAGTGGTAGAGCATCGGCCTGGTGTGCAGGAGTCCCTGGTTCGATTCCTGGCCAGGGCACACAGGAGAAGCGCCCATCTGCTCCTCCACCCCTCCCCCTCTCCTTCCTCTCTGTCTCTCTCTTCCCCTCCAGCAGCCGAGGCTCCATTGGAGCAAAATTGGCCCCGGCTCTGAGGATGGCTCTGTGGCCTCTGCCTCAGGCGCTAGAATGGCTCTGGATGCAACAGAGCAACACCCAGATGGGCAGAGCATCGCCCCCTGGTGGGCATGCCAGGTGGATCCCGGTCGGGTGCATGCAGGAGTCTGTCTGACTGCCTCCCCGTTTCCAACTTAAGAAAAATACAATAAATAAATAAATAAATAAATAAATAAATAAATAAATAAATAAAGCATGTTAACCATACTTTTAAATAAATAAAAATATTATGTACTATCAATGTTAAAATTGCACATATGAAACCAAACTTGGTATCATTAGAAAAAAGTGTAAAGTTGCAGTTTTGCGGGGCCCTTCAGAAGTCGGGGCCCAGGGCGCGCCTAGTGTGCCCGGCCATTAAATCTGCCTCTGCTAAGACAGCAGCTGATGATACAGAAAAAGTCCCTGTGCTAAGTCCACATTTTCTTGTCATCCTATATTACAGTCAGTGCCCAAAATAAAACGGACTATGCATTGTCTTCAACAAACTTTAGTCCTCAACTCGATTTTAATTGTCAAAATGTCAGGCTAAAGGAAAATATGCTCCTTTCACAGACTAAAAAGACACTAAATCTTGATTTTCAGCAACAAATACAGGATGAAAGAAGGATCTTCCCATTTCTCTCAAGAAATCTAACCTCTCAAATTTATTTCCTTAAAAAAGAAAAATCATGAGCCTATATTTTCAGCACATGGCTCTTGGAAATGATTTGCCTTATTAAGCTACTCTAGGATTTCAGTGTCAAAACTTATCACAAAAGACGTATGTTTTATCTTGTTGTTTCAAAGGCCCATCTTATGGAAACAATCGCAGAGCTGAAGAATGAGAGAGGCTGAGATTTCTCTAGTGACCTACAGTAAGGAGGGGTTGAGAAAAACTCAGCCTCTCTCAGCTGAAAAAAATTCAGCCCTGTGGTGTTGGTACATTGTGGTTAAATCATTCATATTCTTTGAACTCTAATAAAAAAATTCTCATCAAACAATGATGACATTTTCATTTCATCAAAGTTTAATCACAAGAGTATTGTAATTCTGATTTTCTTCACCTCAGTTCAAATTGAAAGTAATTGTGAGATGTCATTTTAACTCTAACCATTACATCCTTTTTTACATGTTCCGTCTAACATTATTATGCCCATTTTGTTCTCTAAGACGCATGTCATTTTTTTTTCTATTACTCAAGCCATTTTAAAAGAACTTTGTCGCCTACTTACAAATAGTACACTTAAGGCTCATTTTGAAAAAGCATTCGAGATCACTAATTAACATAAATTGAAGATGTTTCCTTGAAACACGGAGAGAGACACCAGGGATAATAAATTCTGACTACGGAATTGTTTGATGTTGGAAAACCACCTAATTGCCTGAATCCTTGATTGTTTTCAAAAATTTTTTCTTAACTCCCCCTAGATTGATGGGCTTCACAAGCACAAAAGCAGAGAGGTAAATACAAGCTGGTTTAATTCCCTTTTCATTTACATTTTGGAAAAATAATTCTATCTTAGTCATGAAGCATACTGGGCTCTGGCCTGGGAAGTGGGAGTGTTTACCCCAAATGAGACAGAAGAGGTAGGGATCCTTCCAGGGGATGGCAAGTGAGTCCTAAGCACTACTTCCGGGAGGATATGGAAAGCTAGCAATGAAATCCAAGAGGACTGCGGGATTGGGGGTAGTATGTATGTTGTATTTTCTGTGTTTTCCACAAAAGACATGTATTATTGCCAGAATCAAAAAGGGGGAAATGAGACCCTGGCCGGTTAGCTCAGTGGTAGAGCATCGGCCTGGCGTGCGGGAGTCCCGGGTTCGATTCCCAGCCAAGGCACACAGGAGAAGCGCCCATCTGCTTCTCCTCCCCTCCCCCTCTCCTTCCTCTCTGTTTCTCTCTTCCCCTCCCGCAGTCAAGGCTCCATTGGAGCAAAGTTGGCCTGGGCGCTGAGGATGGCTCTATGGCCTCAGCCTCAGGTGCTAGAATGGCTCTGGATGCAACAGAACAACGCCCCAGATGGGCAGAGCATCACCCCCTGGTGGGCATGCCAGGTGGATCCCGGTCGGGCGCATGCGGGAGTCTGTCTGACTGCCTCCCCGTTTCCAACTTCAGAAAAAAACAAACAAACAAAAAAAAAACAGAGGGGGGAATGATATATTTAAAGAGACTTAAAAAGTTTGACAAATACATGGGTCATAGCGGTATGTGTTTCTCGTACTCTGTTTTCTTCTTTTGTTTCTTTATTCTGACAATTGATTATAGTCTGAAAATAGAAGATGTTGTTCACAGGGTGTTTATAAGCTCCTCCAATCAGGAGCTCGGCTCCTTCAATTCTAGCTGCAGACTTGAATATTCTCTCCACGTGCTCTGGTCTCCCCCCTGGAGCTCCTATTATTCAGACATTGTGCCTCCTGAATAGTTGCAGATTCTTTCCTCGCAGATTCTTTCCTCGGATGTCTGGTTCTCCTTGACTGTCTCCTCACATTTAAGTGTGGAAAACAAACTTTCCAAACACGAGCATGGGACTTCTCAACTGCAGGATGATCTGACTGGACAGTTTAGATGAGGAAACCTTGAAATTACAATCTCCAGGCCTTTGTTCTTAGACTGGTCAGATTCCCCCGAGAAAGCTCTTCAGTCTCCTGCTCGGAAGGTCAAGGCCTGGCTGTTCAGTGTCTGGAAGCTGAACGTGAGAAGAATGCTGAGGGAATGGTCTCAACACCCAGTATCGTATACACTTCTTGAATCCCCTGCTTTCAGTATCGAAAATGAATCTTCCCCATCCTCAACTGAGCCCAGTTTCTCTCTCTAGAAAAAAAAAAAAAAAGTCCTGCTTTTCTTGCCTTTGTTGTTGGTTGTTGAGTTGGCAATCTGGATATCTGACTACTTCAAAAACTACTTTCAATCGGTTGTCCTCATTTTAGCCCAGCTAGCTTCTAGGAGTTCCAAGTGGTACCTATTTCTGAGCTGTGGATTCGTAGTCAGTTGAGTTGGATTTCATCTTTCTATGCTTTAACTTAATCTTCAATTTTTTAACACTCATCCATCTGCTTTCCAGATTACAAAATGCCGTAGCTATTGCTTCCTTTTCAATTCTTCTTATTCTTTGGAATTTAAGACTATTTTTTAAATCATTTTATCCCGTGCTTGGCCCCAGTCCCAAACACTTACCTTTGACAATAACTATCTCTATTATTGGAAAATAAGATCATTTTAGAATTGTTTCATGGGGATCTTGGGAAGATGTAAAGTGTTTGATCTGTCATCTTTGCACAGAAATTCTCCAATTTCTTCTTCTCTCTGTTCAATGGTACTTCCTCAGAACCCCCCTGAGCCTACATTAGGTGATTCTGCCACCTCTTCCCCCTTAACAGCCTGTGCTTCTCCCACCGGGCATGTGGATGTGGGTGTACATGGAACCAAGACACAAAGTTTATTTCTCAGTCCCTTTATACTTTTATTCAGTGTCGATGATCTTCCCCAGTCCCTGGAAGGAAAGTTGGCAGATCCCCACGATTTTCTGCTTACTTGCATAAAAAAGACAGTCCTATAATCACTTTAATTCACAAAGCCAGATCCACTAACTAGAATGTTTCCTGACCAAAACATTAAGCAATTTCTCAGTCTCCAGAGTGAAGAACGCTCCCTTCTCCCCTCGCTAAGGCCTACAGCTGGCAGCTGCTTGACTTCCAGGAAGGAGGTGTGACCGCTCCTGCTCCCTCCCCCCTCCTCTCTCTGTTGTGCGGTCATTCATTCAGCTGTGGTCAGAGGGAAAAGTGAACAAGCAGAGTTACCAGATTTAATGAATAAAAATACTGGGTGAGTAGCTTGGAGTTCGCTGGTCTGGCAAATGATATTGCTGAGTCTTTCCCCTCTAGGTTGTATTTGTTTTGTTTTGTTTTTTGATCTTCTGGGATTCTCATCCTTATGTGCAAGACTCAAGATGAGATGGAAGACCTGTACTGCCAGGCCTGCAGTCAGCCCTCTGCCCCGGCTCACAGCAGGAATGAGACGGGCCCAGCCTGGCCCTTTTCCACCCTGGGAACACTCACACAGCTGTTCTGACAAACTCAGGACCTGGAGCCTAACCCCCAGGCAGCAGCAGAGCAGCTTGTCACCCTGGCTGTTGCCCTCTAAATTTGCCAACTAAGAGTTAGACCCCAGTCCACAGTGACCCCCACCTCCCATTCCCAAAACACACAGCAACTCTTCAAGTGATCATATTAAAAGCTTGAGATGAAGAGATGGTATTCCCTCCCCATCTTACTCCTCAGGGTAAAAATCAGGGGCTCATAACCCCATTTCCTCCAAGGAAATCCTTCTCCAATCCTTCTTTCTTCTCTGTGGACTCATGCAGCCTTCATCTGAAAGAGGATTCCAAAAGCTGAGTTCTAGTATATTACTTTATAACTGTGAGTCAGGGAGAACCTGTCCCACATTGACTTGGACTTTGATCCTGTGTATTCTATCTACATCTTAGTCGAAACGGAGGCAGAAGAGTCATTTTTAAAATTCTTTTTCACTTGATCGTCTTCACTCACTAACTAATTCATAGAGCTTGTTGAGGGTAAGGGTGTGTTGGAGCATCTTCAGAACCTGGGACACATGTGACACATAGACATTAAGTCTATAAACACAGGTATTTATTGGTTTATGGCTGAATGACTGAATGAATTAATTGCCACTACTGGTTTTCTACAATGGCTGTTACACAACAGATGGCCTTTAATTATTCCTTCTTTCTCTACCAATAGAGGTACAAGTTTTAGCTTCAATTTGCAAGTGTAAATTAAACAAAAAGAACGGAAATGTAAAATCTTAAAATAAGTTACCAGTAAAGATGTTTAACATTTCTTTTTCAAAAGATGTTAATGTGGGATCAATATCTTGCTATTTCAAGTGGTTCGGGGATTGTCTTTGATAAGGAGTCAAATGAAATACCCACTTGGAGAGATACTATATAACACTATAATTCTTTGAAAATACAATAGCTTTGTCTTATTTCTATGAAGAAATTGAAACTAGATTAACAGAAAATTAAGTTGGTCAAGACTCTCTTATTGTTCAATCCAAGAAAAACATGAAAAGCAAACAAATCACATCCTATTCTAAAGCTGTATGAGTCTATGATATGAATAGTGAAAAATAATTTGCACTTTCAACTACTTCCAGCAATAATTTTGCAGTTTCTAGTTTTAAGCATTTGGAACATATTATATTACAGTTTTTGAACTAAAGCATTTCCACACTAATACTGAATTTCGTTTTAGATATTTTTTTAAAAGAACAAGTTTGTACAGCATTATAGGAAAAAATTCAGATCACATAAAATTTATCAAACATAAATATCACCTAAAATGTATTTTTCCAACTTATTATTATGTAATTCATGAGTTTATCTTGTGTAACCCCATATGCTTTTCAAAATTATTTGAAGTATATTTCAATTTTTTAATTGCGATACCAACATTGGTTAAGGACATTATATAAATTTCAGGTGTAGAACATTATATTCAATAATGGGTAAAGGGGTCAAATATATGGTAACAAATGGAAATAGACTTTTGGTGATGAGCACGCAATAAATTTCAGTTCTTTAGAGAAGATGTTCAGGTATACAAGTAACTATAAAAAATAACAAAAGCTGCCTGACCTGTGGTGGCGCAGTGGATAAAGCATCGACCTGGAAGTGCTGAGGTCGCCAGTTCGAAACCCTGGGCTTGCCTGGTCAAGGCACATATGAGAGTTGATGCTTCCAGTTCATCCCCTCTTCTCTCTCTCTGTCTCTCCCTCTCCTCTCTAAAATGAATAAATAAAAAAGAATTTAAAAAAGATCCATTTGTGTTGTCATAAATAACAGAATTGAATTTAAAAATAAAAATAAAATAACAAAAGCTTTAAACAGAATGGTGCTTATAAATATCAAGTCACAGATGAGGTATTTGCTGCACTTAAGCACTAAATTTAGCTCTAAAATTTATGATATCAAGTCAAAAGAGGAAGTGCAATGACCTATATTAAATTTGCCATGACTTAAAAGGAAAATTACCAACTCTCAATGGTTACTGTTTTAGTTTTTGTATTAATTCTAGGAATAATTTATTCTATAAGTCCTTATGAAATAATAGCTAGTATATATTGAATATCTATAATGGGCCAAGCATTGTTCTAAACTCTTTATATGCAGCAGTAATATGATCATCATAATAACACTGCAAGATAGATTATTGTCTTTGCTTCCAGGTAGGAAAATAAAGGTGCAGAGTGAGAAGTTGACTAGACTTAAAGCTAGAAAGAAGCAGCTGCAATCCAGAAACCCAGAGCTCGTGTTCCTGACTGCCACACTGCATAAAATCTTCATCAATGACTCACAGACGACCTCAAAGGTCTCCATTTTTTTATTTAATTTTTTAATTTATTGACTTTGGAGAGAGAGAGGAAGGGAGAAACAGACAGACAAAAACATCAATCTGTTTCTGTATATGCCTTGACCCTGGATCAAACCCACCATCTTGATATATCAGGACGATGCTCTAACCAACCAAGCTATCCGGCAGGGCAAAAAGGTCTCCATTTCTTAAATCAACACTTAGTAGAGGTTAGGGGCATAATATTGAACTTAGTGAAAGCATTTTCACTACAAAAACTCAGCTAATAGACTATTGGAACTTAGCTAAAGACACGCAAATTATTTATTACTCAGTATATTACAGAAGTAGAGAACAGCAAACCTATAAGAATAATTATTGTAACTCATATTTAATAAGTGCTAATTATACCCCAGACATTGTGCCAAATAGCTTAGATGTATTATTACATAATGTAGTTCTCAATCAGTCTTACAAAAGAGTTACAGTATTTTATTTACCTCTTCACTCAAAAATGTTGACCATGTACTCCTTATGTGACAAATAATACACTAAATAATGGGTCACAGTGGTGAACAAAAGAGTATATTTCTGATGATTTAATTCATATACATGCTGGAGATGTAGATGAATTAAATCATCAGAAATTAGCAAATGTGGTGAAGAAAAAATACATCATGCTATGTACAACATCTTGTACAAAGATATTGAACATAATCTGAGAGCGCTTCCTTGTGGAAATGACATATGAAATTTATTTGGTTGCCAATACAGAGGAAAAAAAGTAATAACCTTAATAAGCACCTTAATTCCTTCCCCTCACTATTGGCCAAGCCTTAGAGGGAAGAGTTCAATCATTCTTAGCAGTTGGAAGACCAGATAGTGAGGGCTGGATCGTGAAGGTGCAGAAGTGTTGCAGAAAATCTTGGCTGGGAGTGGTTTGCTTTCAACTTAACCTCAAATGCTGAAGCTTCTGAGTTAGAATCAAAGAGCTCACAATCCTTGAAGCCCAAGATGCTTTGAAATTTATCCTGATGCAGAGAATTCCCCTTGTGGCTGGCTACAGTGGGGGTGGCATCACAGAGGGGAGGCAAAGACTGAGCTGGCACAGGGGGGCTCCCTACCCAACGTCCAGGATAGAAGAAAAAGCCAGAGATCTGCAGGCTGGGTCTATCCCTCCCACGTGGTGTGCTGACCAATAAAGTAGTCTTGCACAGTTTATTTTTTATTAGCTGTCAACATCGAAATATGAGGAAATTGTTATAAATTTCTCTTTAAAAATTGAAGCTAAGGCAACACTGAGCCCCCATCCTCACAAGGAGCCACGGATAGGAGCTAAGCATATGCTCCCTTCGGATGAACAGTGTCTCTGGACAGGGAGTCTCTCTCTCCCCACTCCATACTGTCTTTAGCCAGATCCTCTCAACTCACGCATATCACCTCCCAAATATACAATCAGAGATTGCCTCCCTCATGACTAGAGGCAGTGAGACAAGACTGTGGGCAGTGAGTGAGAGCAAGCTCTAGGGCCACCACAAACCTAATTTAACTCGTGTTGGGTTTTGTCTTTACCCCCATGTCTCTGTAATTGATTTGCAGGTGCTGCAAATACATCTAAGGGCAAAAGAAAGCCAAGTAGAGAAAATGGAATTCCTTTCAGGGATGGCTTCCCTAAGGGAGACAAGAGAAGACATTCTTAAATTTGCCAGGAAGGGAGATAACAGGCAGAGAAGAAGAAAGGGGTGGAGCTGAGAGCTGGATGGTAGAAGTTTGTTGGCCCAAGATAATGACTCCTGGTGACCCACCAAATCCTTCAAGTCCAAGTCCCCCCACGAAAGAGAAAGGAAGTGGGGAGTAAAGGAGGGGAGAAGACAGAAGAAGAATGAATGATGGGGAAAAGGAGGGAGGAAAAGAGAGAGAAGACAGAAGGGCAAGAATGCAAGCTAACTTGATATGAGTTTCCTCTAAACACTGGTAAGGGCACAGAATTCTGCATCCTGGGTTTTACCAACAGGAACAGCCAGCATCATTTGAGGGACTCAGAGATAGAAAGGCACAAAAAAGACAGCTATGGGGACTTATAGAAATTAAAATGAAGGTTCTGAATTCTCATGATCCAGAAGGTAGGATGTTCAAACCAAGTTTAAGGAGAACTCAAAGGTAGAGGTATCTCAGCCAACATTGGGGTCACACTCAAGGAAGCCTATTATCCCTCAACTTCAAGGAGGGTCACCTTCCAGCATTGGTGCAGATATGATAAAATCAGTAGATCATTTTCTGTTGAAACTTGCTCTCTAAACAACTAGTTTCCAACATTTAATAAAAATTTCCTTTGGCTCAGCGGTAGAGCGTCGGCCTGGAGCGCGGGGGACCCGGGTTCGATTCCCGGCCAGGGCACATAGGAGAAGCGTCCATTTGCTTTTCCACCCCCCACCCCCTCCTTCCTCTCTGTCTCTCTCTTCCCCTCCCGCAGCCAAGGCTCCATTGGAGCAAAGATGGCCCGGGCGCTGGGGATGGCTCCTTGGCCTCTGCCCCAGGCGCTAGAGTGGCTCTGGTCGCAGCAGAGAGACCCCCCGGAGGGGCAGAGCATCGCCCCTGGTGGGCAGAGCGTCGCCCCTTGTGGGCGTGCCGGGTGGATCCCGGTCGGGCGCACGCGGGAGTCTGTCTGACTGTCTCTCCCCGTTTCAAGCTTCAGAAAAATACAAAAAAAAAAAAAAAATTCCTTCAGTAATATTAAAAAGCTTTCAATGTACAATTGCTCCTTCACCCACATGTGCATATGCACACACACATTCCTTCTCTAAAAACAAAACATCAGTAGTAGCAACAATTGCATATATCTTGGTATTGTGACAAACATATACACATATAGTCTAGAAGGATTACAATGACTTGGTGGCGAAATAAAAAAGAAAGAAAAAATAAACCCGATGTAGGATAATTGTACCACTGGTAATCTCTTGGAATTTACATTCTAATTTTTTTCACTTTGCAACTGTTTTGAGAAGACATTCCCCAGAGGCCAGGTGTTAAGGATCAGGATGTGACTACCGACAGTCAAAATGATGTTGATGACAATAAGCCACAATAGTAATCAGAAGAAATAACTGTGATGATCGTAATAATCCTGGAGGTGCCATCAGAGTAAAATGTTGCCATGGAAACTACGAAAATAGGGGGGTTTAGAAAATCTTTTACAATGGAATGCCATGTTCCTGCAACTTCTGAGAATGAATTTACGTATTGTATCCCAAGGAAGATTCAGATAAATAGCAATCTTTTGTGATTGTATACAACAGAGTTAAAAACAAAATGACTCACCAAGATTAAGAAGGATGTGCTGGGGGTGAGGGGCTTGAAATGTTTGCCTTCAGGTACTGCCTCGGAGAGACAGCTGTACAGCATCTTATTGGAGGGAACGCAGACCAGCTGCACAATAAGACTATAGATACACAACACAATGAGAACATCCCAAGCATGGCGTTTCTTTTCATCTTCACAGCCATCCAGACAGTTCAAGTTTAATAGTGGTACACGTTGCTCTTTAAGGCACAAGAGAGAAACTTTCTTAGTTGCAGGACTGAAATGTGAATAGATATAAAAATCTCCACAGCTATTTCCAAGAACATAAAGGAAACATTGTTGTAGAAAAAGGTCAGAAAACCCATCTGGATCACTTTTGAGGTTGGCAAATCTAACTCCGGGGTATTTTTTTTTCCCAAAACATTTATCACAATGTAATACAATTGTATATGAAATCATCCTTCATGTTAGACCACACCCTGGCAAACAGTTGCAGAGAAAATTGCCCTTATTTTTTTGGGATAGCCAGTCTGTGCAAATGTGCTTTGTGAGACCACTTCAGAAAGCAACACGTTGGAGAAGTTAGGATACAAAAAGAATGAAGGTCACCCCTGCCAGCCATGGAGCCCACTTGCAAGAGGACCTCACTGAATATGGTGGGCTCACCAAGCAGGGCTCGTTAGGAGCACCCAGGGCTAGACAGCTGTGGTGACCAATAGGTGGGCAGTTATTTCACATGTAAAGACAGTCTTCCCCTCTCATGAGTTTATACCTTATATTATTATCAAATATTCTCCATTCTTTCTTATCTGTGAGACAATAGCATCTAATTCCTCTGCCTTTTTCTTATGTTGAATAAATATATTGTAATAATAGAGGTAAGATATCTATTCAGCAGCATGGAACATTGATCTGGTAAGAATACAATAATTTAAAATATTTTAGGGATAAAGCAAAAACAATAAATATAAAAATCCTCATAGACAACAGTACAATGATTACCAGAGGGAAAGAGGGTGGAGGAAGGAAGGAAGGAAGGATAAAGAGGGGGTAAATGGTGAAGGAAGGAGACATGACTTGGGGTGGTGAACACACAATACAATAGACAGATGATGTATTATAGAATTGTACTCCTGAAACCTATATACTTTTATTAACCAGTGTCAGCCCAATAAGTTCAATTCAAAAAAATAAAGAAAATATTCACCTTTTCATTTTGCTCTCCTTTCCAGAAATTGAAGAGGTTGGGTGAATGTTATGTTCTCATATTTCCCTAAAATGTTCACAGTGATACTCAGAGATAGCCATAAACATCTCTTAGCTAACTCCATCGTTCTTGAAGGCCGACAGAACTGTATTCAAGTCCGAGCTTTGCCGCTTACCAGCCGTGGGACCTTTACCTTTGTAAATGGCATTTTTGTCCTTCATGGAATAGGAATAATGAAATTACTGAAGATATTGTGACAATTAATGGAAACATAAATGCACCATGACTTGCCCATGATAAGTGCTCAGTGTTCTCCATGCAGGTGACAAGTAGACATCTGGTAGTTTGCTACTATAAGTCATTGCAAGACATTTGTTCACGCTAATGAAAAGAATGGTAAGTCAGCATCATTTTATAGTTCTGTGCTGAAGGTTTCTTTCTAACCAAGAGGAGACACATCTGTTAGAGCCAGACCAACTCCGGGAGGGGGAGTCCGCCCAGCATGGAAGGGAGGGGTCTTCTATCCTTTCCACAGTACTCCCTGGGAATCTCCCCAAAGTCACCAGCCCTTCAAAAATGTCGCAAAAGTAAGGAAAGAAAAAGACCTCTAAGGACATGAAGCCACTTTCGTGACTACCTCCCTGAGGCATCTGACAACAAAGAAAATACATCAGCCCAATTGGAAAGTATTCTTACATCACAGGCCTGTCTCCAGGTTGCTTCAGGAACCTCACAAAAGCACACGTCCTCTGAGTGCCTTCCTGGTGCTAATTTCTAATTCTGCAAACAATCTAGAAAACCGGCCTCAGCCCACCTCATCTGTAATGATTCTGTTCTCACATTTATCCCAAGCTGCAAGAGGAACCCCTAAAGTATTATAAAAAACACATATTCGGCTATCAAAGTTTTTACTCCTCAAGTCACTTTGATTTCATTAAAAGCAGTCATTCAAAGGACATCTTGTAAGCTGGTATCCCAAAACAAACAGACAAGCATGAAGCAGGAGTGATTTGAATTCTATGCGGTTTTCCCTCAAAATAAGCTTTGTAGTAAAAGTTGTGATGCCAGAAAAAGATAAAAGGGAGCAGAGTTGCAGACAGAGTTCAGAATGACTTAAAAATCAAATAGAATCATCCGATGTTCACAGTTTAGCCAGATGAGCACACGGCAGCCTCGCAGACCCCCCTTCTCTCATTAAGATTTCTATTTCGTATCCTCTGAGGGCTGATGTCAAGGGGTGAACAAGCACCGGGGGGCCCCTGGGGAAGGTTCAGAGGGCTCCCAGTCAAGGTCAGCCCTATCATTAGGCAGAACAGGCGGTAGCCTGGAGCTGTGAAATATTAGGAGCAATGAAAATCCGTAGTGACTGGGTATTCTGTGACTGACTGCCGGCTTGCAGGCACCAACCTTTCCCAGTCTACCTGCGGCAATAAAAGTCTTCATCTCCACCACTCAGTTCAATCGGAGACATGCAGTATTGATTTCCAACATTAAATTACACAGAGGGTTTTTTTTTACTTTTATTGTTGAATTCAGATATTCCCCATTGTTTATAATGCGTATGTCTTTTAGGAAAAGGGCGGGGGGGAAGAACTAGAAGAAATTTTATATACCCTGTTTGAGAAACCTTGCACTCAAAAGTATTTTAATACATAGATTTTATTACTTTATAAATTTCTATTACCTGAATAAAGATTCACTGATTCCTTAAGACAAGACCAGATTTCAAAAGTCTCTATGTTGCAATTGTTTAAAGGCAAGAGGCATTACCTAAGGACTGCTACCATTCTACATGTTGATGTAATAAAACGTGTAAGACAGGGGTCCCCAAACTACGGCCCACGGGCCACATGTGGCCCCCTGAGGCCATTTATCCGGCCCCTGCCACACTTCCGGAAGGGGCACCTCTTTCATTGGTGGTCAGTGAGAGAAGCACATTGACCATCTCATTAGCCAAAAGCAGGTCCATAGTTCCCATTGAAATACTGGTCAGTTTGTTGATTTAAATTTACTTGTTCTTTACTTTAAATATTGTATTTGTTCCTGGTTTTTTTTTTGTTTTGTTTTGTTGTTTTTTTTTTACTTTAAAATAAGATATGTGTAGTGTGCATAGGGATTTGTTCATAGTTTTTTTTATAGTCCGGCCCTCCAACGGTCTGAGGGACAGTGAACTGGCCCCCTGTGTAAAAAGTTTGGGGACCCCTGGTGTAAGAGTTGCTCGTTGATCTACAAGGACCTACAGACTTGATGATAATGATTCAAAACCCCTTTCATAATCAGCCTCCAGCCACCCAGGAAAGAGTAACTGGGGCTTTCTCTCTTTGCCCTTTGTGCATGTACTATTTGGTGCCCAGGGAATGCCAAATCTCACAGCTAGTGCCCCCAATCACCCAGGCCCCTGGGCTGGATGCTTAGCAAGAGGGTAAAGTTCCTGTTTCTAATCCAATGATGCTACTTGTACTTGTTACTTTAATTACTCAATTTAATTAAGTATTATTAAAAGGAATTAATATAAATACAAAATACCTGTTTCTACAAAAACTATATTAAATGTGTTGAAAAAAGACAATAAAATATGCTTACTTATTCAGTGTGAGCAAGACAACTGTAAAAGATTGAGAGGGATATAATAAGAATCTAGAAGAATACTGATCTCAAATTGCTTTGTCAGTTTCTATCATTCTCCTTTCACTTAAGAAACTGAAGCTGAACATTGTAAATGATGCTGTACAGGTGTCACTTGTGCCTAAGAGCCAGAGAACAACGTTAATCAGCAGGTCCAAAGTCAAGGACAAGGTCTTGAACTACTTCACAAGGCTGATGAATTAGTGCATAACTATGAGTTTCAAGTTTAAATAAAACCTATAAGATGTGTGTAAACTATTTTTTATAATTCCCTTCTTTAACTGACTTTTTTGATTGAGTAATCAACTAAGTGTTCAATTTTGGTCAAAGAAGAGGAATGTTATTGTATTACACATGAAAATTGTACTTTTGGGGTTACATTGAAGTAATTTATGCTTTCTTTTAATGACAGGGGTAGCCTCACTTTGAAAGATACAGAAATACTGTGTCTATCCTTGCTAGTGATCTTGCCAATAGGATGACATTAGCATCTGTTTCCAGCCCAGATAGCAAACAATTCCCGTCTGCGCTAAGAGTTAAGCATTTTTGTGCCTCTCCCATAAAACACAATAAAAGTAAGATAGCATATTGTCTTTTAATCTTGGAATCATAAAAGAAATGTTGAGGGATGGGGGCTTGAACCACTCCCAGGTGAGATATCACAGGTTGAAAAGTCATAGAGCATATGGTGTTTCATGTGTGAGGCTGCATCTTGCACAACAATAACGGGAAATCTCAGACAGGAACAGGAAGACTGATTATTGTTCAGTCTACTCTATTATACCTTAGATTCTGGGAGACAAAATAGAGCACCATACTCCACTCTCCATCTTCATCCAGAGAAACTATGACTATGTTTCCACAGACAACCAGAAACCTTTAGGATATGGTTCTGAGGATATGTGACTGTCACAATGAAAAATGTCCCAGCTGCAGATCGATTTCCAAATAGCCAGTCTTAACGGGCCACCCTTTAATGATTCAACAGCTGAACCAAATCTTGGTATTTTGTAGTTAAGCTGACTAGAACAGGTCTGTCATATATGATGTGATCCGTTTAGTCACCAAAGATAAAGTTAATTTGTTTATTCTAACATTCTGCCTGTGTCATGTTTATATACTAGTAAAACATCAGAAAAAAATTGTTAAATAACTTATCATTTTATAACTTTTCCCAATAAATAGAATAAAATTTTATTATGATGTGGTTTAATATATTCAGATTAGGAAATATCAAGGTTAAACTATGGTTCTGAAAACACTTGCTAAATCATAACATAGCATTATTATTATTATTATTGTTATTACTATTATTATTATTTTATTATTACTTCTCAAGGCTCATCCCTCTTTTATCCATATCATTCTCCTAGTTCTATTTAATCAGCAATAATTACTGCAACCATTTTTCCTAACTTTACAGTTGTGGTCAAACTACTCTCCCTGCAAATTCTAAGAAAGATTCACTCTGAAAGTAAAGCCGTGTTGAAACCACACCATTAACGTGGTCATTCCCAGGTTCCTGCCACCAGGCACAGTCATCTTTGTTATCGTAGAGTTCTAAGAGGAAATCTTTTTTTGTAATATCATTCATTGATTTTAGAAAAAGAGAGAGAGAAGCATGAACTCATTCTTCCACTTAGTTGTTTCACTTAGCTGTGTACCCATTGATTGCTTCTCATTCATGCCCTGATGAGTAATCAAACCCACAACCTCAGTGCACCAGATGACACTCTATCCATTGAGCCACCAAGCCAGGGCTTAGAGGAAATCCTAAAACCAGCTGGTACTATGGCTCACTGCTGAGAGCTAGTAACCCTCTGGGGCTTCACCAATCCTTACTTACCAAAAAGGAGGTAGCAGAGAAATAACATATTGTCTACCTGTTTATTATTATTTTAAACTCTCAGAATTTTCCCAGGAAACAATGTGATTTCAGTGAGAGCATTCCAAAGGGAAACAGGAAAGATAAAGTTGTGCTTTCAAAGTGGAGGAAAGAGAAAGGAGGAAGGATGGAAGGAGGGAGAGAGGGATGGAGGGTGTGAAGAAGGGAGGGACATATATTTTATAAAGAAGTTAAATACAATAAAAAAACAATAAATGTGAAGAAAAAGGAGAGGGCTACTGACTAAACAGCTATAACTTTCTTGAGGTGCTATTATAACACTCTCAGAAATAAAACTTTAAGAATGCAGGTGAATGTAAAATAGTGGGATTTATCTCCCCACCACCACCACACTTTATCAACAGAAGGTTTTAAAATATGCATTCAATTAAACCCAAGAAAAGAATCACCTCCAAAGTTCTGGAAGCACTAGTTACCATCTGATCCTTGCAAATAAAAATCCAAAAGTGATCTACAATGCAATATTGATAAAGACTTACATGTTAAGAACCATAGCATGCAATTTTCCTCATATTCAGCAACACCAATTTAAAACGGTTCATAGATACAAATGTATCTGCATTTGGATGTTAAAGAAGCACTTATAAATGCAAAAAAGAGAAAATATTAAAAAATGATCATCAATAAAAAAAATGGTGATACAACTAACTGCAATGGAATACTATACAGCCATTTTTGGTTTTTAAAAAGAAAAGAAAGAAAAGAAAATTGCTGTGCATGTTACAAATGAAGAAAAACAAGACAGCAATGTACAGAACTACAGGAAATGCAACACTGTGAAAAAGAGTTGAAAGAGATACACACAACGACTACTCCTGGTAGAGAATGGAAGTACTTAACAACGACTACTCCTGGTACAGAATGGAAGTACTTAACAACGACTACTCCTGGTAGAGAATGGAAGTACTTAACAATGAGTACTCCTGGTAGAGAATGGAAGTACTTAACAATGAGTACTCCTGGTAGAGAATGGAGGTACTTAACAATGACTACTCCTGGTAGAGAATGGAAGTACTTAACAATGACTACTCCTGGTAGAGAATGGAAGTACTTAACAATGACTACTCCTGGTAGAGAATGGAAGTACTTAACAATGAGTACTCCTGGTAGAGAATGGAAGTACTTAACAATGAGTACTCCTGGTAGAGAATGGAAGTACTTAACAATGACTACTCTTGGTAGAGAATGGAAGTACTTAACAACGAGTACTCCCGGTAGAGAATGGAAGTACTTAACAATGAGTACTCCCGGTAGAGAATGGAAGTACTTAACAATGAGTACTCCCAGTAGAGAATGGAAGTACTTAACAATGAGTACTCCCGGTAGAGAATGGAAGTACTTAACAATGAGTACTCCTGGTAGAGAATGAAAGTACTTAACAATGACTACTCCTGGTAGAGAATGGAAGTACTTAACAACGAGTACTCCTGGTAGAGAATGGAAGTACTTAAAAATGAGTACTCCTGGTAGAGAATGGAAGTACTTAACAATGACTATTCCTGGTAGAGAATGGAAGTACTTAACAATGACTACTCCTGGTAGAGAATGGAAGTACTTAACAATGACTATTCCTGGTAGAGAATGGAAGTACTTAACAATGACTACTCCTGGTAGAGAATGGAGGTACTTAACAATGAGTACTCCTGGTAGAGAATGGAAGTACTTAACAATGACTACTCCTGGTAGAGAATGGAAGTACTTAACAATGACTACTCCTGGTAGAAAATGGAAGTACTTAACAATGAGTACTCCTGGTAGAGAATGGAAGTACTTAACAATGAGTACTCCCGGTAGAGAATGGAAGTACTTAACAATGACTATTCCTGGTAGAGAATGGAAGTACTTAACAATGACTACTCCTGGTAGAGAATGGAAGTACTTAACAATGACTACTCCTGGTAGAGAATGGAAGTACTTAACAATGACTACTCCTGGTAGAGAATGGAAGTACTTAACAATGAGTACTCCTGGTAGAGAATGGAAGTACTTAACAATGAGTACTCCTGGTAGAGAATGGAAGTACTTAACAATGAGTACTCCCGGTAGAGAATGGAAGTACTTAACAATGACTATTCCCGGTAGAGAATGAAAGTACTTAACAATGACTACTCCTGGTAGAGAATGGAAGTACTTAACAACGAGTACTCCTGGTAGAGAATGGAAGTACTTAAAAATGAGTACTCCTGGTAGAGAATGGAAGTACTTAACAATGACTATTCCTGGTAGAGAATGGAAGTACTTAACAATGACTACTCCTGGTAGAGAATGGAAGTACTTAACAATGACTACTCCTGGTAGAGAATGGAGGTACTTAACAATGACTACTCCTGGTAGAGAATGGAAGTACTTAACAATGACTACTCCTGGTAGAGAATGGAAGTACTTAACAATGACTACTCCTGGTAGAAAATGGAAGTACTTAACAATGAGTACTCCTGGTAGAGAATGGAAGTACTTAACAATGAGTATTCCTGGTAGAGAATGGAAGTACTTAACAATGACTATTCCTGGTAGAGAATGGAAGTACTTAACAATGACTACTCCTGGTAGAGAATGGAAGTACTTAACAATGACTACTCCTGATAGAGAATGGAAGTACTTAACTATGACTACTCCTGGTAGAGAATGGAAGTACTTAACAATGACTACTCCTAATAGAGAATGGAAGTACTTAACTATGACTACTCCTGGTAGAGAATGGAATCAGAAGGGACAGGAATACTTTTTCATGTGATACATAGGTGTTTTGTTTTTTTAAAAATATAAACACGTAGATATTTTGTGACAATCATCCTGGCCACAACTTCAGCATCTCAAGGGCTTTTCAGAAGGAACTTGAGGAACCCTGGACACAGTAGGGGTTCCCTTTATAGAGTCAGAAAGTCCCAGAAGAAGGGGGCACAAGAATCTGTGGGTTCACCTAATCTCCCAGGGTCTCCAGGAGAAAAAGCTGCCTAAGACGATTACTATAGCCCACAGCCACAGCCAGCTGGCACATGAATGTCAGAACCAGAACCGAGAGTTAGAATAGCAAAGACTGCACTTCCTTTCCAAGAATAGACTACATAGAGGAGTTTTTAGAGGCTAGCCCCAAAGTATCTGGGAAAGATGCATTGCTTATTTAAATTAAAACCTGTGGATGTCATAAGTAAATTAGAATCTTCTCCAAAATGGCGAGAGACGCTGTACAGACGGCTTTTAATACTTTTTTATTTAGCCTGGTCCCAAAATCATCTAAGATGATTAAAAAGTAGTATGGCATATGCAGCAATATTTAACAGAGAACAAAATTTTTAAGCTTCAATTAAGAAATCATGCCTGACTAGGTGGTGGCGCAGTTGATAGAGCATCGGACTGGGACGTGGAGGACCCAGGTTCAAGGCTCTGAGGTCACCAGCTTGAGTGTGGGTTCATCGGGTTTGAGCAGGGCTCACCAGCTTGAGCCCAAGGTCTCTGGCTTGAGCAAGGAGTCACTCGGTCTGCTGTAGCCCCCCCCCCACCCCGGGTCAAGGCACATATGAAAAATCAATCAATGAACAACTAAGGAACCACAACAAAGAATTGATGTTTCTTATCTCTCTCCCTTCCTGTCTGTCTGTCCCTATCTGTCCCTCTCTCTGACTCTGCCACCAAATAAAAAATAAGAAGCCATTTGGCAAAAAGATAAGTTTGAGGGCATATTCTTAATATAAACTGCTGTTGTTGCAATTTCCTGCTAACAAGGACCTCTGCAATATAGTATGACTATGTGTCATATTTATCAATAGTCATGTATGTTGTTTCACAGAAACAGCGATCTCTGAGGTTATTTCTACAGTATCAGAACTCTACTACATTAGTTAATTTCTTCTTCCTTACAGCATTACATTTATTCATTCAAGAATTTTCCGAGGACTTGCCTGCTATGTTCTAGGAACTGTGACATGTGAAAATTCTCTGTGAAGTGGAAAATGCTACTGAACTAGCAGGGGTTGTTTTCAGTCTGAGCAGTCACTCCTAGTCTGCTGCCTCCTTATAGCAGTTATTGGCCACTCTGGAGGGGAAGAAAGAGAATCTGATAAGTTTCACAGAGGTGACAGAGAAATCTCTTCACCTTGTTTAAGATTACCATATAATATTGTACCCACAGTGAAGGCGGAAGGACTCGTCTAGGCGGACTCACAGAATGAGGAATGTTAGTGAGGCAGCACCACCTAATGGTTGCTGGACAGACCTGTATCCTCTACCTTGGGAACTCTTATCACTTTTTTCCTGATGGGGTTTAGTATAGATAGTAGAGGCAGGGACCCTGTACTTGACCAAGGTCAAAAGAGATCCATTACCTGAACCACCTCCTTAAATGCTGATAGAAATGTGATGAGGCACGGTCAGGCTTATTTAGAAGCAGTGCTAACTACTCCACCTGCCCAAAGCCCGTGAATTCAGGACACCACAACTAATGAAACAGACAGCACCATGTGTTCTGTTTAAAGGCACCTCTTTTGATTCCTGCTGCAGCCAAGGAAAGAGGAAATAGAAACTTCTTAGACTAAACTCTGCTACAAACTTTGTGTATGTTTGAAAAAGAACTTCAAGGAAAACTCAGGCTGGGACTCTATTTCCAAAAGTTAACTTCAAAAAATATAATGACTGAGTTGAGGAACGATGTTCCCTTCATTTCATCATTACACACAGATCTAGAAGAAATGCCTTCTTTAGCTCTTTCTACTCTAACCATGAATTTTTATTAACAGGAAACAATAATGTATATTTTATGCACCAAAAATACAAAGGTGTGTTGTTTACTAGTTTAACCCATGGAAACCTCCGACTTTATTACTTCCACATTTGTTTGCTAGAAGAAAAAGAAAACAAGAATGACTAAGTCTGATAAACACACCAAACTTGCCACCACTCCCGCCTTACTGCTGCGGAGTCTGGTCTTTGTCTTCCAAGCCGCCAACAGCCTGTTCACCTCTCCACTCAAGCCCCTACGATTCTTGCTCCATTTTTTCAGATATATGTATGCTTTCAAGATGCTGGTTTTCTGAAACCTACTCATGCACCTTCACACCTTCCCTTCCCATTTTTAATCTCACATTATTCCAGTCATCCATTTTGAACACTAAGCATGTTTGGGGGCAGAGGGGAGTTATGTAACTGAGTAGTGTGGGTCTGCGACATGTCTGAGCCATCTAATTTTGACTTGCGCCAGTGCACTGGGCAAGTCCGTCCACTGTCTCTCCTGACCCATAGTGAACTTCCCTTTACAGCTCTTTTCATTCTTTCCTACCCTTCTCTAACCTTCACCAATCCACAACCAAATAACCTCCCTCTGAACTTCCTCAATTATGTTCTCTGAAGTCTCAAATTTCCCTGCTTCCCATTGTTTCCCTTCATTCAACCAGACATGTTTGCTAAAGCTAATTTTTCCTTCAGGGTTTTCTTTTTCTTCTTCTCTCCTCAGGTACTTAACCCAGGGATTGTTGTCTCTCTTCACATCTTCCATCTCCCTCTTGGGCATCTTCCTTCTTTGATTTATAAACACTTTTCCCTCAAACCATTTCACCCTCAAGATAAATTCCCATCCTGCTTGTCTTCTCTGCCAAACCTCTGGAAACAGCAGTTATAACTTGTCACCACCTCCTTCTGTCTCTTTAGCCCTCTACTCAAAGACTGTCAGGTTTTTCTGCCACTATCCCTCGGCATTCCGGGCTCTCTGAGGCACCAGTCACCTCCTCATTCCCAAATCTAAAAACTTTTTCTTCAATCGCACCTTTTTCTGTCTTTCCTCAGAATTCAGCCTTGTTTACCATTCTTTTCATGAAACCCCTTTCTACACTGACTTCCAGAACAATATAGCCTTCTTATTCTCCTCCTTCTTCTCCAATCATTCTTGCCCACTGTCTTTTTTTCTTTTTTTAATTACCTTCAAGGAAACCATGTGCCCACCACATGGGATACATCAGGGGGCAGTGCAGATAAAAATCTCTGCCTCTGTGAAACTAACATTTAAGGGGGAGACATAAAATGACATAGTAATTAGGCAAATTGTTTAATATTTTAGAAGGCAAAGCAAGTATGATTATTATCTCTAAATTAACTATGAGGAAATAGAAGCCTAAAAAGAGTAAATAATTTGCACAGGAACATATAATCTGTATTGGGATTACTCCATTCAGAGCTCTGACTCCCAAACTCACACACTTATTTGCTGTGTCATATGAAATCCCCAACACCTAATTAAAGACCTTTGAAGAAAGAACACCCAGACAGAAAAGGATGCTATACAGAGGTGTCATTTCCCCCCATGCTTTGCCTTTCCATAGCGCTCATTCCCTACTCTCTGCCAGACCTTGTGTCTGGTACAGAATGGGCATTTAATCAACATTGGTTGAATGAATGAATGAATGCACAATGAATAAATAAGTGTTTTTCTGTGTGTTGAAGCTACAAAGGTGAATGAGATATATTCTGGTCCTCAAGGAGCAAGTTTTTGCTCGCTTGCTGAAATAGTACACATACAAAATTCAACATATTCAAAAGTAAGTTCTTCATCTTCTTATTTTAAAAAACACTGTCCTCTTTTCTTACCTCCTTTAGGTTTTCTACCACATTTAACCTCAGAGTGATTTGCACCTCCCCCTCCCTGGGTCCTCACACTTCTTGAGTCCAAGGCCTCCTTTTCCTTCCACTATCACTTTCCTATGTCATGATCTTACTAACTGTAAGGATCAAGAAAAGATCAAATTGTTAGATGCAGGACAGTGTGCTGGGATTGCCAGAGTGTAGACGCAGAGACAGGGAGGTAAGGATAGGGACCATGTAAGGCTAAGAACAAAGGAAGACAAACGGTTTCATTCCATTGGTTAGAGACCCTTATCAGAAGTTTATGTTTGAAGTTCGCTAATGAGCTAGACCCAGCCCCTGTTGCTATGCTATGTGCAACTCCCTTAGCAAATAAGTGACCGCTATTTTTGCTTCTGTATTATGTGCTTGCTTACTTAGGATATATAAGGAACTAGCTGTAAGCGCCCAGGGCGGTTCCCATTTGCAGCTTCTACTGAGTACAGTGTCTCCGGACATCAGGGAACTCGCCCCTGTGCAGGTGAAACTGGCCAATAAAGTTACATCTATACCTACCTCTGAAAGTCTCCGACATTTGTTTTTATTATACCCGGTGGATGTTTCACCAGCTCTCATCTGAACAGTTGCAGTACCTTCCAGACTGGACACTACAGTGCCAAGCTGTCCTGCCCTCCCGATTCCCGCCTATGCCACTCATTTCTCTGTCTGTCCCAAAATTATCTTTCTAAAATCTATGTAACCACATCAACTTCTTTTCAAACACAATGATTGCTTCCCACCTCCCTCTCCCCTGGCATCAGAGTCATACACC
Source organism: Saccopteryx bilineata (assembly GCF_036850765.1). Classification (NCBI taxonomy): domain Eukaryota; kingdom Metazoa; phylum Chordata; class Mammalia; order Chiroptera; family Emballonuridae; genus Saccopteryx; species Saccopteryx bilineata. Next base: position 40,937,666 of record NC_089500.1, read on the forward strand.
GTCAAGTCCCAGCTTCCATCTTCCCTAAGCCGTACCCTCTGGTCTTACCTGACCTCCACACACACGTGCCTCAGTCTCATTGGTTTATTTCTGCTCTGGAGCAGGCACTGCTCTCCAATCTGTACATATGTCTAAGTTGCTCTCTCTTCCTATAATGCCCAAACCCTTCACCTAGTCCAGGGGTCCCCAAACTACGGCCCGCGGGCCGCATGCGGCCGCCTGAGGCCATTTATCCGGCCCCCGCCGCACTTCTGGAAGGGGCACCTCTTTCATTGGTGGTCAGTGAGAGGAGCATAGTTCCCACTGAAATACTGGTCAGTTTGTTGATTTAAATTTACTTGTTCTTTATTTTAAATATTGTATTTGTTCCTGTTTTGTTTTTTTACTTTAAAATAAGATTTGTGCAGTGTGCATAGGGATTTGTTCATAGTTTTTTTTATAGTCTGGCCCTCCAACGGTCTGAGGGACAGTGAACTGGCCTCCTGTGTAAAAAGTTTGGGGACCCCTGACCTAGTCTGTGTCTGTTCTATATCTCCTCCAAAGCCTGACTCAAATCTTTTTTTCCTCCAGATGTCTCCCAACTTGGAAACATCAGCTCTTTCCTTTGTTTTTCTTAATAAAATTCATACATAGTATTCATTATAGCACATTGGATAATCTTTCTCATGTTAGAGTCATTCTTATCCATCCCCTTGTGAGATTTTGAGATCATAGGCTCTATCTAACCCATCTTTATAATTCCTTTACAATCCGTAAACCTGGTTGTGGCTGATTGGCTTAGGTATAAAATATTTTGTCTATAAGTAAAATGATCATAGTATGGTGCTAATGAGAAATTACTGAAATAAAAGTAAAACCATATTTTAAAAAGAAGAAGAAAAACAGCTTTGTATGAAGAAATGTTAGTCTCCTAATTATGGACTGTGTCTCAATCTCCTCAGTCCTCCAGCAGATACATAGTCTTCCAGGAAAGCCCTGTAATTTCTCCACAAATGCAAAGCCATGTTCACAGGGAAGACTGCTAAGAATTTACTACTCAAACTTAATTCATTATCACTACTATAAATCCATCTCAACATACATGCCATGCAGACAGTAGGTCCATAACCTCACCACTCAAATGAAGGATGACCCTAGCAAAGGACAGACTAAGCTAGAAAAATTACAAACACAAATATTTAACTTGTCCAATGCCAATTTCTGAGTCATCCCAGAATATGGCCTCTTGATGACTAGAAGGCATTGGGACAAGTGGTAGAAAGGGGGGAATTGCAACTTTGAAGGGGTTGAGATAAAAGGGAAGACCCCTACCACCAGCTGGTACTCGGCCGATGACCTCTTGTGTTCCTCAACCTGATTTTTGCAAACTTGATGCTGATGTGATGTTTTCATACCTTCTTGACTTGACCTGTAATTTCTTCATCCTTTCCCCAGCCACACACTAATGGTCAGTCTGCTCCTTTCTTGAATAACTCATGCATTAGTTTGTTAGGGCTGCCATAACAAAGTGCCACAGACTGGTGACCTAAACAACAGAAATTTATTTTCTCTTAGCCTGGGGGCTAGAAGTCTGAGATCAAGGTATTATTAGCAGGGTTTTTTCTTCTGAGGTTTCTCTCTTTGGCTTATAGATGACTGCCTTCTTTCTTTGCCTCCATGACATCGTTCCTCTGTACTTGTCTGTGTCTTAATCTCTTCTTCTGAGAAGGACACTGGTCATATTGGATTAGGGCCCGCTTTAATGACCTCATTTATACATACAGGGGGTCCTTGGATTACGACACAGTTCCGTTCCTACAAAAATGACGTAACCCAAATTTGGGTATAAGTCGAAACACACCCTAGCCTAAGTCACTTACCTATCCTAACACAGTTGTAAAATCATAATCTAGAACATAAAAACACAACTGAGCCACAGAAAAAGTCCAACTCCCTCACTCTTATGCCATGTTACTGTGTATTCTTCCATCACACAATCAAACTAGTTCACCCATGTAATCTGTAAGTACAAAGCTAACAGCATAAGCCGAAACACTCATGTCTCCATATTTTTAAGTTTTTATGGGACTGAATGTCATAAACTTGAAATGTTGTATGTCGAGACTGTTGTAACCTGAGGACCCCCTGTAATTATCTCTCTAAAGATCCTATCTCCAAATATAGTCACATTCTAAGGTCCGGGGGTTACAACTTAAACACATGAATTTGGAGGGTACAGAGGCACAATTCAGCCCATAACAGTTCATGTGCTGGTGTGTCCCACTCTGTTCCCTGACTATGGTTATCACTCTTACCTCTAAGGAGAATAGAGGGACTAAGGACCCTGATCTCAAATTCCTAAATCTTCTACAGCTTATCAGTCTAATAATAAAAGGAAACTAAAAAAGATAAATGGAGAGAAAAGACTTTGAAGAGCAGTATGTATTTGCCTGATGTGTTCTCTCTATGTCAACCTCTGCACATGACCAGCTAATGTCGGTTGTAGCCACAGAATATAGGAAAACCAGGCCATCACTCTACCAAAAAAACAAAAGCAACAAACAAACGTAAGAATGGACCACAGCTCCTACTTGCCGGATGCCCTGAACTCATGGTCACTGTAGCATCCACCAGGTAAGAGAACAAACGTCAGAGACTTTCAGGAGTTAAGATGTTACTTTATTGGCCAGTTTAACCTGCGCAGGGGCGAACTCCCGAGATGTCCGGAGACACCGTGCCCACAAGGAGCTGCAAATGGGAGCCGCGCCTGGAGCTTACAGCCAAGCCCTTATATATCCTAAGTGAGCAAGCATAGTACAGAAGCAGATGTGGCAGTTTAGCTATTGGCTAGGGAGGTCTCACGCAGCATAGCAACAGGAGCCGGTTTTAGCTTAGTGGTGAATTTCAAACCTAAACTTCTGATAAGGGTCTCTGACCTTCTTTGTTCCCAGCCTCACAGGAGCCATATCAGCACTTACTGTTCCTTCAATAGTTACACTCTTTGGCAGCCCCAGTACTCCCTGAATCTAACAGTCACTAGTCAGCTTGGACCATTTCTGAGGCTTTATATAACCAAGCTTAGGCCCCAATATAACCGCACCATTAAAACTCCTAATGCCAATGTCATGTCCCTTTTATCTCATATTTTCCCAAAAGTCTATCTCCAACCTTACCCCAAATTAATAATTTTACTGCAAAGTTACTAATGCCAGTGTTAAAATGGTTCATCAAAAAGAAAAAAAATGATAACAAAATTTTTTCTAACAAGAATCTGGCTGATCAAAATTTTGATTCAATTTTTGCACAAATTATTATTTTTTTTAATTCAAAGTACAGTGAAAACTAGTAGATATTGGGGTTATAAAAAACTAATAATGAAATAAACTTCTAGAAAATGTCCCAAAATCAATCTATATTTAACCCAATTTCCTTCAAGTTCTCCATGTAAGATATTGTAGAATGAGAATTTATACTCTGATTACCCTGAGGCACTGTAAAACTCTTAATCATCAAAAATGCAATTATGCTCACTATACTGTAATTATAAGGAAAGAAAGCGCACTCATACATTTTACAAAGATTTTTCTAAAGAGAGGAAATGGTAGGTTATGTGTGTTGCAGGAGAAAGTTTCTAATTAACATTCAAGTAACCAGAAAACCTCATTTCTTAAACATTCCATGAGCATTGCTATGTGCTGCCAAGCACTGAACTACTTCCCTTTAGAAAAGTGCACAAAAGGCCGTTTCCTAATTGACAGATGTAAGACCTTTCTAGGAATACAGTTTAACAAATGACTTAATTCTGGATTGTCATATCAAGGGAAGTCATATGTAAATATACCAAGCTTTGAAAATTTTGAAATATTTTAGGCATCTAAATATGAATAAGATAACAATAGTTTTTAAGTGTGATCTTATGAAACCATTAAATATTTTTCCCTGCCATAGGAGTGTTTTAACTATAATGCAGCTTCAATAGGAACAGACATTTTGAGGTGTAAGTGAGCAAAAACTCCACTCTGATTAATAAAGGAACTTTGTTGAGTTGAGTTGTAGCTGAAAAAGCCAGACAAAGCCATGGGGAAATTGGATCCAGCAGTTGGAAAGAGACTGCCAAGGTTCAAGTTTTTTCCATCTCCCCTGGTACTGATTGGTACTGATTTCCTCCGAAAGTTGCCAAATTCCAGATCTCACATCCTCATGTCTTATCATCCAGTGGAAGAAAGTTCTCCTCCTATAGCATTTGAGAAGTGTTGCATTTTTCTTTCTCATAAATTTAAGCAGATGTCTCCCCCAGTCTCTTTGGTGTTGATTGGCTTAAAGGTCCTTCACTGAACAAATCAAAGGGGCCAAAAGAGATGGGGATAAATCAGATAGGAAGGGCCTATCAGGGGCTGCCCTGGAACCAGGGATATATTTAACCCTCCTTCTGAGAGCGAGAGAAAGCAGTCTCCAAAGGAAAGACAGGGTACTCAGACAGGGGGAAGGGAGAGCGGTGGCTGAAACACTAATAAATAAATGTCTAACTAGACCCACAGATATACAGTCAACTGAAGGTTTTGCTTTTATTTCCCAATCTTGGAACCAGGTTAACAGCAATTTTCCTATCAGTAGGTTTTTTTTTTACCTTTTTACTTAAAGGATGATGAGTGAGGAGTAACTTAAAGCTGCCCACGTTCCTCTACAATTCTGGCGTACTGTGTCAAAACGTCAGATATCCAAAGCTTAATTCTCAATTAGCCCATCAGAAAAATAGGAACTAGTGGTCAGTCCCTGGAATATAAAGTGCAAACCTTTCCAATAATAATAGTAGCTGGCATTTGGGTATGTGCTTAGTATGCTCCACGGACTATTCAAAGTCTATCACATGCATTGAATCATTTAATCCTCACAACAACTCTAGGAAGTCAATCCTGTGATTAACCCCATATGACACATGAGGAAACTGACACAGAGAAAGGCTAAGTAACTTACCCAATATTACACCATTATAATGGAGGTAGAAAGGTCATTATTTGATCTCAAAAGAAGACAAGGTCATGACTCAAGAGACCAGGGCTTTTTTATTCTGGAGTATGGGTTTGCCTGCTGGTGGCAGAAACTCTTTGGGATTTTATCATTGGTGCTGCCACTTAAATCCGCTTCAATCCAGCTTCCGGGGACTGTCTTCTAGGTTCTTAATAGCGACAGCACTATGGCAATCCTGAAAGTCCAGGTCACCCCTGTGGACTCCAGCAAGAACACCTTTAGCAATAGGAGCGACAGATCAACAAAGCACTGATGGGAAGGGCAGGGTCAATGTAGGCAGCTGAGAAGTCTCTTCCTTGAGTGAGACATTGGAGTAAGGGGTGCAAGGTGAAAAGAGACCATAATGGCCTCCAAAGGGAAGAGTCTGTGCAGCCAGAAACTGCCAGGGAGAGGGCAGGCCATTCAGAGACTTGGGCCTCAAGATGCCTGCTGCATAGAAAACCTGGGGCCCTCATTGTTGTTAACGGCACTCTGGAATCTGTCCCTTGAGCCAGTTGACCTGGGAAAGTAAAGGTTTACACATTCTAGGACCTGATTAAAGGAAATGTGGTACATTGGCAGATGCCGAGAGTGACTAGCATGATTTCATTTCTTAACAATTCGTTTCTACTTTTGCCCGATGTTGGAAAGCAGGGATGGGATTCCAGAACAGCAACTGTTACAGAACACGCATCCCATTAAATGACTTCTGTCCACTCGCTGCAAATGTAGCAAATGCCAAAAAATAGAGACTTCAGTCCAAATGAAGAGCAGGCTTTGACACGACAGTGACAGCATAGCTGCCTGGGAGAAACCCTGCCTCAGAAAGAAAAACGCCAGAGCAGCAGGGGGGGCAGTCAGACACCACAGGGGGCAGAGAGAATCTGAAGCAACAGCAGATGCAGCGAAAGACCAAATGTTAGAACAAAGAGTGTCCGAGGCTCATAAAAGCTCCTGCTGTCTGGTTTCCTACACACTGTCTTCTGCAATCTGAAATGGTTGAAAGAAAGGTCAAGGAAAGGGCCAGGGATTTATTGTTGGTGGAGTAGCTTGCTTCCATCCACCCAAAATGATTGGTGGCCGCAGTATGCCACCTAATGGCGACACCAGTTGCTTCTGATTTAAGCGCACAATTGCACTTTTTAAGAATCTTAAATTGTTCTTCTCCCTGTAATTTAAGTGAGAGAATAAGAGCCTAAATAGCTTTGTCATAGTCACAAACAGTAGCTTCGCTTTAATCCTTTTTTATAGCACTAATGAAGGTCTTGAGTATGCTTCTAAATGTTGAAATTCGGATTAAATAACAGAGCCGTGGTGACAGCTAAACAACTGTGCAAGTACATCACTATGCTGAATGAATCTAAAAGTCAAAGAAGGCTGGGATCCATTTACTGCTTTCCTTCAAGTCTGGGAATTTCAGGCTAACTTCCTTTCTTTTCTCCACCAACCTTATATTTGAACTACTACTAAGTAGCAGTCCTGCACAGAGTTTCAAAGCTAAACTTCTTAAGTAAACAGTCCTTTCTAAGAAACGCATCTTCTGCTTCGTTTTCTCTGGCCAGTTATTTCTTCTTTATGTTTTGTGCACACATCTTATCGCAATACAGCCTTTGAGAGTTGTGTCTTTGAGCACCTGACCTCGCTCAGATCTGATGTCACAGGGGTGGCTTGTGAAGGAATTTCTATCACATTTACAATCAGGGCAGAATCACCAGGAAAGAAAAGGGTTGAAAACCCAATACTAAATAGGGAAAAGTGACCCAGGGTGGGTTTGCCTGCATCCCGGATAAATGCAGTAATGACCGCACAGACAAGGATCCCACCAGGTCTGTGGCTCTGCAGCTCCACCCCTTGGCAAGTGTTGAAAGTTATGATATTTTTTACCATCAGATGCGTGTGAGTGTATTGTATGTGTGTGTATGTGCAATTTTAAGTTTTGGGAGACAGAGGATGAATAAAAAAGGTAGTGAAGGTTTTTTTGGAGGTTTTTTGTGGGTTTATTTCAACAAAGGAAACATCATTGCAAAATTGTGAGACATACATGATTTTTTTTTCATGATACAATTTTCCTATATAATTGCTTTTCAGCAACCACAATGTTAAATTTGGTGCCTCGAAATGGTAAGATGACGCAGTCAAAAGACACTAAAATCAGGCCGCTTGACTGTAAGTTGGCTTTCCTCCTTGTGCTTCAGCTGTCTCTTGCCACACTGGTCAATGCTAAATGCTCTCATCACTGCCAGTCATGTTTCAGATTCCAAAAGTCCTTGTAAACTAAGCAAACCACCCAATATGTGCAAGATCCACAGTGACATCACCCAACAGCCTTGTTAATACATTTATATGCAATATCTCTAACGGCATGAGAAATGATATTCACAAAGTAATGTCTTGGTTGAAAATAAGGATTGGTTACCAATAAATAAGGTAACTAAGATCAGGAGGGGTAGGGGAGGGTGTGAAGAGAGGAGTGGAGGGTGCTGTGTCATGACTTCTGCCTGCAGCTGAGTGCAGCCCTAGCTGAACTTGTTACCCACCTTCCAGAGTCAGCCTGAGGTCAGCACACCCATGCAGGCCAGATGCTTGCCCGGCGAGGGGCACTGTGAGTGCTGGCTGTCCTACCACCGCATGTTTCTCCAAGTCACAGTTTACTCTCCTGTCCTTCCAGCTATGAATGAAAAGAATGCTGTTGAAGCCTAGGAAGTTTCCTTTTCTTTCTTTTTTTAAAGAGAGTGACAGGAAGGGGGAGGGAGAAGGAAGAGGAAGATAAGAAGCATCAACTTGTAGTTGTGACACCTTAGTTGTTCCTTGATTGCTTCTCCTATGAGCCTTGACTGGGGGGGGGGCAAGTCTAGCCAGTAACCCCTTGCCCCCTTGCTCAAGCCAGTGACCTTGGGCTTCAAGCCAGGAACCCCGTACTCAAACTGGCAAGCCTGCACTCAAGCTGGCGATCTCAGGGTTTCAAACCAGGGACCTCAATGTTCTAGGTGATGTTTTATCCACTGTGCCACCATGTCAGGCCTAAGAAGTTTTCCCATGAGTTCAAGAAGTCTTTGTGCATGGCACTGGGCATTAGGCTCATTAGACTGCAATCTGGACTTCTTTGGAACAGTACTTCATGAAAAAAAATTTTAATGTAAAGAAGTACCAATCACTACAAAGGTTGTTCTTGGGGTCTAACGTGGAAATATTTGCCTTTTCAACCCTTAATTAGTTTAAGCTTAGATTTCAGACATTTTTCCTACTTGATAAACTCATTATAATTTGAGTCAATAAAATGCTTTTTGTAATGGAGAATAGTAATGGCAACCCTAGGGGCATAGTCTAATGAAATATCAAAACCTAGATAAGGAGGTTAGCAGTTTGGGAGCCTGTGTCACCTCCCTAGCCTCTTACATGTCTTCAATTGGGGGGTGGGTGGAGCTCATACATTCCTCTTGACAGAAAGACTGCCCTTTGATTGCAAATGCTAGGTTTTTAAATATTTTTAATACTTAAATTTTAAAATATTTAGAATTCATAGTCCCCAATAACATAGAAAGATCTCTTGAGACCTGCTCTCATCCATTCACCTTACATCCATTCACCTGTTGAATTATCAACCCACTCACCTCTTCCCTGTGGGAAGATGCCCACAACATTTAAATAAATGGGCCTTGGTCCCTAGCTGCATATTTAAATGACCCAGGAGCTTTTTATAAACTTTCCATGCTTTCTCTTACCCCAAGAGATTCTGAGTTTGTCAAGGGTGATTAAAATATATATATTTTAATCTTTCCAGATATAGGTAATGTGGAGCTGAGGTTGGGACACCTAGTTTTAAATCATTGGGTCTAAATCACATACTCACCTGATACCTTTCAAGTCGAACCTGAGGGTTCTATTAGATGTTATTAATGTGGAGCTCCAAGAGAAGCTGTTACTCAGGTGAATCTCTGAGTGGTCACAGCCTCCCTGAGGTTTCTATGCAGCTGGCAGAAGATAAGTATGTTTTGTAAAACACAGACACCTCATTATGTTAACCTGCCTTGTGAGAGTCTTGTCAAATTTTGCTCAATTTTCTAGTAAGACAAAGCTTTAAAAGGATATTTTGAACTATTTGCCACATCCCTATTCCTCTTTCTTATCCTGAAAGCAAAGGAAAAGCTAGCAGGTGTCACAATCACTTCCAAAGGGTTTTTAGGATAAACGTTACATCTCCTACTGACATTATAAAAACGTTACTGTTAAAAATCATAATATAAATAATAACTCAAGTTCCCTGAGACTCCTAATTATAAGAAATTGACCATATATACTCCAAAGTTATCTTTAGTTTTTAAATATTTGAGAAAAAAATGGAAATAGCCAAAGCCTATATGTTAATATATCTGAAAAAGGAGAGAAGCAGACAGTGAAGAATTGCAAATCTAAGGAATCTAAGGAACACAGAAGTCAGCATTTCATGCTGCTCAAATTTATCTTTGAAGGAATGTCTTGAGAAGCAAGTACCAACGCAAGAGAGTCTCAGGCCTTTTACATGTGTTGTTCTGGAAACAAACAGCTCAGATGAGACTTTAGATTCTTGGATGTTGTGGACCGTAAATGGCAAAAAGCCTTTGTAGATTCGAGGCTTAGCAAAAGGCTGAATGCTCCCCCCCTTCACTTCCATATTGGCTATGAAGCTGAGTATTTGCACCCACTTCACTTGCTTCCTTAACTTGCTGGAAGCAATTTACATGCCCTTCCTCTTACTCTTTGTTTGTTCAGATGTTGGTTGATTTGACTTATGCATGGTGGGAGGATTCCTGTTTTTGCCTTGGAAGAGTTCCTGCTTTAGCCTCAGATGTGTAACTTTGTAACAAGTACTTCCTTGATTTGCATATGGCTATATAATAAAGCAAACTGGGGCTATGGGGCACTCGGATATTGCCATCAGCATTTGAAGAGTCCTCCTGGTCCCATTTTTTCTTGATGAGTATGTTTCCTTAATTCCACACTGTTATTAGGAGCTGCGCTGGTCTGCGGCATTTGTATATAATTTTAATGTCACAAACCGAGTGTTCTTCCTCTATGTAAAGTAGGTGAAACAAAATTCATGATAGTTTGGTTGGTTAGAGCTTAGTCCAGAAGCACAGAGGTTGTTGGTTTGATTCCTGCTCAGGGCACATATAGGAACAAATCAATATACCTCTCTCTCTTTCTCTCTCTCTCTCTCTCTTTCCCTTCCTCTCTCTGAAAAATCAATAAATTAAAAATAGATATTTTTAATCAGCTTACAACCTTTATAGCAGTGGTAGTCAACCTGGTCCCTACCACCCACTAGTGGGCGTTCCAGCTTTCATGGTGGGCGGTAGTGGAGCAACCAAAGTATAAATAAAAGGATAGATTTAATTATAGTAAGTTGTTTTATAAAGATTTATTCTGCCAAACTTAGCAAAAATCTGACATAAAGTACTTGGTAAGTAATTATTATTATATGTTTTAACTTTCTGTAACTCTGCTTTATTAATTTTATAAAGTAAAGTTACTTCCCTACTTTATAAATCACCATTACTGTGGAACCAGTGGGCAGTTAGAAAATTTTACTACTAACAGAGATACAAAAGTGGGCGGTAAGTATTAAACAGTTAACAACCCCTGCTTTACAGCGTGGTTGTAGGGACCAAACTGAGCTAATGGTGTAACAAGATGTCATGAGATATGAAGCCCCTGAGACATAAAATGGTTTAGTGTGGGGCCGTCAGTGAAGACACCACAGATGTCACTGAGTGATCAGAAGGCACACAAGGGACCTGCTTAGCTTCCTCAAATATGTTTTTCCAACTATTAATTACTCCTACATCACATAAAATAGTCTCTAAGACAGGTATTAGAAGCCAAGTTTACTCCAAATACTCACAGTGAAATTTAATAAGTCTTCCAGATAATTAATTCATAATAATTCATTTTTTAGGAACATAATGTCAATAATCAGAAATATACAGAAGATTTATATCTTTTAATTCATTCACCAATACTTACTGAGTACGTACTATGTGACAGACACTATTTATACCACAGGGTGAGCTACATAATTATTAGTACCAAAAATATGAAAATAATCAAGGTGTCACATATTATGAAAATAATTAGATCAATTTGTGATATATCTCAGTAATAGAACATTATACAGTAACTAGAAATAATATTTTGAAGAATATTAAAGATGTGGGGAAATGTTTATAAGGTAATGTAAGTAAAAAGTCAATATCTGACCCTGGCCGGCTGGCTCTGTGGTAGAACATCAGCCCGGTGTGTGGATGTCCCAGGTTCACAGGAGAAGTAAGCATCTGCTTCTCCACCCCTCTTCTCTCTCTCTCTCTTTTCTCTCCTGTAGCCATGTCTCCATTGGTTCTAGTGCATTGGTCCTGAGCTCTAAGAATAGCTCAGTGGAGCCTCCACCTCAAGTGCTAAAAATAGCTTGGTTGTAAGCATGGCCCCAGATGTGCAGAGCATGGCCCCAGACTGAGGTTGCCAGGTGGATCCTGGTCGGGGCACATGCAGAAATCTGTCTCTCTATCTCCCTTCCTCTCACTTGGAAAAAGAAGAAAGAAAAGTAAGTCAATATACTAAATGAAAATGCATAAGCATCTCAATTTTTTTACTATATGATTAAAAGATATAAAGGTATAGGTATATATATACTAAAGGTGTTTTTTAAGTTACTCTGGATGGTAGGATTGTTTTTTAATTATTTTCCTTACATTTTTTTGCATCTTCCAATTTTTTTTTTACAAAACATCCATCACCATTATGATAACTAAACAAACAATAACTTACTTTTTCTAAAAAAGAAACAAAGAGTAATATTCCACAGAATGGAATACTACTCATATAAAGGAAAGGAATCTTGCTTTTTGTGACAACATGGGTGGATCAGGAGAGTATTGTGCTAAGTGAAATAGAGAAAGATAAATATCATATGATTTCAGTCATATGTGGAATCTAAAACCAAAACAAACAAATTAAAAAAAAAAAGATTGGTAGGCAGAGAGAACAAATCTGTGGTTGCCAGAGGGACAGGGGTTAGAGAAGATGAGCATAAAAGTGAATGGGATCAAGAGGTACAAAATTTTAGTTATAAAATGTTGCATCCACTGGGTGCAAGAACAAATGTCAGAGACTTTCAGGAGTGTAGATGGTACTTTATTGGCCAGTTTAACCTGCACAGGGGCGAACTCCCAAGATATCTGGAGACACCATACTCACAAGGAGCTGCAAATGAGAGTCGCGCCTGGCACTTACAGCTAGGTCCTTATATATCCTAAGTGAGCAAGCATAGTACAGAAGCAGATGTGGCAGTTAGCTATTTGCTAGGGAGGTCGCACACAGCATAGCAACAGGGGCTGGGTTTAGCTTAGTGGCGAATTTCAAACATAAACTTCTGATAAGGGTCTCTGACCGTCTTTGTTCTCAGCCTCACAGGGGCCCTATCAGCACTCCCTGTTCCTGCTCCTTCAATAGTTACACTCTGGCAGCCACAGCACATCTCACTGAATCTAACATAAAATAAGTCACAGAGAAGCAACAACCAGCATAGAGAAAATAACTAATAATACTGTAAGAACAGTGTATGGTGACAGAAGGTAACAGGACCTATTGTGGTGATTGCTTCCTAATGTATGCAAGTATCAAATCATTATATTGAATACCTGATACTAATATAATGTAAGTCAATTATACTTTTAAAAAACATAATAAGTGTTTAACAGTAAAATAAATTGTTCTTATTAAACATCAGGTAAACATCATGGTTCTTATTAAACATCTTATTAAACACAATACTCTCACTTGGCATTTTCCTACATTATACCATTTCCAAATTATATTCACTTAGAAAAGTTTAAAGAGATTCTCTTGTATTGAAATGATGTCTTCATAAAATTACCATTTCCTTGTGTATATTTAAGCTCTTAGAACTACCTTTTAAGTTGGAGTACAGACATTCCAACTGAGGTCCTGTGGTTGCTATGACAATTTATTTCTTATCTCTGCTACCCTGTGATCTCATCATTTTAGCATTTGGCAACATCTTACTTGAATTGTTTGTGTAGTGATGCAGAGAAGCTTTGAACATTCTTGCCTTTCTATAATATCTTTAGTAAAAGAGCTAGTCCTTTGCAATGTGCCATTTGAAGCAGATTCAGAGGAGGGGGGAGGTAAATAATTCATAAGAAATAACAAGAGAGTCAACATGCCTAGGTAGATCTGAGCCTAGACACATATGCCACAGCTGAGTGGTAAATAAGATTTAAGTAACATAGTTGGTGTATATTCTGGTTAAGAAGCAACACTAGGTTTATCTTTTGAAACATATAGAAAAATATTGCTATTGTCCCATTATTCATGTATTCATTCAGTCATGAAATATTAAAGAGCCCCTCTTCTGCCCAAGTCCTGTACTATTTGTATAATGGGGGATACAAAGAAGGACAATAATCCCTGCCCTAAAGAAGGTAACATTTTGGGGCAGGACAGGGGGGTTAGAAGTTTATCACTGGGAAGTTGCCACCCAGCCAGACTACTTTTTCAGCCATTCCTTGAATCCAGAGGTGGCCACGTGATACCACTGAAATAAGAATGGGTGTGATATGTGTCACGTTCACTAAAGTGTTTTTTAAGAAATTAGTGTGCCTTCTACATGTTTTCATCTTCTATACGCTGAAAGCTAAAGAGTCAAGGCCCCCAGTAATTACCAAGCCCCACAAAATAAAAGAACCATGGGTCCCATGCTGTTCTAGTTTTAAAATAAGTCCACAGTTTCTTTGATTCTCTTCCCTTGAAACTTGGAGCTTAATCCTTATCCCCTTAAGTATAGTTAGAATTAATGACTGGCTTCTAATACATACAGTGCAGAAATAATGACAGACTGTGACTTCTAAGGTCACTGTCTTTCATGACCTTCCAAGGGTAGGCATGAGAGTCACCATATTGATCTGTGTTGGATCTCATGCTCTGGAGATGCCAACTGCTATTCCATGAGGACATGCAATGAACACGCCCACGTGGCAAGGTGTTATGAGTAAATCATCTTAAAAGTGGATCTAACAGGTGCAGTCAAGCCTTCAGGTGACTACAGCGCCAGCCAACAGCTTGACTACAACCTCCTGAGTGACCCTAAAGACAGAATCAGCAGATAAACCTCTCTTGAATCCCCAAACCATAGAAATTGTGACTTAATAAGTATTTTTTAAGCAAATAAGTTTAGGGCTAATTTGTTATGCAGCAATAGATAACTAATAGACAAAATAGATAAAACTAAACTAGATTGATAAAACTAAGAAAGTCCTTGAATCATGGAAAGAATAGCCTCCAACCAATCAGTAATACCACATTGGACTCTCATGTTAAGTCACAAAAAGTCAGAGGTTTGTTTGCTAGAGCAACTAGTATAACCTTAGTTAATACAAGAAGGTTACATGTGTTCATATTCAATCTCAGACATATTACATGTTTAGCATGTTTTAGTGTTCAATTAATATTTATTGAAGTATTAAATGATTATATGAAAAAAAGACATACATGCCCCAAAGAGGTTCAAATTCTAAGAGACACTCTGAGGATGGAGAGCTTTGTCTTTATTTGTGAGAACAGAAAATTTATCAGGAAACTGGTAATATGTGAACAATGCCTTGAAATGAAAGACTGCTGAGAGACAGAAATGGGGAAAGGTGTCCTAGTACGAGAGACATCAGAGGAACGGGCACAAAGGTAGGAACACCTGGAGACAATGTGAGGGCGAATGGGTCGTCCAAGTTGACTACAACATTGAGCAATAAGGAGAATTAGGAGTTAAAATGAGAAGTCAACTCAGGGATCAGAAAACTTTCAATACAAAGAAATGGGGTTTTAATTTCAAGGGCCAGTGATTAAAATGGCATGAACAGAGCTACACCTGACCTTTATGTGTAAGAGGACTGGGGGAGAAGAAACCACAAACACTGAGAATATTAGAAGACTAGTGAAGTGAGCTGTGATGGGTCATGAGAACCATTCCTCCCAGAATGGAAAGAGGAAACAGGAGTAAGAAATAGGAACACCATCGGTCCCTGTCCTTGGTTTCCCAGTGCTGATGATGGCTTTGTCTTGGGCAGTCCCTACTATTTCTCTATATGACTAAATTCTGTGAGCATGGAAGAGATTTTCTTCTACAAAAAGTTAAACTATGAGATATCAAAAGTGTTTATTTTGGTCTCATTAGCATCATCTTCTAATATACCGATATACCGAGCTAACTAGTCATTGGAAGAGACCACACCCATAGCTTGGGTGAGTCTCATAAAAGGAAAGCCATATATGGATTAGCTGGTGCTGCTCATGGCCAAGCAGCAACACATCACCTGTTCTACTGAAGCTGTTCTTCACGGACAATGGACCCCAGGGAGTAACTTAGACCGTACTCTGTATTTTGAGAAATTCCAGCTTACATTTGGCATAGCTCACAGAAATAATCTGTTCTCCTCAAATAGGCCAGCTGTTAAGTCCCATAGAAAAATGAGTGAGCAGCAGGCAAGACAAGAAAAGTCATCCGAGGGTTCAAGGAGTCCTCATGCATCTTCACACAAAGATCCCCTCTTTGATATTTTCTTGTCTACCTCTGGCTTTCCTTTCCAGATCTTTCTCTCAACTGTGCTGCCTTTGCTTACTCTTTTCTGACCATTTCCGGTGCTGAAACTCTTCCTAAAGCTTTTGTCTTCCTACAAGTGGGACTGGTTTCCTCCAGCGAAGCTTCCTTCCCTCTCTGTGTCTGTCACAAAGAATTGCTCACCAGGTCTCTTTGATATCTCTTTTAGGGACAGAAGCCACCAGGGCCCACACTCAGGGCTCCTCTGCAGAAGGAGACAAGAAAGTTGCTGGTATATTTCAGCTTGTTTTGTTAAAAAACAATCCTAGGCGCAACAAAGTGTGTGTTATTAATATGCATATGTGATATCTTTGAGGCAGAGCTGCCTTTAAGGTGTATTTTCAGCAGGACAACATTTTCCCACGCGAGGCGGGAAACAACAGTGAATCATGTGTGTGGAAGGGAAAAGCCCGTGGGCTGTGTACAATGCTCACTCCCCTTGTGGCTGGCTTCTCTCTTTCCCTTGCCCCCCTCCCACCCACGTTATTAATGGTTTCTGCAATGACTGGTAACACTGCCTTGCCAGCGAAGAAAAATCAGTGGCTGTCTGACAGACTGTCAGCAGGGGGGCAGGAGCAAGGGTGCGTATGAAGAGAAACGGAGGGATCGCCACAGCAAAATGGAGTTTCTGGAGCCCGGGGAACTCTAGGATGTGTGGAGGTCAGAAATCCAGCTGGATCCTAGAGCGCCTGACATTTTATAAATGAAAGGGGAGCTCTCAGAACAGGAGATGTCACCCTGAGAGCACATCCAACATCATCTAAGACGATGCTTCTCAAAGATCCCAAGTGGGAGGCCCTGAGAAACTGGCAGCATATATTTGTACATCCATTATAGGTTAAAAGAGACACGCTTTCAGGGCTATGCAGTGGCTAAAATATCCAAGGAATGGATTTTCTTTTTTATTCTTTTTTTTATTTATTACTTTGTGTGCAAAAGAAATATTGTATATTGCAGCCAGAAATGGAAAGAGTAGCCGCTGCAAGAAATGTCACATTAAATAAGTAAACAAATAAAAATATAGTCCCTAAGAGGAGTATCAAGAAATTCTGCTACAACTTGGCTTGGGTTAGAGGATTTGACAATGGAAATGCCAGTTAATAAAACTGGGTTCTTATTCGCACGTATATCAGAATTCCAAAACTGCACACCGGTTCAAATAGGTTGGCATGATTTTGCCCATCTATACTGCACTTGAAGCCAAAAGCTGATATTGTGATTCGTAGGAGAATATTTCTATTTATTTGTCTTTTATTAGTTTACAAACAACAAGTGTTCAGTGGATATTATATTTTCATATTTAAAGAAAGTTTTGAAAGACAATTGTGGGTATAAGAACATATTTGTACTTGAAAATGTAAATCTCCATAATATTTGGTGCATGTTGCATTTATATCTTATCCTTTATTATATTTAAGTGAAATAACTGGTAACAATCATCTTAATAACATTTGATATTTTCCAAACTTCTATGCTTGGAGTTAGGATTTTTGGCTGTATGTGACTAAGTTACAGGATACATGTGACTATAACATACTAAAATTTTATGGACTCCACTTGGTTACATCACAAAGTTCTGTCAAGTTAAGGAAAACATGTTTAGGTCTCCAACAGGATTTTGGTGGTGACACAGATCTTTTATTTCTTGTTGAACTTAAAAGAATGTATAGGTCATGGCAGTATTACTAGAACCTTTTATCCTCTTCAATTTTCTAGTTTCTAAAATCTGTGATTACTGACAAACCCCAGATAATTCTCTCACCCATACTTTTCCCTAACTGATATCTCTTCATTTTACACACACCTCTTGTTGCATAATGCCCTCCACCTGGTGATGACCCCACACTCGTGTTGGCAGAGCGATTCCTTGTGGCAACTTTCACCACTTCTCTCAGAGAACAGATCTGTCAGTTGCACATTGTTCATCCTTTCCTTTTCTCTTGGGTCTGTGATTAAATTAACATGCTAATATGTGTGTTCTCCATAACACACAAACATACACACATAATTGTGACAAATAAAAATATATGGTTTTACGTAGGTATACATACATGCAGAGAGGAAGGGAGAAAAGGATGAAGGAAAGGAGGGAGGGAGAGAGAAAAAGACAGAGAATGGAAGCGTCCTGCTTTTTGATCTTTGACTTAAATAATCCAGTCTAGAACAACCCATTTAGCTGCAAGCGTCTGTTACTCTGAGTTCTGTGGCGTCTCTGGTAAGCCCAATTCCACAAACACACATTACCAAACCCACACTCACCTCCATCCACAGTATAAAAAAGAGAATTGGAAAGGCATATATGATCTTATACCCACTAGACTGTAAGGAAAAAAGAAAAGCTAAGTCTCACAGTATTAAGGGCTGTAGAGAAAGCAGATTAATGTGGAACCCCCTAGATGGCTAGTGAGAAAATAAATTGGTCATCCACTTTGGAAAATGACTTGGCATTATCTTGCCAAGCGGAACAGTGGCAGACCCTACTCTTTCATTTTTTAAAAAAAGAATTTTTTATTTTTTATTTTATTTTTCAATTATTTTTCAATGTCATTTTGCACAGTCATTCAGGTGTCATTCAATATCATTCAGCTGTATAGCATAGAGGTTAAACAATCATATACTTTAACAAAGTGGCCCTCTCAATATTTCAAGTACCCAGCAGGCACCACACATAGTTATTACAATATAATTGACTATATTCACTATGCTGTACTTACATCACTGTGACTATTTTGTAACTATTTCTTAATCCCTTCGCCTTTTGCACCCAGTTCCCCAACTCTCCTTCCCTCTGGCAACCATCAGTCTGTTCTTGTGTCTATGAGTCTATTTCAATGTTGTTTCAGATCCTACTCTGAAGTGTACCTACTCCAAATAAATATTTACACATATTCTTAGTTCATACCAGCAAAATATGAAAGCAAAAACATTAAACAAGCCAAATGTCCCTTAATAAGAAATGAAAAAACAATTGTAGTATTTTTTACACCATAGAACATTACATAGCAGTGAAAATGAATAAACTACAAGTACATGTACCAACATGAATACATTTTGGAAACAGAATTTTAAGTAAAGAATAGAAAGTTCTGGACACCCACAAACAAGAGTTTTCAAAAGAGAACTTAAAAACAAATGCACCTCCGGGATCCAAAATGGCAGCAGAGTAGGTGAATGTTACACTCACCTCTTCTCAGGTCCAAACTGGAGTTATAACTAAATTTAAGAGCAATCATCCTGAAAAACCAACTCGAGACTAAATGAAGAGGAGTCTTATAACCAAGGATACAAAGAAGTAGCCACATTGAGACTGGTAGGAAGGGTGGAGACGGGAAAACAGCTGGCCCAGATTCCACAAACAGCGACTAAGGTTCCAGAGGGATATCTCAACTGAGAGGATGAGGGGGGTTAACTCTGAAAAGGTGGGGCCTAGACCTCAAGCCAGGCTCCCCAGCCAAAGTACCAGAGCTTTTCTCTCCGCTGTGAAAAGCATCAGCATTTCTGTCTTCCAGATATGCAAGCACCCTCGTAAAGAGCCAACACACAAAATCTTGATCAAAGCCACTTACTCTGGGCTCTGGTAGAGGGCGAGCTGAGCAGACTAAAGACACGTGAAGAGAGTGTGAGTTTTGCAGCTCTGGGGAGAGACACACAGAAAGACAGCCACCAGGACCCCTGTGCTGAGTCAATTTCCAACACCAAAGTCACCATCTATCTTAGGTAGAGCACTCACCTGGAGGAAAGCAATTGCCCCACCCTCAGGAATCTCTCTCGCCCACCCCACCCTGCAGAGATCAAGCCCTGCTGAAAAGTCAGTGGCCTTGACCAGGAAGTAGATATCTGACAGATTCAAGGGGTGACAGTGACTCAATTGTCTGGCTTTGAGGTAAGAGCTATTCCCCTTACTTTCCCAAGAATCTGACAGGTGCTTCCCCCTCATGGGAGATTCAGTAGAATCACTCTCTCTCCTATAGGTAGACCAACTCTCCAGGTTCCAGAGGCCCCACACCTGACTCCTAGTGGTGGAGTAGGGTGTAGGGGGAATAAATGGTGATTTAGAAGACTTGACTTAGGGAAAGGGGGGTAAACACACAATATGGTGTACAGAGATGTGTCATAGAATTGGACATCTGAAACCCGTATAATTATGTTAACCAGTGTCACCCTAATCAAGTCAATTTTTAAAATGCAACTAAACAGTACATTGTTTAATAATATATACAATGAGATAATACTGTATTTAGGATGAAATACAATGGACTGATAAATCTTAGGAGAGTAATTACCTATGGGACAGAAGCAAGGCTTAGTGGCTCATGAGTACTTATTTTACTTTGAAACTACCATTTTTTTTACATAATAACATCTAATAAGTATCAAATACAGTGGTACCTTGACACACGAGCACTTTAAATCTGAGCGATTTGAGAGGCAAGCAGTCACTCGCAGGATTTTTTGCTTTAAGTCACAAGCGGATATTTGAATCACGAGCTCCCACCACCCTCCACTAGATGGCCTGCTGAACATTCTGAAAGGGAGGAAGAAACAAACTTCCATGGAAAGGTTTTTGTTGAAACGGCCTTTAAGTGAAAGCAAGGAAAGTGTGGCAAAAAAGCCAAAAGTCAGTGAAGAAAATGGTGATGACTAAGCAAAGTAAAAAAAGAGCAATTAAGTTTAGCGATAAAGGTACACATCATACGTAGTGTGTAAGTTACATTTTGCAGTTAAATGTAGCGTTAAGTGTGTAGAGAGTAAGTTATGTTAAGGAATAGCGCACGAAATGAAAACCTCCTCCGCCAGTCTCCTCCCCTCCGCCAGCATTTTTGCCTGACCTTGAAGGTAAATACACTTCATAAACCAGTTTATTTCTTTACATTCTCTCTTATTATGTGTATATATATGTGTGTGTATTTGTTATTTAAAAGTACATTTTCTTATTTAAAAGCATATAAAACAAAAAATGTGTGTAGTTTTTGGAGGCTAGAATGAATTAATTGCATTCCCATTAATTTAAATAAGGAAATTCTATTTTGACACACGAGCAAATTGAGTCACGAGCTTGGCCTAGAAACGAATTAAACTCGTATGTCAAGGTACCACTGTAACAAAATAAAACATAAATAAAAGAATATTAAAAAGTAAGTGTCCTTGATTTTTTAACTTAGTATATGAAAATTAAACTATTTAAGACAACAATACTTATATTTACAGTGTATTGTTATTGTTCTTTAAAACCCCTAATTAGTGTAAGGCATTGTGCTAGGCACAGTCAAAATTTAAAAAGAAGAGCTGTCTTTGAAGAATGAACTGTCTAATGGCAGGATGGGGAAATCAAACAGGCACAAGGAAGCAAGCATTATAACAGGGGTCAATGGATTCACTCACTTAGCTGACATCTGGTGTCAGGAACCCAAGCTAACCTCAAGGGTGAATGAGATGAAAACCCCTCTGTTGGAAGACTTCACAAATCAATGTGGTTTCTAAAAGGATTTAGAAAATAAAGATGAGACAAAGTCACCTATTAAATCTGGGAGACTTCACCTAAAGAATAGTGTCACAGTCCTCAAACATGCAAAATACGACACAGAATTCCAACCCATTTTCCTGGTACCCTGAGCTGGCCTCATTCTCCAGGCCTTCTCCTTCCCTACCCTCAGCACTTTAAGGTTAAATGCTCGTTAATGGCTGACAGAGTGACGCTATTCCTCAGAGCCTGGCTGTGCCCAAGAGCACTGAGGATTCTGAGAAGACATCAGCTTAAAATGCCCAGGTAGGGTTTCACAGCCATCCCCTCCACCAAAACAGCAGCTCACACATGTCAGGACACAGGGTAACCCCCCTGCCCCACACACACACCCTCCAGGGGTGGCCTCTGGAATGCATCTCCAGCCCTTGAACACATAAGAGGCTCTCAAAGCCTGGCTGTTTTCTCTCTCACCCTCTCTATTCCAGTCTTCTCTATTCAACTCTATATTTGGAGAGCACCTTCTGCACCAAGTGCAGCAAGGGACACAAAAATGAAGCAAGGTCAGCCCCACCTTCAGGAACCATGTAGTTCTGCAAGGGATAGGAAGAACGGTGAAGAAGAATGTCTCAGGCAAAACGAGGCACTAGTATCTATGGAAAGAAAAACTCCATCTTGGGGAAGAATCAGAGAACTCTTTGCGGGAAAAGTGACATTGAAAAAAGACCTTGAAAAATGCCTTTGGCTTTCCCCATCTGAATCTATATATATGGGAAGATCCAAGAACAACCAGATTCTACAATAATCACACCCCACTACATGCAAGGAGTCCCCATCACAAAATTTGAGGGAGAGAGAGAATATTTTGTTAATTTATCTAAAAAAACTTCAGCTCTTTGCTCTCCAAACCTATTCTCCTCTCTTACACAATTATAGGTTCCACACATCTCCTGTCTACACATTCTTTCTACACCTTTTTCTTCTACTCATCCCCTCCAATACCCCAGCATTGCACATGCCTGTCATCTACTGAGATATCCTTTAATTAAGTTGTAGGAAAAGTTGGATCTCAACAGAAGGGTTAAGAGGGC
Source organism: Saccopteryx bilineata (assembly GCF_036850765.1). NCBI lineage: Eukaryota > Metazoa > Chordata > Mammalia > Chiroptera > Emballonuridae > Saccopteryx > Saccopteryx bilineata. Next base: position 40,959,849 of record NC_089500.1, read on the forward strand.
TGGGGGAAGCACTTCGCCATTGGCTCTGTTTCCAAGGATTGGCCTTCCAGTAAAATTAACAGCCCTCCAATTTACAAAGGAAGCACTAAAGTATCCACTAAATGCCAACCCCACACTTGAAAAACATGTCAAATTTTATTTGTATATAAACTTGTACCATTAATGTACATAAATGCCTACTAAAATGGCCAAGAGGAGCAGTCATTAAGTAGATTGACAGGCTGGCTGCTGAGAATGGACAGAGAGGGACTTACAAACACATTTGGCATCCAGGAACCCAAATGCAATTTATGAATCCACACTAGCCGAGTGGCACTAGTATGGATTGCCTGTCAGGGTGAAAGTAACAGAGCTGGATATGATAAGGGCGTTTGTTAGACTGAAGAGAGCATTGTCTAATTTAAATCTGATCTCGTCTCAAGTTACACTACTATATTTAAACCGATGTAAGAGGAATCAGGAGGTATATCCCCAAAAAAACCATGTCTAGGAAAAAAGAATAATTTGCAACTTATTTGCATTTTTCTTAGTCACTGTGGACAAAAATAGCAATGTTAATTCTCTGATGAGTGAATGTGACTGAAAAACTTCACCCAGATACCTAAAGACTCTGAAGAACTCAGGAGAAAAGGAAAGATAAGCCCTGGGATGTTTGAGATATGTTGAACTGTAGGAATTTCTGCTGCCCTTTGAAACATGCTAACATAGATTCCTGATCCAACTTGTCTGTGGATGAGCTGATTATTATATCTTTTCTCTCTTTTGTATAGAATCACCTTCAAAAAAAGTGTTTTCAGCCTGGCCTGTAGTGGCGCAGTGGATAGAGCATCAACCTGAAATGCTGAGGTCACAGTTCAAAACACCGGGCTGCCTGACCAGGCAGTGGTGCAGTGGATAAAGTGTCCGACTGGGAAACAGAGGACCCAGGTTCGAAACCCTGAGGTCGCTGGCTTGAGCATGGGCTCATCTGTCTTGAGCGTGGGGTCACTGGCTTGAGCAAGGGGTCACTCACTCTGCTATAACCTTCCAGTAAAGGTACATATGAGAAAACAATCAGTGAACAACTAAGGAGACTAAGGAGCTGCAATGAAGAATTGATGCCTCTCATCTCTCTCCCTCCCTACCTGTCTGACCTACCTGTCTCTCTCTCTCTGTCTGTCACAAAAAAATAAATTAAAAAAAAAAACACACCAGGCTTTCCCAGGTAAGGTACATACAAGAAGCCTGCAATTTGATGCTTCTTGCTCTTTCCCCTCCTTTCTTTCTCTCTCTCTCTCAAATCAAAAGGAAAATCTTGTTTTTAAAAAAGTATTTTCAAATAACGTCTTAGAGAATCCTTGACCTAGCCTTGTAAAGAAGTGCTATAGAATCCAAATACACTTCACAGAGGTAGAAATTATCAAAAGATGCCTCTCTTGTTTTGCGGACAAGAACCTCATCCAGCAGGATGCCCACAAGAAAATGGAAGTTCAGAGAAAAGAGGGAGAACATACTGAAACAGACTCCATTCAAGTCAACTCAGCAGGAATTTACCAAATACTCACCGGCGGCTGCTACAGTGCTTTGCTATCTTGAAAAATATTTGGCGTGGCCCCTCCTCTAACATGACGATGACAAAAGAGAGTTCTGTGATTTGGATGCAAATGAAGCTCTCTGTAAGTGATGATTGTTACATTTTCTGCTAGCTCAGACATCACCCAAGTTCACCTCTGACCAAAGTGATGCCTTTGCATTCACACCAGAGACTGACCCCACTCAGTAGGCCCAGCACACAGGAACGGGAAGTTCCTGCAGAGAAACACATTTGTCAGAGACACATAACAGATCATTCAATTTAGGAAAACTACTAACAGTAGCCTACACTCTGCTAAGATTAATGACCAAATAAAGTTATCAATGTTGTGTTGACTTCAAGGACTTCTTTTAAAGGGATTGAGGGCCCCAGATGGACCTGAACATTATATCAAAGAATTTTCATTTGAGTGCATAGCTGTGATTTTTCTTAGCTTTTTTCTCCCCTTTTATTTCACAAAGCAAATGAAAATGATGACTCCAGTAATAGAATACAAATTCAATATTTAATCAAGAGCTTGAGGGAGTAACGAAATCTAAGAGATAAGACCTAGGTCCAGGTGTAAGCCAGCTGTTATAGAAAGGAAGAATTCAACACATGGAAAAACTTCCTTAAGGTTCTAAAATCACTTAAAAATGGGCCGCCTTATTGGGTGCTGAACTCCTCATCACTGGAAACAAGCAAGACAAGGCAGCTGTTGTCAGGGATGCTGTGAGTTCATCTTTATATTGGGGTTGAGGTGGTACCAGATGATCTCTAAGGGCTGGAAAAGGGGGGTGGGCTTCATTACACGGATCCCTCCTGTCCCTCAGAAAGATTCTGTGTGCTTGAATAAGCACAGCTATGTCAAACCGGGAGGTGTTAAGCCATTATTCCAGAGAGCATGTTAATTCTGAACAGCACAGGGACCCTGGAGATGAGTGAATAATAAATAAAGCATTTCTTCTTTTGTTGGTGGCGTCTGTCCCTGTTCATTAATTCTCTCTTTCTGGGCTGCCTGGGGGGTTTTTGGAGGCATGATGCCTTGAGGCGCCCTCACTGCTGAGCAGAACCACTAAACAGCTGGAAGCTGCCTGCACTCCCCGAAGGGAGAAACACCCCTCTTTTCCCTTCTTTCCATCTACAACCCCTCCTTATCCTCTCTCTCCTGATCTGTATATCAAATAGGATACACCAAACCTATCTACATGTTCCCACCCCATTCATTGTCATTTACTTCTGAATGACTTAGAACCACTGGAAAAAAAATAACTAATTATGGCTACTTGTTACTAATTAAGCTACTTGTTTTATTTTTTTCAAGGAATGTCATTTTTTTCATTAGTTGTACTCAAAATTTTAGAATTGGAGGCCTTTTTCCTCCTCAGGAAGCGAATTAGTCTGGTTTTTTTTTCAATGCATTTTGTGTTTTGCTAATGAGAAATGACTGAAAACAAGAACTGGAGAACTCGTTAGCCCGGGAGGAGTCCCTCCCTCAGTGGCCATTCATGGCCCAGCACCATGACTCAGTCAGCACACCATGATGGCACAGATTGCAGACAAGCCACGCACACCCCAAGGGTCTCTTCTCAGCCCCGACATACATGTCCTTTCCGCCGTATATTACATGGAGACCCCCCTCCTCTGTGAACGTCTCTTTCTTTCTTGGCTTCTGTACCACTGAATTCAGCTGATTCCTCTATTTCTCTGATGCCAATTCTATGGCTCTTTTGTTAGTTTCACATTCTCTTTTCATCTAAACGTTGCTCTTCCTTTTCTTTCCATATTCCTCCCTTTCCCTCAAGTCCTAATTATCTCATTGAAAACTATGCTCAGAGCTGTAGCTCTATGCCTGACCTCTGTCCTCAGCCTCAGACCTGCTTGTAAACTGCCTGCTGGACACCCACTGACCTCGGAAGACAGGAGCCCACTAACGAGTCATGTCACCTCAAAAGTCAGTTTCTTTAGGGCAACTGGGAAACAAGGGAGCTTAACCAAATTATCTCCAAGGTTCCTCTTAAGTCTATAATATGGCAATCTTGTCAGATGTTGAACTCATCTTCTTCTCCCATAATAAGCTCTTTTCTTGTCTTCCTCTTCATTCCTCCCATAGTAGACTCAAACCCCCAAAGATCACTGCTAAAAACAGAAAAATCCAACTTAAACCCTCCAGCTCAGCATTCTCACACCTGACCCCACCTCAATATTCCTTAGTCTGCCTCTTAGCTTTATCTTCTCCCAGACTTGTGATACTCCGGCCTGCCTAGAGGTGGTCCGCTCATGTTTTTCCAAATACCCACCAGTTTCACACCTCTGTGGCTTTTTTCCTCCTCCTTCACCAGCTTTCACTCCCAGATTTCTCCACCTCCTAGAATCACATCCACTTTCCCTGTTCTCCAATTCTGGCTGAAAGTAAGCCTCTTATCATCCCAAGAAAACCAAAGTGTCTCTTGGACATCTCTTGGATGCTCTTTGCTAGTGTTTCTCAACCTTGACTGCATTTGAATCACCTAGAAAGCTTTTCTGAAATCCCAGTCCCCTGGCTGCACCCCAGACCAATTAAATCAGAACCTCGGGGGAGGAACTGGCTAGGGTGTTTTGATAGCTCCCAGGTGATTCCAATATGTGGTCAAGGTCGATAACCACTGCGTAGCGCCATTTATCACTCTCTTCCTTGTCGTTGTAATTACGCTGTATTTGTCTTACTCACACTACTAAATTTGAAACTCCTTGAGGGCACAGACTATCACCGCATCTGCTTACCCCCTGTAGTTCTTAGTAAATCAAAGATACAATAAATATCGTTGAATTGAATGTGGAAACTTGAAATTAACCATAAACTTCCATTTTAGATCTTGCATATAATTTTAAAAGAGGAATCATTATTAGTGAAGGACTCATTTGAATTTTTTTAAAAAACAAGCAAGGTGCTCTTTGCCATTACCAAAAATATTCTGATGTGCCTTTGAAATCAGTTTTGCTCTCATCAAAGACGGATGACCTGCAAAGCCGTGTGTCGCTGATGCTGTCCTTTGCCTAACACTTTCATTTCTGAATTATTCACAGATAAAATGAATGGTCTATGACTCTCAGAACTCATGGCAAAATGTGGCAGTGTATATACATGCTCACTTCTAATTAAAATCAACCACAGCAGTCGGTGCCTTGCACAACGGATCTGCTTTCCCCAGTCCTGAGACAGAAGGTACCACGAGCAGAACTGCAATGTGAACTTAACGCATCTGACCTCCTTTCAGGAACCGCAGAAAATGAAATGAAAAATGAGACAAGAAAGTCTTGCCCGCCTTTCGTATGGCTACAGTTGCTAGGGAAACTGCTTTCTTAGCTTCCACCCCTCCAGTAGAGCCCGCTTCGTATTCCTCTGGGTTTTTGACAATAAGGATAGCAAAAAGGAAACGATGATAAAGAATAAAAGTCGGGATTGTATTGGTCCAAACAGAGCCCGGTGCTGTTTCTCCCTGCTACGCTCTTTCTCAGTCGCCCAGAATATTTGTCACCTAGCAAAACCTCTCCGGGACTAAAATCGTAGAATTTGTCGATCAGGTAAACAAAACAATGGGAAGTCCTATTTGACATGCAGCAGTGGCTAAAAGTCTGCTTTCTTACCCCAGCAGGGCTCTCTTTCCTGCTGGGGAAGTAGGAGGCAACTCTTAACACAGCAAGAGAAGCAGCTGAGCCCTCTCCTGCCCCCCATCTCGGGAGACAGTGCTCCAAGTCCAGCACCCACCGTGAATACGACCTGGAGCTCCGAAGCAGCGCCCGAACAGCGCGAGTGGGGAGGGGCAGGCAGAGAACTCCAAGCCAAGTGAGGGAAGATAATAGGCTGGTCAGAAAAGGAAATTAAAGCTGGGGAACACCAGCTTGTCTAATTGCAGGCCCTCACAGAGGATATAGAAGCAGAAGAAAGCCCAGGGGAACCGGTGACCTGAAAGGATGTGTAAGGAAGATACGATTCCATCAACAGCCAATTAAATGAGCAAATATTTCTCCAGTATTTACTGAGAAGGTGCCACGTTTGTGCAACAATTGGTAGAGATTGATTTCGCAAAGTAATTCAGAAGTAAATGAGTATATAGTGTTTATTCAAGGTGATGCCCCTTTTTCCTCCATTTATCGAAACTTTTTTTTTTTTTTTTTTTTGCTTTGGGCAAGAATTCCTGCTTTGCTGTTCAATTCTACTTGAATATTGCATAAATAAAAGTTCTCGGTAGAAAAGACTGGTAGGATTGTGTGAGTCAAGGGGGAGGGGGATAGGTAATTGGGAGAAGGGTGGAAAGAGGGCTTTTCACCGTAGGTACCTTTTGAATTTTGAACTAAGCAAGTATTTGAAAATAAGTAAATAATATTTTTTTTTTGTATTTTTCTGAAGCTGGAAACTGGGAGAGACAGTCAGACAGACTCCCGCATGCGCCCCACCGGGATCCACCCGGCACGCCCACCAGGGGCGATGCTCTGCCTGGACCAGAGCCACTCTAGCGCCTGGAGCAGAGGCCAAGGAGCCATCCCCAGCGCCCGGGCCATCTTTGCTCCAATGGAGCCTTGGCTGCGGGAGGGGAAGAGAGAGACATAGAGGAAGGAGGGGGTGGGGGTGGAGAAGCAAATGGACGCTTCTCCTATGTGCCCTGGCCGGGAATCGAACCCGGGTCCCCCGCGCGCCAGGCCGACGCTCTACCGCTGAGCCAACCGGCCAGGGCCTAAATAATATTTTTAAATAAAATTAAATGCTGCTTACCTAGGTTCAAATGTCCAAACTATACTTTCTAAGATATCTTAGGGAAAATGTGTATTGATTTTTCTCAACTTTATAAACTTTTCATAGGATCCAGATAATGTATTAAATGTGTTCTTCTAGGCCTGACCAGTGGTGTTGCAGTGGATAGAGCGTCGGACTGGGATGCGAAGGACGCATGTTCGAGACCCCGAGGTCGCCAACTTGAGCGCGGGCTGGTTTGAGCAAAAAGCTCACCAGCTTGGACCCAAGGTCACTGGCTCAAGCAAGGGATTACTCGGTCTGCTATAGCCCCACGGTCAAGGCACATATGAGAAAGCAATCAATGAACAACTAAGGCGTTGCAACAAAAAACTGATAATTGATGCTTCTTATCTCTCTCTGTCCCAGTCTATCCCTCTCTCTGACTCTCTCTCTGTCCCTGTTAAAAAAAAAAAAAAATGTGGGCATCTAGTGCCTAATCCTATGAAATTATAAATATTTTAATTATATTTTATATGTTAGGTATTAGATATACCACACCTATATACTTTTAAAATGTGAAATTCTTCTATATTATATAACATATAATTATTTAATAAATTCTTTTTATTCAGGTTCCTGAGATATTGCAACTGAGCCACTAATAATACCCTAAGATTGAAAGACTTTTTTGGATTTTCTTAATCGTGATGTCAAAAACCTTTTCTCCTGAAGCTTTGACAGAGCCACACTGTTTGAGGGCAATGGACTCACTGTAGTCTGGAACTGTGAACGGGCTGGTATAATCATAAGCAGATAACTCCGATCAAGTTACCCACGCACTTCCACTTTCTCAGCTAAAATACAGGAAGCATCATATAATTATGATCATCTGAAAAGGGCTAGTTAATGACCAATGTAATTTTCTCAGATGGAGTGTGAAACCCATCCAAATATTCATTAGATTCTGGGGGGGAGGGGGTTCTTTATTTTACAGGTAACTAAAAAGCTGCCAACATGTTTTCTCAGATGTGTCTCCTGACAGGGGAGTTGGTGGGGATGTTACAGCTGCAGGCTAGCACTCTGCTAAGCCAAAGATTACCATGTGGTCGCATAGGACAGTGTGAGCAATTGTAACACTTCTGGAGACCTGCTCCACAAAATCTAATAGGTCAAAAGGATTTCCTGTATCTAAAATGTGTGACAGTAAACTACACAAGCAATCCACCTGAAACACAACGTTAACAGCACATAATAATCGGGCTTAAACTCGGAGTTCTGACCTCGTCTTCTCCTCCAGGCTTAGCAGGAACAATCCAGGAAGCAGGTGAGGGCCAGTCTGTTGTGCTTCACAGACGTCAGGGCTGCTCATCCCTGTCTGAACGTCAGGGCCACGCGGGAGCAGGTGGAGAACACCCACACCCCAGCTCTGCTCCAGAACAGGTAAAGGGACTAAGTGTGAGGCCCTGGCTGCTTCCCAGGCCGAGTATCTCTGGCTTACATGAAGAGCAATTTCAAAATGTGGCTAGTAAAGGTAAAGAGATTTCTGAATGCAAGGATCATTGTTCAGAAGGAATTAGATATTAGTTGTTGGAACTGTGGTCTCAAGGTAGGGTGTGTGTGTGTGTGTGTGTGTGTGTGTGTGTGTGTTCTACTATAACACATTTCCCCAGTGCTATTTTTTTTTTGTTTATATTGACAAAATTGCCTTAGCTAATAAAGATTTGGGGCAACCTAGACGTAGAAGGCACACATCAAAGAAGTAAAAGATGTCACTTCCCACTAGGGAATGCTTTTGTTGCATGGATGCCAACAACTTGGCCTGACTGAAGAAAGTACACTCCCATATAAAACCTTGGCCAACCCTTCCTGAGCTGGCTGGAAGATTCTACTCTGGGCCAGGAAGCATTTTCTGTTCCCCACAGCAACCAGCTGGCAAGGACTGTGCTCACACATGCAGATCCTCTCTCTCAGGTCTCATGGCCGGGAGCTTTTTGGGCACTCGGAGAAAAACATCTCCTTGAAGGCTTCCTCGTCTCAAGAATGCACATCTAAGGCCCTGGCCGGTTGGCTCAGCGGTAGAGCGTCGGCCTAGCGTGCGGAGGACCCGGGTTCGATTCCCGGTCAGGGCACATAGGAGAAGCGCCCATTTGCATCTCCACCCCTCCGCCGCGCCTTCCTCTCTCTCTCTTCCCCTCCCGCAGCCAAGGCTCCATTGGAGCAAAAGATGGCCCGGGCGCTGGGGATGGCTCTGTGGCCTCTGCCCCAGGCGCTAGAGTGGCTCTGGTCGCAATATGGCCACGCCCAGGAGGGTCGCAACATGGCGACGCCCAGGATGGGCAGAGCATCGCCCCCTGGTGGGCAGAGCGTCGCCCCTGGTGGGCGTGCCGGGTGGATCCCGGTCGGGCGCATGCGGGAGTCTGTCTGACTGTCTCTCCCTGTTTCCAGCTTCAGAAAAATGAAAAAAAAAAAAAAAAAAAAGAATGCACATCTATATGCGCTACACACATATGTGTGTTTTGGCAGGAGAGAGGTCTTTTAAAGCTCTGAGAGTGCTTTTAAAGCTCTGATGACCTATGGACAGAGGCATCTGCGGGCAGTATATGGGCTCTTTCCATCTAGCATGAGATTCCATAGAGCATCCGGGTCGGGGGAAGAGAAGGTGGGTGGAGAGCTGAGGAATGTCCTCATTTCCTCTCCTGTCATCAAGCCCCTGTAGCCTGGGCTTTGTTGGCTCCAGGCAGGTTCCTACCTCCAGTGCCAGGCCAGGCTGCTTAGATTTCGCTTCGTTTGGGATGTAACTCAACCTTGTTATATGACAAACATTCTCCAGGGTGTCCTAGTTTTTTTTTTCCTGGATTTTCTCTTGTGCCAAGGCTTCTGTCACTCTGTCTTTCTGTCCTTTAGTAGAACGGCACCCACCACCTCCCCACCCTACCCACAGAGAGAACTCTGGGCTGGCTCACCTGCTATTTAATCCACTGGGCAAATGCATTTAACAATCTTAAGTAAAGATTATAAATATGTGAAGGTCTATGACAAAATTATACCAGCTGGGTTTGAAAATAAATGGAGCATACTCTGAATTTGATTGAAAGAAAAGAAAACTATTCAAAAATCATTTGAAAAATTGGGTAAGGAAAAAATTTTCCCTTTGTGCTGTTGTAAAGTAATTTTATTTGCGAGTTCCGCAGAGACACCAAGGCAGGTTACAGAAGAAATTTTAGAAGGAGTTTTATTATTAATCCGGCAACATGCACGGGGCATTATCAAACCCAAATAGTGCCATCCAGAATATAGCTCTGAGGCTGCTTTTATAGACATAGTCACATACTGGTTGGGGGGAAAAGGAGGGGGAGCGTGGTACAAAAGTCATTTACTAACAAGCTTATTGAGTTTTTACTGTCTTGTTACAATGTTTACCTATAGGATCTATCAAAAGGAAAAAAAAATTCTACACATTAGGACCATAAGATAACACAGTAGTGATGAATGTTTTACATACTTGACAAAGACATTCCCAAACCTTCTAGGATTTACAACCTATCCCTGTCACCAGAGCAGTGGGAAATGTTTAGTTTAGGATAAGAAGAGAAGCTAAATGAAGTTACTTTTGCTAAGAGTGTTGGGGTTAGCTTATTAGGAAGTCTAAAGCTAGTCCCCGCTTGCTTAATTTACAAGTTTTGTACATACAAAGAATTTCAAAATACTGATTATGAGAAAGTATATAAAATGTTACAGAATACAAGTTTTCATGCAAGGGTGTTGTGATCCCTTTGCCAAGAGGTATATGTCACTCTCATGACTCCAAGATGGGAGGAAGAGTCAGGATTCATGTAGGAATTTTTATTTAAGGTACGTAAACATTGTTTCCTAAAGGCTTTGAAGAATGGAGAAGAGGAAGGGGTTTTCAGATAGGTTCGATCTTCTTTGCTCTAACAAGTGGCGTCAGGTCTTTCAGAGAACTATAGGAAATAAAGTATGACTAGCTGACTTTTGTCCCTCAACCTCTCCTTCTTGGGTTTTTCTTCTTCAGAAAGGAGGGGTAAGGGGGCCTGACTCTTCCTTTTAAAATATTAATGTTAACAATTTTGCAGTTCCTTGGCACCTTATCATAGTGCTTGCCCAGATATTTCTTGGTTCCTATCTTCCCTCCCTATCAAAATCTTATTTATTTTCACTTACAGTGATTTCTCAAGTCTGAGAAACTAATGGAGGTAGAAGTAGTGTTCTTGGAGAAACCAAAAATATTTCAACCCATCCAGGTTCCAAAAGAAATGACAGTTCACTGGGATTTCATGGTGCTTTGGAGCTACCTAGACTTGGAGTTAGATTCTTGATCTGCCACATGATAACCATGTACCCTGAGCAATTCTCTTGATCTCTTTGGGCCTCAGTTTCCTTTTTATTAAAAGAAGAACAACATCTCAGAGGGTTAGGATGACTATTAAATAAAATTGCATGACATGTTGCTATTGACAAAATGTTATCTTTAGAAGAAACAAATTAATTTGGAGTGAGGGGCCTTAGCATTCAAGTTCCATCTTTGGAGCTCACTGGTTATGTAGCCTTGGGCAAGTTATTTAAACTCTCTAAGCCCCAGTTTTTTCAAATATTAAATGGAAATTTAAATTTTAGCTCAGGGTATATGGCACATTTTAACTGCTCAAAAAATAAAGCACTATTTTAAATTACTTTTAGATTTAAGATAATTATAATAATTTCTATTAGCATGTATACAGCTCTGTCCCAAAATATCTGCTTTACTAGTTTATAGGGAATTTGCTAAAGAACACAGTTATCTCCCTACATACACTAAATGTGTTTGTTTAGTTATCAAGTTCTTTTTTATATGGAATGTTTATTTTGAGCAACTAAATCAAAGATAATATTGTACTGGTCAATAAGATATGGCCACAAAACTATTTCTATCCCCAAGTACAATGAAACCAATCACCCTACACAAGATAATCAGCTGCCCCATAACTGAATTGGCCCTTGGAGAAAATCCTAAGAGTCAAAATTCAACAAGAAAGAAGTTTTCATTGTAATTAAAAATTAGGTCAAACTTCTCCCAGGAAGAAATACAAATGGCCAACAGATATATGAAAAGATGCTCATCTTCTTTAGCTATTAGAGAAATGCAAATCAAAACAGCAATGAGATACCACCTCACACCTGTTCGATTAGCTATTATTAGCAAGACAGGTAATAGCAAATGTTGGAGAGGCTGTGGAGAAAAAGGAACCCTCATACACTGTTGGTGGTAATGTAAAGTAGTACAACCATTATGGAAGAAAGTATGGTGGTTCCTCAAAATACTGAAAATAGAACTACCTTATGACCCAGCAATCCCTCTACTGGGTATATACCCCAAAAACTCAGAAACATTGATACGTAAAGACACATGCAGCCCCATGTTTATTGCAGCATTGTTCACAGTGGCCAGGACATGGAAACAACCAAAAAGCCCGTCAATAGATGACTGGATAAAGAAGATGTGGCACATATACACTATGGAATACTACTCAGCCATAAGAAATGATGACATCGGAACATTTACAGCAAAATAGTGGGATCTAGATAACATGATACGAAGCGAAATAAGTAAATCAGAAAAAACCAGGAACTGCATTATTCCATACGTAGGTGGGACATAAAAGTGAAACTAAGAGACATTGATAAGAGTGTGGTGGTTACGGGGGGGAGGGGGGAATGGGAGAGGGAAAGGGGGAGGGGGAGGGGCACAAAGAAAACAAGATAGAAGGTGACAGAGGACAATCTGACTTTGGGTGACGGGTATGCATCATAATTGAACGACAAGATACCCTGGTCTTGTTATCTTTGAATATATGTATCCTGATTTATTGATGTCACCCCATTAAAAAAATAAAATTATTTAAAAAAAAAAAAATTAGGTCAAGCCAGCTTATCAGGTTCTAATAGGGGTCTAGGAGTGGGGTGTGGAAGTGAGGGAGAATTTGACACTGTAGGGACAGCATTCCAATAAGAGACTGAGACTAGACCTCCATGCATGTGCAGCCTGCCTGATCAGACAATGCCCTGAGACCCTGTCTGCCCCTGTGACTTTCTGTTAGTGGAGATACAATAATGACAGGACATGATCTAATTTTACTTATACATCAGCAATATCTATCCCAAGAGGGAGCATGCTCAAGAGATAGGAGAATCTGGTCCCAGAAGCAAAAGCAAAGACTGGAGGACAGCTGGTGGCAATCCTTGTTTTCTTTTATTTGATTGCCTGGTATTAAGATTTGGTTGATATGCATGGAAAATGAGATCAAAATGTGCAACATTATGCAACACCTGGGTGCAGGAATGAATTTCAGGTGACTGCAAAGAAATCTTGGATTCTGAAAAGTAGAAATTTCATGTTATTTTCAGGGATGCATTGAGAATTAAAGCACTGAAACTCTCCCTAAGTGAAGGGCACTCAACTCATTGTGGAGGAACAGTATATATAAAAAAAAATGAATTTGAACTCAATTGAACATGAAACATAAGGGTCACAAAAAATGGCTGCAGAAATGACTGAGTTATTTATTCAGGGTGGGATGAGATAGCCTGCTGTAGTTTCCCCGGAAACCAGGAAGGATGTTCTTAATCACTAGATTGCTGGCCTAGTTAATTATTCTGGAATGTGGTGACCTTTCTTTGTTTCTAGAGGCTATACAAGAAGGGCCCCCATGCAAAAGCCTCTAGCCAAAATTTTCCCATAAAAAAGGTAGGGTGTCAGATCGCCCCTGAATCTCTAGAGAACTCCTTGTTGATGCACACGGTGGTGAGTGGCCAACTTTGGAGCCCAGACTAATGCTTCCCCATCTGCTGATGTGTTACCTCCACGATTTGGTGTGATTTATATATACCTATAATTCTCTTTCTCTTAGTCTATTGCTTTAACTAGCTATTACTCTATAACCCAGGCTGATATTTCTTTGTCTGGGGATGTTGTGTAGCTCATCATTACATTGATTCTTTTTCTTATTCTACTTTAGGTTACCTAAGTTGAAACCCCTCTTTGATTTTGTCTTGATTATTTTTTATTGTTCTTAATTATAAAATATTTCCCCCTAAAATCCATCGGTGAGTAATTGTAACTCTGTACCGTGCCTCCTGCATAGCACACTCATCCAACCCTTTCTCTCTGCCACATGGCCTTGGCCACCCATGAAAATGTATGCACACATGCCTTGCTCACACATAAACTCACACACATGCACACAGATCCCTTTCTTTTTTTTCTTTTTAATTTTAATAATTTTATTTTTTAATGGGGTGACATCAATAAATCAGGATACATATATTCAAAGATAACATGTCCAGGTTATCTTGTCGTTCAATTATGTTGCATACCCATTACCCAAAGTCAGATTGTCCTCTGTCACCTCCTATCTAGTTTTCTTTGTGCCCCTCCCCCCCCTTTCCCCCTGCCTCTCCCCCCTCCCCCCGTAACCACCACACTCTTATCAATGTCTCTTAGTCTCACTTTTATGCCCCACCTACATATGGAATAATGCAGTTCCTGGTTTTTTCTGATTTACTTATTTCACTTCGTATAATGTTATCAAGATCCCACCATTTTGCTGTAATGATCCGATGTCATCATTTCTTATGGCTGAGTAGTATTCCATAGTGTATATGTGCCACATCTTCTTTATCCAGTCACCTATTGATGGGCTTTTGGTTGTTTCCATGTCCTGGCCACTGTGAACAATGCTGCAATGAACATGGGGCTGCATGTGTCTTTATGTATCAATGCTTCTGAGTTTTGGGGGTATATTCCTAGTAGAGGGATTGCTGGGTCATAAGGTTTTGACCAGCAAAACTATTTTCAGTATTTTGAGGAACCACCATACTTTCTTCCATAATGGTTGTACTACTTTACATTACCACCAACAGTGTATGAGGGTTCCTTTTTCTCCACAGCCTCTCCAACATTTGCTATTACCTGTCTTGTTAATAATAGCTAATCTGGCCCTGGCCGGTTGGCTCAGCGGTAGAGTGTCGGCCTGGTGTGCGGGGGACCCGGGTTTGATTCCCGGCCGGGGCACATAGGAGAAGCACCCATTTGCTTCTCCACCGCCCCCCTCCTTCCTCTCTGTCTCTCTCTTCCCCTCCCGCAGCCAAGGCTCCATTGGAGCAAAGATGGCCCGGGCGCTGGGGATGGCTCCTTGGCCTCTGCCCCAGGCGCTAGAGTGGCTCTGGTCACGGCAGAGCAATGCCCCAGAGGGGCAGAGCATCGCCCCCTGGTGGGCTGAGCCTCGACCCTGGTGGGCGTGCCGGGTGGATCCCAGTCTGGCGCATGCGGGAGTCTGTCTGACTGTCTCTCCCCGTTTCCAGCTTCAGAAAGATACAAAACAATAAAAAAATAAAAAATAATAGCTAATCTAATAGGTGTGAGGTGGTATCTCACTGCAGTTTTGATTTGCATTTCTCTAATAACTAAAGAAGATGAGCATCTTTTCATATATCTGTTGGCCATTTGTACTTCTTCCTGGGAGAAGTGTCTGTTCATGTCCTCTTCCCATTTTTTATTGGATTGTTTGTTTGTTTGTTGTTGTGTTTTATGAGTTCTTTGTATATTTTGGATATTAGGCCCTTATCTGAGCTGTTGTGTGAAAATATCATTTCCCATTTAGTTGGCTTTCTGTTTATTTTGTTATCAGTTTCTCTTGCTGAGCAAAAACTTCTTAGTCTGATGTAGTCCCATTCATTAATTTTTGCCTTCACTTCTCTTGCCTTTGGAGTCAAATTCATAAAATGCTCTTTAAAACCCAGGTCCATGAGTTGAGTACCTATGTCTTCTTCTATGTACTTAATTGTTTCAGATCTTATGTTTAGATCTTTGATCCATTTGGAGTTAATTTTAGTACAGGGGGACAGACTGTAGTCCAGTTTCATTCTTTTGCAGCGCACAGATCCCTTTCTACAGCACTTTTCAAACTACCTCTCAGATCAATTGCCTACTTTACCCGTCCTCCAAGGCTAATAATCTCAGTTAGATAGCATCTCCATTTTCCTGCCATAATCCAATAGACACATTGCAACCCCCACTATCTGTGACATGTCTATTAAAGCAAGGACTAGTGCTCGCTTGTTGTCATTCCATGGGCTTGCTCTATACATGATACACAACACAGTAGGAATTCATTAAAATAAGGGCAAGAGTGGGGAGGAGAGAAGGAAAGAAAAAATGTTATGGTTTAATTAACATCAACTGCCCCAATTTTATTAATTATCCTGTTTTTTTTCTCATTTTTTGCTCTAATTCCAAGGTCCCAAGGTGAAAGAGTGATTCAAAATTAAGATCAAATACTTTATTGTTCAAAATGAGTGTATTTCTAAAAGAAAGCATACGGATATAAAAATTGATGCTCTGTTATTTACCATGCATACAAACTATAAAAGTCAGAATTCTGTTAAAATTCTACCATAAGGAAATGATTAATGGTAAATAACTATGGTACATCTATACAGTATAAAACTGTGCCACCTTTAAAAGCTGTTTTAGAAGAATATTCAAGTTCAAGGAGAAATTCTCACTCTATATCTTTATGTGAAAAAAGAAGATTGTACAATAAAATGTATAGTAGATTCCGATTTTATAAATAGGTGGGTGTGCATAGATGTATAAAAATCTATACTGTATATTTATGAAAGAATAGAAGAGTATATTTCTGAATGTTAACAATGGTTACTTCTAGGTAGTGAATTAGTCGTGGTTTTATTTTATCTTTATACTTATGCATGTCTTCCTCAACTTCTTGTAAATTTTGCATGTGTTAAGTTTATAATCAAGAAAGAAAATCATTACAGGAAAATAAAAGCCATATGAATGTTAAATGAGAAATAAATGTTTTAAGAAAATATCTACATGCAAATCAATATTCCCAGAACATGATGGTTAGTTCCAGATGTCATAAAGGCAGGAATGGTTGTTATAATTCTTGTTTTCCAAATCAAGATTCCCAGAAACTTCTATTACTGGGTCTGAGTGATTTCTGATGACTCTATATAACAAACCAAATTCTTAATTTTACTGCTTATTTTCTAAGCAAGGCTGACCATGATCTCCAGGGAAATACACATCACTTTATACTTAAGGTCTTCTGAAAACTGTAATGCCACCACAGCTAGCTACATTATTGTTGCTGCTATTGTCTGCTTATTTGTTTGTGAGGGTTTACAAACACAGACCCACACACAGACAGGAAACTATAAAACAGTAACCTCACTGTTTGAAACCTCAGGAAGACGTGTCTCAGGGTATACCATGATAACATCTGCTTCTAATTGAGATGATTTATCAAAGTGGCCATCAGCAGGAACGGGTCAGCAAGTGCATAAATCTAGTACAAACACTTTCTGCTCTGAGCTTGGAAATATAAAGTCTGGTCTTGTTCCTGACATTAAGTAGCTAGCTGGCTGAGCCCATGTAAATTGATTAATCTCTCAGTAACTCAGTCTGCCATCTGCAAAGTAAAATTAATATTAGCTATTGTCAATTTGTATCTTTGGTCACAGAGACGCTTCTTCTTCACTCATTTATTCTTCTAATAGCCATACACTGAGGGCTTCAAATGTGCCAGGTGTTAATCCACCAGGTCCCCTACATTCAGCTTACTCTGTCCCCACAAACAGGCTGCCTGAGGACTCCTGGGTCCCCACTAGGCCTGTGCTCAGACTGTCTGCCCCTTAGGTGACCAAGGTGGAAATGGAGGAAGAAGGTGGGGGACAAAAGAAGGGCACAGTAGGTGCCTGACACTTGCTGGCTATGTTATAACAGGACAGACAATCACGTAAGTTACGTAGAACACAGCTGGTTTCTCATATACCATCGTCATGTAACCTGAGAACGCAGTAACATCTAGTCGGTCATACCCGGAAATGATTAAAGTCTTTCTTTTGTTTTATTTAGAATCCATTTGTTCGTTTCCTTGTCTTTGTTTTGGCTATGGCACTAGGGCCCACTGAAGATTAAAAGCAAATACACTGTGATAAAAAAGATGACCCCCACATGCCACAGCAGGGTCAAAAGAAGGACGACTTGGCTTCTTTTCAAAAATTTAGAAATACTTCCCTACTTCCCTGGTCCAACCAGCAGGAGGAGAGGAGGCTCTGTCCACTGGAGGTTTAGCTGCTCCAGGAAGTGCAGACGTCATTGCCTCTCCCTGGGCAAACGCTGTTGCCCAGGACTTAATAGCTCAAAGAAATCTTGCTTGGCCTTCAGATTTTTCTAAAATTCAATTGTGGGATTTCTGAATTCTTTGTAACAGCGCTGGTGTTGCCATGTGTGCTCTGAGTCATCGAGTCAGCACGGCCAGAGCTCTTTCCTTGTCAACAACGAGAAAGTTTGAAACCAGTTCAAACGGAGGCGTATAGCGTCACACACTGCGGGGGCGGCGGGGGTGGGCGGGTACGTTTCCAGGATGCATCTGAAACAAGTAGCTCTGTGGCTTGTTTGAAGTTTTTGTCTCATTGTTCACATTTTCTTTTTTGGGTGAATCTAACCCAAGTAGGTAGTAATTCTCACATTCTAGTTTTAAACAGTAAGCATTCTTTCCCAATATTTCCCTGAATAAAGGGGACTGGCACAGAGGCATGTGTCAGGGGTGCCAGTTCCCATGAGCATAAAATTTAAGCGAATTTTTGCCCTGGCCGGTTGGATCAGTGGTAGAGCGTCGGCCTGGCGTGCAGGAGTCCTGGGTTTGATTCCAGGCCAGGGCACACAGGAGAGGCACCCATCTGCTTCTCCACCCCTCCCTCTCTCCTTCCTCTCTGTCTCTCTTTTCCCTTCCTGCAGCCGAGGCTCCATTGGAGCAAAGTTTGCCCGGGCACTGAGGATGGCTCTGTGGCCTCTGCCTCAGGCACTAGAATGGCTCTGGTTGCAACAGAGCGACACCCCGGATGGGCAGAGCATCGCCCCTGGGGGGCATGCCGGGTGGATCCTGGTCGGGCGCATGCAGGAGTCTGTCTGACTGCCTCCCCATTTCCAGCTTCAGAAAAATACAAAAAGGAAAAAAAAAGATTTAAAAAAAAAATTTAAGTGAATTTTTCTTTAAAAAGGAAATAGTTCATGTAGTGATGCAAGCAAAGCAACAGAAACAAAAATCTGCCACTACAGTATGGTGGCCAGCATTGACCCTCCCATGAAAAGAACTAACCTGAGAGCTACATTAACAAGTATGTAATAATAGTCTATACTAGTATGAAAAATGTGTGTGCCCATAACAGCATTGCACACAATAGCCAAGATGTAGGCACAACCTAGATGTCGATCAACAGATGAATGGGTATACAAAATGTGGTATACAATGGAATATTATTCAGTGCTGAAAAGGAAGGAAATTCTGGTAATGCTACAAGAATGAAACTTGAGAACATTATGTAAGGAAAATAAGACAGTCTCAAGAAGACCACTGTGTAATAATCCCACTTATAGAGATATGTAGAGTAGGCAAATTTATAGAGAAAGAAAGTCGATTGATGGTTGTCATGGGCTAGCAGAGAGAGGAATGGGGAATTAGTATTCAATGGATACAGGCTTTCAACTAGAAAAGGTTCAGATGAAAGAGTTCCGGAGATGGATGGTGCTGATGGCTGCACAGTACAGGTGTACTAAAACCATAGAGCTATACATTTAAAAATGGTTGAATTGGTACATTTTATATTATGCATACTTACCACAGTAGAAACAAGTTTAGTATTCATAGACCATCTTTACCAAAAGTTAGAGTAATAAAGTCCTTTGACCACAAAGGCTTCTGTAAAAAGTCACCAAGAATTGTGTTACCTGTAGTGATGATCCATTGACATCCATTTATCTGTCTGCTTTCATACAGTGAGGGTGAGAGGGGTACATGACTGTCCAGGATGAAGAATGAAATCTCTAGACATGAAAAAAGTTCTTCCTGCCTGAAAACTCGAAGGCTTCTCGTGCACATAAAAGTTGAGTCTCTGATTTTTGTTGGTTTCCTTACACCACACGTTATTGTTCAGTCACCATTATCATCAAGCAGCACTGAGTGAGCAGCAACAGTACACAAACCACGAATTAAGTCACAATGGAAATGAATTACAACCAAAGGGATGTGAAACACTATCCCTGCCTTCTAAGACAAAACAGAGTGCCTGCTGACGGAAGACAATTTGACTTTGGGTGAGGAGTATGCAACATCATCAAATGTCAAAATAATCTGGAGATGTTTTCTCTGAACATATGTACCCTGATTTATCAATATCACTGCATTAAAATTAATAAACTAAAATTTAAATGCAAAAAAAAAAACCCAGAGTGCCTGGAATGAGACATATGTACAAAGATAAACATCAACAAAGAATAGCATCTAATAACTACCAAGTCAACTTAGCAACCTAGAGAAACAAGAAAGTAAGAAAATAAACTAGGGAGAGGGAGGAGGTTGGGGGAGGGGGAGGGGGAGAACATAAAGAAGGACAAATATATGGTGACGGAGGATGATTTGACTTTGAGTGATGGGTATACATAATTGACTGTCTAAATGATGTGGAAATGTTTGTCCAAAATCTATGTACTCTAGTTGACCAGTGTTACCCTGTTAAATTTAATAGTCTAAATAAAAAATTAAGAAGAAACATAAAATAGGAGTGAGGGAGAAGTAAATAACTTCTCCAAGGTTATAGAGCAAGATTACAGGCAATACATATATTCTGACACTACAATAGCTATTGAGTCTGCCCTATGCCGGGGACTCAGTCCAACTTTTTACATGTATTATCTCATTCAGTCTACATTAAAACCTGTTGTGGTAGTTATTATTGTTATCCAATGTTTCCTCATCTGTAATAACTGAGACACAAAGCGTTACTTGGGCACATCCCCGGTGTTCCTAACTGCACAGCCTGTACCCTTAGCTCCCAGATTTTATTGAACTCGTAGGATCGTGCTCTATATCTGATTTCTTTTTCTCTACCCTTTAAATATGACTTTGAGTTTTGACTATACAAAAATATAAAATAGCTGGCAGTTTTAATTGCTGGGGATATAAATTATGTTAATCACTCTGCAAATAATATTTAGATTTGAATACCCAGAGTCACATAGTGACAAGAGAGAGAGAGAGAGAAGGAAGGAAGGAAGGAAGGAAGGAAGGAAGGAAGGAAGGGAGGGAGGGAGGGAGGGAGGGAGGGAGGGAGGGAGGGAGGGAGGGAGGGAGGGAGGAAGGAGGGAAGGAAAAATCAAAACCTTAGGTTGTGTTTTTGTACCTTAGAAGGACAATTAGCATTGCAGGAATCACTCCTGCACTACTTAATCATGGATGTCATGATTGCTTTAGGATACCTGGGTAAGAAACTAGTTTTAATATCCAATTTCATATTAAGGATAGTCCTTTACCTGGTTCTAGGAGTAAAGATCATTTATAACACCATATAGAGATAGCCTACGATTTGGAAGTCTGAATGCTGACTGTAAAAGGTGTCTAGAGACTGGTCTCTTGCTTTCAAAAGACAAGGTCTGTGAATTCCTATATTTGTTCCATTAATAAAAGTGAACCTCCTTCCACAGTAGCTCTTCGCTCTTAATATGAAACCATCAGCAAGGAGTGCTAGAATGTGCGATTTTGGTCATTTTGGCAAGCATCCACTTGTGCTGACTCATCCACAGATTTCTCAGCCAGATGCCCTACTGGCAAAGCCCTGAAGCCTTCCCTTCATCAGTTCTGTGCTCCAGCCATCCGAGGTCATTCCTTCCTCTCCTCTCTCCTGGACTACCGGGTGTGAAGAGAATCTATCCAAGAAACAAACCTTCCGGAATGGATAAACTAGGCTGCTCTGAAGTGCATGCGGCAGGGCAGGGTCTGCAGGGGTCAGAGCCTGAATTGGGGCTGGGGGGCTTTCTCTGCCCCCATGCCTTACTTTGGGCAGGGCTGAGAGCCAGGTGGAAAGGAGAGGCCACCAGTAAAAGGAAGAATATACAGAAAATGTTGGTTATTTGGGAGAAAACCCATCAATGTGTCCCAAAATCTTCTGTTTCTGTTCAAATCTGTTTTAAGCACTTTGTTTGAGTAGTTTTTGTTGTAACAAAAATTCGGAGACAAGTTTTCAAGTGATCTAGACTTTGAGTCTCATTGCTAAGTGAACAAAGAGAAATAAGACACTGTGTGTGAGTGTGTGTGTGTCTATGCATGTGCCCACACGTGTGTGCACACAGGCATGCACGTAATTTTTTTTTAATCAGTAATACCATACTTTAGCTCCAAAGGTTTCAATGGTAGTCAATGATTAGGGGGAGAGAGTGAAGCGAAGACTATTGGAAATACTCCTTCATGTCATGTATTGTTCTTTTGATGACTTTGCCTTAAGGCAAGGACACAAACAGGGCTTGAAGAAGGGAAAGGAGACTTTTACTGAGTGCTTACTGTGTGCACAGGTGGTTCACTTAAAACAGTTTATTAAACCTTCTAAAACAGCTTTTGAGTTAGTATTGTTATCTCCATTTTCTGATTGTAGAGACTGAATCCCAGAAAGGTTAACTTATCCAGCGATCCGTGGGAAATAATAAGTGTGGAGACGGAATTCAAACCAGGTGCTGCCCTGTCTCCCAGCAGGGGGAGGCTAACTGAACAAGAAGAAGGAGGAAGCCAAAAAGATGTCCGTCCTTAGCTAACAACAGAGCAAACTAAGCTTGATTTTTCTTAATACACCTTTGGCAACCATTGATAGTCAGAGTAGCACTTTGAAAGGTTCTAGACATAGAGCTAGGCATGATAAAAATATCCTAGGCTTTACAAAAACCCCATAAGATTCAGGACAAGGGTTTACTGACAACAGAACAAGGGTTAATTAAGGGGCTATTGATTTTTTTAAAGTTTAAATATAGAGAATACATATTTAATTTTACAAAGAGATTCATATTTGACATCTTGCTTATTTTATACTTAGTTACATAATGAGGGTTTGTTGTTGTTGTTTTTTTAAGAAAATATATACTCAAGAGAGAAACATGATAATCTGTTAATAATCCTCATGAGTTAGACCATAAACTCACACCTCAGCCAGCACCTGTAAGCCGATGTCAACACATCCTAATTATAGAGAAAGATCTGTAGGCAAAATAAAGCTTCTCTACAGCACTGGTCTTAAAGGTAGAAACTTATGAAATGACAGCTTGCAATAGATCAAAGATGACCACAATTTTTTTTTTTTCTTTTTACATTCTTCCCATCAAGAGTTGGGCTTATGACCACTCATAGACTATATTCCTATGACTTTAGATGGACGTGACTCCTGGACCACTAGATTGTGATAGAAGTAACTCTGTGTCCATTCCTGAACTCTGACCTTAAAAATACAGTTTCTCTGGAAATCTATCCACCATGTTCTGAGAAAGCCCATGCAATTCCATGCAGAGGGTCAAGTAGAGAGGATGTGAGGCCCTCAGCCATAACTCCAACTGAGCTTCCAAATGACAACCAGTAGCAAATATGTAAACCAGCCACTTTGGCAGTGGACCCTCAGCCGGGCTGTGTGGAGCAGAGATGAGCAATCCCACTGAGCCCTGCCCCAGTGCCAGATATGTAAGCAAAATACATGACTATGGTTATTTGAAGCCACTAAATTTTAGTGTGAATTACAATACCACAATAGATAACAAAACGCATTTCATTGCTTTCTTAGTATTTAATAAAATTTGAAATTACTTAGATTTTTATAAGGCTTGTTTATTGTCTGTCTCTACAACCAGAGTATAAGCTGCATAAGGATAGAAACTATATCTGTTTCATTCATCTCTCTACTCCCGGCAACAAGAATAATGTTTTCTGCCCAAGAGAAGTACTCAATAAGATATTACTTAATTGACTTAAATAAATGAGAGGCATTCTTCTTACATAGGCTGCACTCCTTCCTCCATAATTTAAGGATCAATACCATAAATTCAAACCATTTCAAGCATTCTTCGAGTACATTGAGGTTTTCATGAAACAAAAGTACAACAACAACTAACAATTTATAACAAGTAGGCAAGTATTAGACCCCCACTAAGTGAGAAGAGAGGACTCACAGGGTCTTTGGTCAAATATTAGGTGTATGGTCAGAGCCCATCAAACATTCAAATATGATCACAGTTTTCACCTCCAAGGTATATTTTCACATCAAATATTCCAAGTTTTGTCAGTTATTACTAAAAGTGCAGGACGTCAAGAATGAAAAGAGCACAAGATTTGGTCCCCAGTCAAGTCATTTCCTCTCTCTGTGCTTCACATTCAATGTCTGTAAAGTTACTGTGTTCGATCGTCTTATTTAAAAATGATTTTTGTATTTTACAAATAAAATAATAGTTGTGAAAGCATCTTTAATCATAAAAATTGCTATCATTTTTATGAAGATTGATGACACATTTAAAACACTACCTGGCAGGCCCTGGCCAGTTGGCTCAGCGGTAGAGCGTCGGCCTAGCGTGTGGAGGACCCGGGTTCGATTCCTGGCCAGGGCACACAGGAGAAGCGCCCATTTGCTTCTCCACCCCTCCGCCGTGCTTTCCTCTCTGTCTCTCTCTTCCCCTCCCGCAGCCAAGGCTCCATTGGAGCAAAAATGGCCCGGGCGCTGGGGATGGCTCTGTGGCCTCTACCTCAGGTGCTAGAGTGGCTCTGGTCGCAACATGGCGAAGCCCAGGATGGGCAGAGCATCGCCCCCTGGTGGGTAGAGCATCGCCCCATGGTGGGCATGCCGGGTGGATCCCGGTGGGGCGCATGCGGGAGTCTGTCTGACTGTCTCTCCCTGTTTCCAGCTTCAGAAAAATGCAAAAAGAAAATGCAAAAAAAAATTTTTAAAAAAATAAAAATAAAACACTACCTGGCAGATAGTAAGTGTTGCAGACATGATTGTTTAATGTAACAAATGGGATAATCTTGCATCCCTCACTCTCATCCTCAGTCATTGGTTCCCGGACACACTGGCCCTCTGTCTATGCTCTAAGCTCTTTCCTATTTCAGGACCTTTGCACTAGCTGCTCCTTCTACCTGTAGAATTTTTTTTTCTTGGATCTTCCTATGCTTGCTTCTTACTCATTCTTTAGATTTTATCTCTTTGGAGAGGCTTTTCCTGATTACCTTATATAAGTAAATTACTCCCTGCTTCACTTATTAAGTCACTTTCCACACACCATCCCATTGTATTTTCCAAAAGACTTATTCTTATATACAAATATTTTATTTCTGCAGTACTTTCTGCTTGTCTCTCCTTCCTGGAATGTAAGTGTACTGGGAGTAGGGACCATATTTTTCTTGTTTCTGGCTAAGTTCCCACCCAGAGTTTAGAAAAGTGCCTGGCACTTAGTATATGTTCAGTAAATATTTGGTGAATAAATGAAACCTCTCTTTAGGCTACCTTCTGGTGTGGCAATGATCCTTGCAAATAAAGTGTATTACCCAGTACTGGACTCGGGACAGTAGGTGGTACCAGACAAACATTTGGACAAATATTATTAACATCTATCAATGAAGCCTGAGATTAAATGAGCTATTTTAGGAAAACTACATTCTAATCTTGACTTGCATCATGCTTTCAACTCAGCTCCCTGACCCTTTTCCCTATATGTTATTTCTGACATAGTTTCCCCTTTCTTTATTTATGTTTGTTCACACCTGGTTGGCATCTTTTTTTTTTTATTTTTATGTTATTTATTTATTCATTTTAGAGAGGAGAGAGGGAGAGAGACTGAGAAGGGAGGAGGAGCTGGAAGCATCAACTTCCATATGTGCCTTGACCAGGCAAGCCCAGGGTTTCGAACCGGTGACCTCAGCATTTCCAGATCGACGCTTTATCCACTGCGCCACCACAGGTCAGGCTGGTTGGCATCTTTAACTGTTGCCTCCCACCTTTGCCTAAGGCCATTGCAACGGTTAAAAACAGCACAGCAACCATCAGCACAGGAGCGGCCTCAGGCTCAGCCTACAACCTGCCTCCACTCTCTTCAAGATTGCTCTGTCACAGTCCCGGTTGGTTGGCTCAGTAGTAGAGCATCAGCCTGGCATGTGGATGTCCCGGATTCGATTCTCGGTCAGTGCACACAGGAGAGATGCCCATCTGCTTTTCCACCCTTCCCCCTCTCCTTTATCTCTATCTCTCTCTTCCCCTCCTGCAGCCAACGCTCCATTGGAGCAAAGTTGGCCCAGGTTCTGAGGATGGCTCTATTGCCTCTGCCTCAGGTGCTAGAATGGCTCTGGCTGCAATGAAGCAATACCGCAGATGGGCAGAGCATTGCCCCCTAGTGGGCATGCCAGGTGGATCCTGGTCAGATGCATGCAGGAGTCTGTCTCTCTGCCTCTCTGTTTCTCACTTCAGAAAAATACAAAAAATAAAAATAAAAGATTTTTCTGTCACAGATCTCTATCTGGCTGGCTTTGTAGCAAGATGCTCCCTCCCTCTCTAACCTCTTTGGGTATTACTCTGCTGAATGACCTGGCCAACTTTTGGTTCAGGATCTTCACAATACAATGCCACACTGCCCTCTACATCCCCTAACCCCCTACCTGAACACACTACACTTCAGAACCCAACCCGCCCTCATCTGGGAGACAAAAATATATAGTACAGATGTGTGTGTTTGGAGCAGGAGACAAGGAGAGACCCAGGTATGTGACTTTTTTTATATATTAAGTGAGAGGTGGGGAGGCAGAGACAGACTCCCACATGTACCCCAACCAGGACACACCTGGCAAGCCTTCTACCAGGCGATGCTCTGCCTGTCTGGGCCTTTGCTTCATTGCTCAGCAACTGAGCTCTTTCAGCTCCTGAGGCAAGGCCGTGGAGCCATCCTCAGTGCCCAGGGCCAACTTTGCTCCAATGCCAGAGGGGAAAAGAGAGAGAGATAGAGGGGGAAGGATGGGAGAAGCAGAGGGTCGCTTCTCCCATGTGCCCTGACCTAGAAGCAAATCCTGAACTTCCACATGCCAGGCCAACGCTATATTGGCTAAGCCAACCAACCAGGGTCGGTATGTGACTTTTTTGAAGTCTATATTGTTAGATTTCACCCACTGTTCCAATATTTCTGGATTTTTTTTCTGTTTTTCAATGTATTTGTTAAACTTATTCTGCTTCTCATAATCAATAAAGGCAATTAGTGTGTCATGAATGGTCTCATTGAAGTCACTGATAACCAATATTGAACAGAAGAGATTAAAAACAGACTCTTTCAGTATCCTCCAAGTTGACAATGATTGTTTAATGAGCAATCTTCAAGAACTAGTAATTCCATTAGTACTGCATAAGAACAGGATCGGCCAACCCACACGTTTCCTCAAATTCATAAAAGAATTTGCCAACTGCCTTGTTGAAATTCAGTATTTTGTTTGCCCATGTACTTTTCCCCATGTATCTCTTGAACCAAACTTACAGGTAGCACATAATTAAGGTAGCCTCTCTTGAGCTGCCTTTTGATACATCAATGATCCTTGCAAAGTGTGTTACCCTGTCCTAGACTCCTCTGAGTGTTAGGACCAACACTAACTTTAGCCCCATCTACTCATTTATAAAAAGGGGGCCAAGGAAGTTCAGGATGGTATGTCCTCAACCATCTAGACTAAAGAGGGGTCTCTGGCTATACCTGTCAACAATTCCTCCCTGCTCAGTCTTGGTGGGGTCCCCCTCCCTACTTCTCAGAGAGCCATGAAGGATCCAGATGGATTTCACTGCCAGCTCTGGTTGGATATCTTGAGGAGGACAGATTGATCACACACCCATATGGCTATAGTTCAAAGCAGTGAGCTAAGCAGCAAGGTGCCTGAGGGAGAGGATGTCTTTCTGCCAGAGCAAGAACACAGGCAGCTATAAATTTTGAAGTCCAAACCCAAATTTGCTTCAGCAAGGGAGTAGGAATGGGGAAGCCATTCAGGGTAGTCAGTGGTATCTCTTGGAAGCATCCTGTACTATAAAGGAAGGAACTATAAAGACAAGGTTACTTCCTCTAGACAAAAGTGGGAAGGCTGCCCTTAATCTGACCTTTGTCAAGCTTCCTTGATTGTTATCACTGTGTCTATAAAAGATATACCGAAAGGCAGAGGGATGAGAATAAAGCAAACTAATTATTCATTATAACATGGTTTATTTTTGGATTGAGCTTTTCACTGATATTTTTCTCCATTGACTAGATAGTATTGGTACATACTTAGCATCTGTCTTTTTGAATGTAGATTTCAGCAGTCAGAAGAAAATGAGAGCATTCTTCTACTGTTTATCAGTTAAAGATATACGACAAATGTATCATTTCAGGTGACCAGCTAAATGATGACCAGTTTGAGTGAGTATTATGAAAAATGTGGGCAAAAGCAGTCAGAAAATAATCAGGACCCAGAATTTATAGTCCAAATCTATTTTACTCCACTTTCTAAAGTACATGAAATTTGGATCTTCATAAAACCTGCAAAAATTAGGACCACTCATTCCTCAAATTACTAGAAAAAGCAACTGTAATCTTTTGTGAAACAAATTAATTTTTCTTTATCAACTAAGCAGAAATAAGCCTGAACCTTTTAACTACATGAACATAGCAGAATCATAGATGCCAAATACCAGAGGGGTGAATCCAAGCCACTCTTTGAAAATATCAAGAACAGCCTGACCACTGGCACAGTGGATAAAGTCAGCCCGTAATGGTGAGGTCACCAGTTCCATGGAATGGTGAGATCGTCGGTTCAAAACCCTGGGCTTGCCCCGTCAAGGCACATATGAGAGTTGATGTTTCCTACTCTTCCCCCATCTCTCTCTCTCTCTCTCTCTCTCTCTCTCTCTCTCTCTCTCCCTCCCTCTCTAAAATGAATTAATAAAGTCTTTAAAAATCTTACAAAAAGAAAAAAACAAGAATACCTCTGTGGATTCATTCATTAAGTATTCAACGGGTATTTACTATATGCAAAATCCTTCATGAAATAGTCTGAGTGGGATGTCAAGGCATACAAGGAACCATCCCACTGCTCCATAATTGTAGAATCTTTTTATAGAGATAAGACAAACCCAAACATCTATAACAATGAAAGAATCATATATGTTCACATAACGTTATCAAATAATGTTTGTATCCGTTACCTGCTGCTATGTAACGAATTACCACAAACTTAGCCACTTGAAAGAACACACATTTATTAACTTATAGCTTATGTGGGCCATGAACCTGGGCACAATGTAAGTGGGACCTTCAATTCAGGGTCTCTCACAAAGCTGCAGTCAAGGAGTCGGCTAGGACTGTGGTCTCATTTGAAAGTTTAATTGAGGAAGAGTCTGCTTCTCGGCTCACATATGTGGTAGTTGGGAGGATTCCCCTCTTTCTCTGTTGTTGGACAGAGAGGCTAATTCTAGCTGGCTATTAGCTGGAGACCACCTTCCGCTCCTGCCCAGGAGGCTTCCCAAACATAGCAACATGCCTAGGAGGAGGAGCGTCTGCTGACGAGAAAGAAAGAAGTCACAATCCTGTGATGTGATCACGGAATTGGCATCCTCTCAAAACAGATGTTCTACTTACTAGAAGCAAAAAACTCAAGGGGAGGAGATTACACAAAGCAGTGACTATCAGGACGGTGGAGTCATTAAAGGCCATCTTAGAAACTAGCTGCCACACGGTTTAAATGTGAAAGACAGTTAACAGAAGAACATGTTAAAAGATGGCACTCTTTCAACTTTGATCAACATTTTTTCCTTATTATATTACAATGTGTTTAAAAACAGGAGAAAATTTTTTAAATCTTTGCTGCTCCCTGGTATTGGAAAAACAAGGATCACAATAGTCCCAGAGGTACACCCACATGGGAAAAAATAGGAAGGACAGAACAGCAGGAGGAATAAGCCTTTACTGGGTGCTGCTCAAGCCAGAAGCTGTAGAAGAAACAGAAGCCAGCACCTGTCCAGACCACTCAGCGAGAGCACCCCTGTGGAGTTGATTGTGCACCTACTAGACAAGAGAATAAAAGTACTTCACTGCATTGTTAGTAAACATTTTACTTGAAAATGACAGAATCCAAGACACCTTCCAAAGTCATCAAGGGATAGAAACAGTCTTCTGCCTTCTTAAACTTAGAGCAGTAGGTTCTGCCTAAGAAAGCATGTATCACATCAACTTTTTATGATTTAAAAGACTGTACATGTACTCATCATTCCCTAATGTTATCAACAACTGAGCCTTGTGAAAGTACAAAATTCAGAATAGTTATATTTTCATTTTGTCTTGCTTTGTCTTTTATGTAAATAAATAATACTCTGTCCCCTATAAACTCTTTATTTGAAATTTGAATTTTAAAAGCTAGCCTCTTGGCCCTGGCCAGTTGGCTCAGTTGTAGAGCATCAGCCTGGCATGTGGATGTCCCAGGTTCAATTCCCCATCAGGGCACACAGGAGAAGTGACCATTTGCTTCTCTACTTCTCCCCTTCCCCTTCTCTCTCTGTCTCTCTCTCTCTCTCTCTTTCCCTCCTTCATCCATGGCTTGGTTGGAGCAATTTGGCCCTGGGTGCTGAGGATGGCTCCATGGCCTCAACTCAGGTATTAAAATAGCTTGGTTGCCAAGCAACAGAGCAATGGCCCCAACTGGGCAGAGCATCACCTGGTAAGGAGCTTGCCAGGTGGATACTAGTCAGGGCACATGTAGGAGTTTGTCTCTCTGCCTCCCTGCTTCTCACTTAAGAAAAAAAAGTCTAGCCTTTCCATTTTATTTGCTACTTTCAAGTGTTCTAGCACACATGCAATGAATTAGCATGGAGATGGATGGATATGACAAGCATTATCCACAAGTACCAAGATGAAAGTAGCTATAGCTACATCTCTATTTCCCTTAAAGAAAAGTGTAAAGGGCAGCATGTGTTTCTCCTCCTTCTCTTCTATTTGAAGGGAAATAACGAGAGTTCTCTGGGATATACTAACAGAGACCAAAGCTGCGACTCTACCAGTGAACTAGTGTCAATGTGCCACAAGAGCACCCTATCCAGGTAAGGAAGGAGAAACCTTCTGTAGGCTCCCCTTTCTCTACCAGATTCCTAATGGATGGAGATTTTTATCTGCAGAGCTTTAAGTCTTGGCTGTCCTTTTACATCATGACAATTATAATCAAATGTAAGCATCAGTACCTAACAACCATGAAATGAAAGCAATTTCCCATGACTTATGTTGGTGTCATTGAATGGAACTTAAACCTATTATTGGTAACATTCCCATTAAGTGTCATGTGTAATTTTTTTCTCCCTTCCAATTTTCTCCCTTTCTTTTTGCCTAATTTTTCTCCTTCCTTCTCTCCTGACAACCTTTAAGAAAAAATAACCCTCTCCCCAAAGAGTGATGATGGCATATGTAGGCTACCAGTGACCAGGGAAGTCGATGTGTTCTTTAAGCTCTAGGGTAGAGGTCTAGGCATCGGTATTTCTTAAGTTTCCTGGGTAATGATTTTATTGTGTAGCCAGGGTTGAGAGCTTCTCCCATTCAGCTTGGCCTAAGCCTCTAACTGTATTTGGTCCTCTACATTTGAAGCAATAGAAAGAGTAATGACTCATGTCAAAAAGATACAGTACCAGGAAAGACACCAAATATACCGATTTCTCCTTAGTATGGTGGGTTCAGTTGGATATTAAACTTAGCATATATTAACATCACCTCAGGAACTGTTTTAAATCCTGCTGTCCTGCCATACTCCAAACCAGTTAGGTTGAAATCTAAGGAAATAGGACCCAGAATGTTCTCCCGGAAAAGTTCCCGAACAGATCTTTCTCTTCTACCATCTTCCCTTTAGTACTTTTTAAAGATCTCCAGGTGATTGCAAAGTACAGCATAGCTGAGAACGACTAACGTTAAGATTGTTTCCTTTTTTCATCTAACCAAGCATGGCATTTTGAGTACAATGGCCTTGTAGTATAACTTGATATCAGGAAGTGTGATACCTCCCACTTTATTCTTCTTTTTTAAGATTGCTGAGGCTATTCGTGTCCTTTTTTGGTTCCATATAAATTTTTGGAATATGTGTTCTATATCTTTGAAGTATGTCATTGGTATTTTAATTGGTATTGCATTGAATTTATAAATTGCTTTGGGTAATATAGACATTTTAATGATGTTTATTCTTCCTAACCATGAGCACGGTATATGCTTCCACTTGTTAGTATCTTCCTTGATTTCTTTTATCAATGTTTTGTAATTTTCCGAGTACAAGTCTTTAGTCTCCTTGGTTAAGTTTATTCCTAGGTACTTTATTTTTTTGGTTGTAATTGTGAAGGGGATTGTTTCCTTAATTTCTCTTTCTGACTGTTCATTGTTGGTGTATAAAAATGCTTCTGATTTCTGAGTATTGATTTTATATCCTGCCACTTTGCTGAATTTATTTATCAGGTCCAGTAGTTTTTTGACTGAGACTTTAGGGTTTTCTATATACAATATCATATCATCTGCAAATAATGATAGTTTTACTTCTTCTTTTCCAACTTGAATGCCTTTTATTTCTTCTTCTTGTCTGATTGCTGTGGCTAGGACTTCCAGGACTATGTTAAATAAGAGTGGTGAAAGGGGGCACCCCTCCCTTGTTCCTGATCTTAAGGGTATTGCTTTTAATTTTTTCCCATTGAGTATGATGTTGGCTGTGGGTTTCTCATAGATGGCTTTTATCATGTTGAGGTATGTTCCCTGTATTCCCACTTTGCTGAGAGTTTTGATCATGAATGGGTGCTGGATTTTATCAAATGCTTTTTCTGCATCTATTGAAATTATCCGTCGGCCTAGCGTGCGGAGGACCCGGGTTCGATTCCCGGCCAGGGCACATAGGAGAAGCGCCCATTTGCTTCTCCACCCCTCCGCCGCGCCTTCCTCTCTGTCTCTCTCTTCCCCTCCCGCAGCCGAGGCTCCATTGGAGCAAAGATGGCCCGGGCGCTGGGGATGGCTCTGTGGACTCTGCCCCAGGCGCTAGAGTGGCTCTGGTCGCAACATGGCGACACCCAGGAGGGTCGCAACATGGCGACACCCAGGATGGGCAGAGCATCGCCCCCTGGTGGACAGAGCGTCGCCCCTGGTGGGCGTGCCGGGTGGATCCCGGTCGGGCGCATGCGGGAGTCTGTCTGACTGTCTCTCCCTGTTTCCAGCTTCAGAAAAATGCAAAAAAAAAAAAAAAAAAAAATTATCATATGGTTTTTCTCCTTCTTTTTGTTTATGTGATGAATCACATTGATTGATTTACGAATATTGTACCAGCCTTGCCTCCCCAGAATAAATCCCACTTGATCATGGTGTATGATTTTTTCCATATATTGTTGGATCCGGTTTGCTAATATTTTGTTGAGGATTTTAGCATCTATATTCATCAGAGATACTGGCCTATAATTTTCTTTCTTTGTGTGGTCTTTGCCTGGTTTTGGAATCAGAATTATGCTCGCCTCATAAAAGGAGTTTGGAAGTCTTCCTTCCTCTTGAATTTTTTGAAATAGTTTGAGAAGGATAGGAGTTAGTTCTTCTTTGAATATTTGGTAGAATTCCGTTGTGAAGCCATCGGGCCCCGGACTTTTCTTTGTTGGGAGTTTTTTGATAACTGTTTCGATCTCCTTTGGTGTAATTGGTCTGTTTAAGTTTTCTGATTCTTCCAGATTGATTTTTGGAAGATTGTACGTTTCAAGGAATTTGTCCATTTCATCTAGGTTGTCTAGTTTTTTGGCATACAGTTCTTCATAGTATTTTCTTACAATATTTTGTATTTCTGTTGTGTCAGTTGTTATTTCTCCTCTCTCATTTCTAATTTTAATTATTTGAGTCCTCTCTCTCTTTTTCTTGGTGAGTCTACTTAAAGGTGCATCAATCTTGTTTACCTTTTCAAAGAACCAGCTCCTAGTTTCATTGATCCTCTGTATTGTTTCTTTAGCCTCTATGTCATTTATTTCTGCTCTGATCTTTATTATTTCCTTCCTTCTACTACATTTGGGCTTTACTTGCTGTTCTTTTTCTAATTCTTTTAGATGCAGGGTTAAGTTGTTTATTTGAGCTTTTTCTAGCTTCTGAAAGTGTGCCTGTAGTGCTATGAACTTCCCTCTCAGCACTGCTTTCGCTGTGTCCCATAAATTTTGAGTTGTTGTATGTTCATTGTCATTCGTTTCTAGGAATTTCTTTATTTCTTCTTTGATCTCATTCTTAATCCATTCATTATTTAACACCCTGCTATTTAGTTTCCATGTGTTTGAGAATTTTTGAGCTTTTCTGCTGTGATTCATTTCTAGTTTCATGCCGTTGTGATCGGAGAAAGTGCTTGATATGATTTCAGTCTTCTTAAATTTGTTGAGAGCACTTTTGTGCCCTAACATGTGGTCTATCCTAGAGAATGTACCATGAGCACTTGAAAAGAATGTATATTCTGCTGCTTTAGGGTGAAAGGTTCTGAAGATATCTATTAAATCGAGTTGATCTAGTGTTTCCAATAAGTCTGCTGTTTCTTTGTTAATTTTCTTTCTTGAGGATCTATCTAGTGATGTTAGTGGGGTATTGAAATCCCCTACTATTATAGTATTGCTGTTGATCTCGCCCTTTAAATCCATCAAAGTCTGTTTTATATATTTGGGTGCTCCTATATTAGGTGCATAGATATTTATAATAGTTATATCTTCCTGTTGGATTACTCCCTTTATCATTATGTAGTGGCCTTCTTTATCTCTTACTATATCCTTTGTTTTAAAGTCCAATTTGTCTGATATAAGTATTGCTACCCCAGCTTTTTTTTTCATTTCCATTTGCATGAAACATTTTTTTCCATCCTTTTACCTTCAATCTGTGTGTGTCTTTTGTTCTAAGGTGTGTCTCTTGTAGACAACATATGTATGGGTCCTGTTTTCTTATCCACGTAGCTACCCTATGTCTTTTGATTGGATCATTTAATCCATTTACATTTAAGGTTATTATTGATATGTAGTTGTTTATTGCCATTTTCTTCTTTAAAGGTGTATTCCTTTTTTTTTTTCTGTATTCTTTTCCCACTTTATCTGTTTACACCAGGCCCCTTAATATTTCCTGCAGCATTGGTTTGGTTGTAATGAATTCCTTGAGTTGTTTTTTGTCTGGGAAGCTTTTTATTTCTCCTTCGATTTTAAACGATAGCCTTGCTGGATAAAGTAGTCTTGGTTGTAGGTTCTTGTTCTGCATTACTTTGAATATTTCTTGCCATTCCCTTCTGGCCTCAAGTGTTTCTGTTGAGAAGTCAGATGTCATCCTTATGGGGGCTCCTTTGTAGGTGATAACTTTTTTTTCTCTTGCAGCTTTTAATATTTTCTCTTTATCGCTTAGCTTTGGTATTTTAATTATGATGTGCCTTGGTGTAGGTTTCTTTGGGTTTCTCTTTAATGGAGTCCTCTGTGCTTCTTGGATTTGTGAGAGTTTCTCTTGCATTAATTTAGGGAAGTTTTCAGCTATGATATGATTGAACAAAGTCTCTATCCCTTGTTCTTTTTCTTCTTCTTCAGGAACCCCTATGATGCAGATGTTATTTCTCTTCATGTTGTCACAGAGCTCTCTAAGAGTTTCCTCTGACTTTTTGAGTCTTTTTTCTCTTCTCTGCTTTCATGCCTTCATTCCAGTTGTCTTCTAACTCACTGATTCGATCCTCTGCTCTAGCTATCCTGTTTTTAATTCCTTCCATTGTGGTCTTTATTTCTGATATTGTATTTGTCGTCTCCAACTGATTCTTTTTTATACTTGCTATTTCTTTATTTAGGTTTTCAAACTCCCCCTCCATTGTTGTTCTAAGATCCCTAAGCATCCTTACAATCATTATTTTGAACTCCGCATCTGGAAGTTTGATTATTTCCATATCACTCAGTTCATCTCTCGAAAGTGTCTCTTGTGGTTTCATTTGTATTGCACTCCTTTGTTTTCTCATCTTCTTCTTTTTTTTTTTTTATTTGTAGAGTTGATTGAGTCTAGGCTTGGTGTTGTCTGCCTCCAGTTTTCAGTTGTGTTATTTTTAGGTCTTCGTGGGTTGGTATCAGCTATTATTTGTAATCCACTTTCGGATTTGGGCAGCTTTGAAGTCTTGATTTGTTTGTTTTCTTAACAGGTGATAGTCTTGTTAACTGATCTCAGCAGGGGGCTTCCTTGAAACTGTATCCAGGAATGCTGTGGGTGTAACCTGAGACGCTGAAGGTCTCTTCCTCCAACTAATCTCACTGGGGGCAGGGTTTTTTCTCTCAGCTTCAGTAGGGGGAGGTGTATCTCAGATCTCCATGGAGACCTGAGTTACTGCCCCTCCTCCCCACTTCTTGTTTTCAGCTGTGTCTTGTTGTGCTGATTGGAGCTGGATAGATGTCCGGAGATCTCTGATCCGGAAGCACTTCAGTTCTGTTTTGTGAAAGGTTCAGTCCCTCCCCCAGCTATGGCCGCCTCCAGCACGAATGAGTCAGCTTTTTTATTTTGTTTCTTGCATACCTTAGCCCCTCACAGTCTGTCCCTCTCCCTGTCTTTTCCACTTGGGAGATAAGCTGGTCTTTTCAACCCACCTTGCTCCCTGGTCGCCAGGTAAGTGGCCAAGCATGGCATTTTGAATCAATTTTATTTACTTGAACATAAATGATAGCAACCGCCTAGCCTTCAGTTCTGTGCACTTCAACAAACTTCTACAGCACTCAGTAGCAATGTGTTAAGAGATGGGAATACACAAATGAATATGACAGTCTCTGCCTTCCAGAATCTTATAATCTAGGAAAAGAGACAGACATAAATAAATGCTTCTTTACAACGTGGTAAATGCTTTGATTGACAGTGGACAGGGACTTAGGGAGTATAGAGTCTTGGTTCAAGATGTTGGAGCCTGACCAGTCAGTGGCGTAGTGGATAGAGCATCAACCTGGGATGCAGAAGAGCCAGGTTCAAAGCCCCAAGGTCACTGGCTTGAGCATAGGCTCATATGGCTTGAGCGTGGCTTGAGCATGGGATCATAGACATGACATCATGGTTGCTGGCTTGAGCCTAAAGGTTGGTGTCTTGAGCAAAGGGTCACTGTCTCAACTGGAGCCACCCAGTCAAGGCACATGTGAGAAAGCAATCAATGAATAACAACTGAGGTGCCACAACGAGGAATTGATGCTTCTCATCTCTCTCCCTTCTTGTCTGACTGTTCCTTTCTCTGTCTCTATCTCACTAAAAAAAACAAACAGTGGTGGAGATAAGGGAGAAAACAAAGAGAATGGCAATAAAAGAACAGCTTTCTAAGGGCAACTAAATGGAGTTTCCAAGCTGGATGTGCACAGAGGATATCCTAGGGAGAAGGGAAGATTGAAGGAGCCAAAAGAGATGAAAATGCATGAGGCATAAGTCTCTCGTGTGTGTTGTGGTGATAATACAGTGTATATATGATGTTCCTTAGTTGTGGAATTGTGCACCTGGAACCTGTATAATTTGATTAACCAGTGTCACCCTAATTTAAAACAAAAGACTCCAATGTGTAAGGTTGGAGAGAATGACAATGGGACAGGAGGGAAGGCAAAGACCTACTTAGAAGCAAATGGCAGACCACACTTGAAAGGCTGGCCTTTATCCATTGGAAAGCAGTGCCCAGAACTTACAGGGGAGTACTGGGCCCAAGTTTTCATTTAAAGAGGTAACTTAAAACACTAACCTGTCAAAATTGATGGTCCTGAAGACTAGCTAGGAGTCCAAGAGAAAAATTACAAGAGCTGAACTAAGCCAATGGCATTGGGAAGAGAGGAGAGGGCTAACTGGAGATCTTAGGAACTATGATTTGGTAGCTGACTCCTGACTTTCTGGATTGAGCAACAAGGCAAATGAATAATGATGCATTAACTAAAGAGATGCATATCTGAGGGGCACTGCTGTCCCACAAAAAGATGAAGTCCATCTGTGCACTTTTTTAGAAGAGCTTTGTGATTTTACCGATTGTACCAGGTGACTGATTTTCAGAGACACCCCAAGACCTGGGACTCAGCTATTGTCATGGCGATCTTGGCCAAGTGCCGCCTCAATCCCCTTGACTCTCCAATCATAAAGCCATTTTGGATGACTGCTGGAATTTTTGCTTATATTCACCCTTTTTTCAACCAGAATACAGAAAAGCCCAAGTAAAATTTATCTTTAATGCCTTCTAGAATGTTACTTGGCATCCCATCTCTGACCTCAGAGTTCCAGATCACAGAGCTCCTGGGCTTCACATCCAAAGAGAACTCTTGGATTCACTATTATGACCCCCAGCCCAGGAGACAAGCAGGAGGCCCATTAGGCTCTGGGTCATAGCTGGACCCATGTTATATCTACAGCAGCACTAGGTGGCTCTGACAGAGAAGGAGAACGGCGAGTTAAATCTTTATATTTTTCTGCAAAGACTGCTTGTTTAGAAAAACAATGAGAACTTTAATGCTACAGAGTGAAT
The DNA here is from genome assembly GCF_036850765.1 of Saccopteryx bilineata. Lineage (NCBI taxonomy): Eukaryota > Metazoa > Chordata > Mammalia > Chiroptera > Emballonuridae > Saccopteryx > Saccopteryx bilineata. The sequence goes on from NC_089500.1 coordinate 40,997,485, forward strand.
TAACTGCTCCTAAAATTGCATGCTACTTTTAACATTCTGTGGTCATGTAGCTTTTTATTTTTTTTTTTTCAATTCTGACAAATGCTTAAAAATTTTGTCAAAACAGAGAGAACTGCAATCATGGCTTGTTATACTGACATTATTCACACTTGCTAATGATTAACTCCCTTTGACACCGTAGTGCTGTAGATGGCAGAGTTGAACAAACAGCTTCGGGGAGCCCAGAAATGAGTTACACTAGACTGGGCCAACTGACTTGGAAGAGCTCCAGCGCTCTTTCCCTAGTTTAGACTTGTCCTAAGGGGCATTTCCATTTGGGGACCTGAAGTTCTGAAATTCTTTCCTCTTCCTGGTTCAACAAAACTTTAATTTATTGACCTGCAGGGCACAGTGTAAGACATCTGTTAAGTTTGGCATTTCCTTGACCTATGCAGAATTCTGGTGAGTAGAAAAGATTTGCCTTTTTTAATTCTAGGATTTTTACTTACAGTGTACATGCATTCAGGCTCTTATTTAAAGGAGATTCCTCTTTACAAACCCATGAAACAAAAGCAAGTTTCTCCTTTGTGTCAAAGCTGCTCCCTTTGGGGTATCACCGTAATGCAGCCCTCCTTTTTGGTGTGACAGAACTTGAATAAATAACCAAGGATCCTTTTCTTCCTGTATACAAGGGAAAGAGAAAAAAATTATCAAACAGCAAAACTTTGCGCTTTGCAAAGAGAAAATCAGTCCTGCAAGAATGTGGGAAAATTTCTGCGTGTAAGCCAAACAATTGTGTTTTGAGCACTGGCTAATAGCTCATGTTCACCTGGGATGAAAAAGATAATGAAACACAAACAAGCTTTGGAACCAAGAAAAAGGAACAGAAATGCTTACAAAGCTCCCACTTCGCAAGTTCTCCAGCCAACAACTGACAGCCAGGCAATGCTTGGCAAGTCTCAGAGACGGAGGGAAGAGGCTAAAGGTGGCACATTCCCACTCCAAATGAGGGGTCCCCTGGGTCACACTTAATATCGCTGCATCTCTGATTTCCTATTTCCTGCTCTCACCATAATGGGAGATGTCCATGGGATTTAAGAGGAAAGAGGCCTGGGGTTACATTTTTATAGGCCCTCTGTCAGCTAAAGAAAAAGGAGAAAAACTGGCATATGGGTTGCTGGGCTCCCAATCCTTTCATTTGGTCAGACACAAGTTCCACTAGCAAAAAAAAAAAAAAAAAAAGCAAGCCAAGCTTTTATCCCAAAATGAGAGATTTCTTTTTTAGTGTATCCAGATCAAAAGGGGAAATAATTCCGATTTGTTTATAGAAAATGTAGACATGCCCAGGAGTTATGATAAATTGAGATCTAGGTTTCATGTGGGATTTGAGCCTGCAGAGCTTACAGTAATGGTAGACTATTTGCAATGTCTTTCATAATGACACTGTCCTCAGACCTTTCAAAGCCAGTGTAATTGGAAATCATAGGAGAGAAGTGATCTTTTTGATCAAGCTGTTTGATCAAGGATACAAAGAGATACATTTTCATTGAAGTTTAAGAGAACCCAAGAAGTTAAAAAAGATGGTAAAAAAAAAAGTAGATTTATGACTACAGTTGACCCTTGAACAATGCAGGGGTTAGGGGTGCTGACTTACCCCATAGTTGGAAATCTGTCTATAACCTTTTACTCCCCAAAAACTTAACTACTAATAGCCTACTGTTGACTAGTCTTAACAGTCAACTAACACATATTTTGTGTGTTATTTGTATTACATATTGTGTTCTTAGAATAAAGTAAGCTAGAGGAAAAAGTGTTGACAAAATCATAAGAAAGAGAAAACACGTTTGCAGTATTTACTGGGGGGAAAAACCATGTAGAAGGGGACCCACATAGTTCAAATGCTGCGCAAGATCAACTGTATGTATAAGAATTTTAAGAGTGAACACATATACTCTTCATGTAACATTCATTATCTAATTATCTAAAATATGGATTGTATCAATGTTTAAAAAAAGATATTTTCTGATTTTTTTCTGTATTATATAATGAGAGAAAACAAAGTTATGCATGTGTGTGGTTTTTTTTGTATTTTTCTGAAGTTCGAAACGGGTAGGCAGTCAGACAGACTCCCGCATGCGCCCGACCGGGATCCACCCGGCATACCCACCAGGGGGTGATGCTCTGCCCATCTGGGGCATTGCTCTGTTGCAACCAGAGCCATTCTAGCGCCTGAGACAGAGGCCACAGAGCCATTCTCAGTGCCCGGGCCAACTTTGCTCCAATGGAGCCTCGGCTGCGGGAGGGGAAGAGAGACAGAGAGAAAGGAGAGGGGGAGGGGTGGAGAAGCAGATGGGTGCTTCTCCTGTGTGCCCTGGCCAGGAATCAAACCTGGGACTCCTGCATGCCAGGCCGACGCTCTACCACTGAGCCAACCAGCCAAGGCCAAGTTATATATTTTTAAATAAAGTGTATAGTTATATATTTTTGCATGTTTTTTAAAGTACAAGAGTCCACAGAGAAAGAAGAAAGGGTGCCTATTGTGATTCACATTAAATTACAAAAAAATAATAAAAAATAATAAACTTGGTAGAGAGTCAAAGATAATGAATGCCCAAGTGGGCCTTTTTCTTTCAGATTTCCAGCCATGGTAATGAAAGTACATTGACCTATCCACAATATTTTTTCTAAGAATAAGTGCAAAGATTGTGTATGATCTACAGATAGATACTACAGCTAACTGGCACCTGCCCAGATTTAAACCATGGGATTGGTCTTCACAGGCACCTTTAATGACATCTGATTGGTTCACCCAACTAGAACAGAGCATTCTCTCTGTCTCCTGTGGTTTTTGCTGCTTGAATGCAAACTACTTGCTAAGTCCTTCTTAAATAATTTAGCCTAAATCTTATAGCCATTTGCAGTGGTAAGAAAAGATTTGAAACCAAGAATTATCTGACTCTAAGAGTTGTTTCAACTTTTTATATTTTCTAAATAGCAAGTTTTACCAGAGCACTGAATGGGGAACTCAAGTGAGATCAAGTTGTGGCTGCAAAAAGGAATGAAAACAAGGAAGAATCTGATTGTGATAGAAAAAAATTTACACATAAAACACACACTTGTGTTGTTTGCTGGGGCTGCTGTAACACAAGTGGTGGGGCTTAGACCACAGAAATTATTTTTCTCACATTTCGGGAGAATAGAAATCCAAGAGTAAGATGTCTACAGGGTTGGCTTCTTCTGAGCCTCCTCTCCCTGGCTTATAGACGGCCATATTTTTCTTATGTCTTTACATGGCCTTCGCTCTATTTGTCTGTGTCCTGGTCTCCTCTTCATATAAGCAACCAGTCATATTAGGGCCAACATTAATGATCTCACTTTAATTACTCTTTAAAGAGTCCTGTCTTCACATACAGTCACATTCTGAAGTACTGAGGTTTAGGACTTCAACACATGAATTTGGAGAGGATGCAATTTGACCCATAACAACAGTTAAGTATGCTAATACCCCCACTTGCTACAAGGAAGAAAGAGAAGAACTGACACAAAAATTGGAGAGTTGTGTGTGATTGCTTTGAAACAATTCAATCTGCCATGCATGTAGCTAAAAACTACCCTGTTTGATATGGAAACATTCAAGGGCCCTGCTTCCTCTACTACCCTCTCAAAATAGCCTCAAATCAATCTCTGAAATGATGCTAAAGAGTTTCACAACTGAAAAGGGCTACAGAGAATCATGCTTTATCCTTTCTCCAGGAAAAGTCTGCATAGATACCTTCTTATGGTCCATGAGAAATGTGGATGGCACCTAACACAGTATTGGCATGCAGCATGCACCGTCAGTAAAGGTTAATAGCATTGTAAGTGTCTGGTTTGAAATAACTATGTGCTCTGTAATTACAAATATTATAAATAATTTGTTTTATGAACTCAGAAAATTTATGTCTTCTCAAGGTAAAATGACTGAAATGCATTTTTTTCCTTCCCTGCTTCCCCTTTAACTATTAATCTGTTTGATAAACATGTAACCGGTACCTACTAAATTCCAGGAACTATACTGAACACTAAAAACAGTGTCTACCCTGAAGATGGCCACAGCCTAGGAGATAAAGCAGGCATAAAAACACATAGGTAACCAAATAAAAGCTATAAGGTAGGTGTGATAGATACTACAGTGTGTCCATAAAGTCATGGTGCACTTTTGACCGGTCACAGGAAAGCAACAGAAGACGATAGAAATGTGAAATCTGCACCAAATAAAAGGAAAACTCTCCCAGTTTCATACCTATTCAGTGCAGTTCAATGTGGGCTCATGCACAGATTTTTTTAGGGCTCCTTAGGTAGCTATCCCGTATAGCCTCTACAGACTCGTCACTGACTGATGGCCTAACAGAACGGGGTTTCTCCACCAAACTGCCGGTTTCCTTCAACTGCTTATCCCACCGAGTAATGTTATTCCTATATGGTGGCGCTTCGTTATAAACACGCCGATATTCACGTTGCACTTTGGTCACAGATTCAAATTTAGCGAGCCACAGAACACACTGAACTTTCCTCTGTACCATCCACATCTCGACTGGCATGGCCGTGGGCTGCTCTGCTGTATATACAGTGTTACGTCATCATCTGCATATGCTGCCACATCATCCCACAGAAACTGGAGGGTTTTCCTTTTATTTGGTGCATATTTCACATTTCTATCATCTTTTGTTGCTTTCCTGTGACCGGTCAAAAGTGCACCATGACTTTACACATGTATTATGTGTCAACTTGGCTGGGACACAATGCCCAGATATTCAGTCAAACATTATGCTGGATGTTTCTATGAAAGTATTTTTTGATTTTATGAATTTGACTCCAAAGGCAAGAGAAGTGAAGGCAAAAATTAATGAATGGGACTACATCAGACTAAGAAGTTTTTACTCAGCAAGAGAAACTGATAACAAAATAAACAGACATCCAACTAAATGGGAAATGATATTTTCAAACAACAACTCAGATAAGGGCCTAATATCCAAAATATACAAAGAACTCATAAAACTCAACAACAAACAAACAAACAATCCAATAAAAAATGGGAAGAGGACATGAACAGACACTTCTCTCAGGAAGAAATACAAATGGCCAACAAATATATGAAAAGATGCTCATCTTCTTTAGTTATTAGAGAAATGCAAATCAAAACTGCAATGAGATACCACCTCACACCTGTTAGATTAGCTATTATCAACCAGACAGGTAATAGCAAATGTTGGAGAGGCTGTGGAGAAAAAGGAACCCTCATACACTGTTGGTGGGAATGTAAAGTACAATAGTACAACCATTATGAAAGAAAGTATGGTGGTTCCTCAAAAAACTGAAAATAGAACTACCTTATGACCCAGCAATCCCTCTACTGGGTATATACCCCCAAAACTCAGAAACATTGATACGTAAAGACACATGCAGCCCCATTTCATTGCAGCATTGTTCACAGTGGCCAGGACATGGAAACAACCAAAAAGCCCATCAATAGATGACTGGATAAAGAAGATGTGGCACATATACACTATGGAATACTACTCAGCCATAAGAAATGATGACATCGGATCATTTACAGCAAAATGGTAGGATCTTGATAACATTATATGAAGTGAAATAAGTAAATCAGAAAAAACCAGGAACTGCATTATTCCATATGTAGGTGGGACATAAAAGTGAGACTAAGAGACATTGATAAGAATGTGGTGGTTACGGGGGGAGGGGGGAGAGGGAGAGGAAAAGGGGGAGGGGGAGGGGCACAAAGAAAACTAGATAGAAGGTGACAGAGGACAATCTGACTATGGGTGATGGGTATGCAACATAATTGAACGACAAGATAACCTGGACATGTTATCTTTGAATATATGTATCCTGATTTATTGATGTCACCCCATTAAAAAAATAAAATTATCTTAAAAATTAAAAAAAAAGAAAGTATTTTTTGGAGGGAATTAATATTTAAATTCATTGACTTTTGATAGGGTAGATTACTCTCAATAATGTGAGAGGGCCTCTTAATCAGTTCAAGGTCTCAATAGAATGAAGATTGACCTCCACTGAGCAAGGAGTTTTGCCAGCAATTGGCCTTTTGAACTCAAACTGTACCTTTTCTCTGAGTTTCCAATCTGCCAATTTACCCCATTAGATTTTGGGGTAGATCATCAGTATGCACACTGATGTTAGCCAATTGCAATTAATTAATTAATTAATCTCTTTTTCTCAAAAAACCCAATTGATGGAATAGGCTTAATTTTTTAAGCCCCCATAGTCACAGAGAGTTTCACAGAAGAACTAGCATTGGAATTGGAGCTATAGAATACTTTCCGAAACCAGCTAATTATAAATCTGATTGGAGATAAAGCCAAGGGATAGTATGATATTTCTAAGACCACTTTCCATCAATCAAACAAATATCTTGAAATGTACAGATTTCTATAAGAATGGTTTATAATTTTATATTTCCATCTTGACAATTTTTATAAATATGAACATAACCATACTTGGTATCACCTGGATAACTACATAATAATAAAGTACTTTTGTGCGATTTTAGCATCTCCAATTGCATTTATGTCTGTGAAAAGTTTTCAAGAAATGACATTAAAATGGGATCTACAGCGACATGATGAGAGAATTTAGATACCACATGAAATACCCTGTACTGGGTTGTCCATAGTTAGATTAAGGAACACAGAGATGTGTGCATATAAACACACATATTCAGTCACATGTTTTTAAAAAGATTCCTGGTGTTTTAGTAAGTCTTGAAAGTAGTTAATTAAATTTAGGTGACCAATTTTTTTACATTGAAAAGGAGGACAAAAATAAATTGAAGAAAACAATATTGTAAATAAAAGAAACATTTTATTCATTGCAACAATAATATACTATAATGTGATAAATGCATTATAAAAACACTTGTAATATTGTATATTATAATTATGCTTACATGCCTATTAATTTTTAATAATAATTGTAAGAAAAAGTACTCATTTAGATACAAATACATCACATCATACGCAATGGATCGACTCTGCATCGATCAAATATGGACATTTACAGATTAGTTTTCCAATATCAAAAAGGAGGACATGTAGGAGGACACTTTTTGAGGGAGGGTGGAACTTACAAAAGAAGGACTGTCCTCCTTAAAAGAGGATGATTGGTCACCTTAATTAAACTAATACAGAAATCTTTTACCCATGACATCTAGAAATGCTGCATGAAAATGGAATAATTGAGTTTGAAAAAAGAAAAGGAGAAGGAAGGAAGGAAGGAAGGAAGGAAGGAAGGAAGGAAGGAAGGAAGGAAGGAAGGAAGGAAGGAAGGAAGGAAAGAAGGGAGAAGGGTGGGAGGGAGGGAGGGAGGGAAGGAAGGAAGAAGGAAGGAAGGAAGGAAGGAAGGAAGGAAGGAAGGAAGGAAGGAAGGAAGGAAGGAAGGGAGAAGGGTGGGAGGGAAGGAGGAAGGGAGGGAAAAAGAAAAAAGGGAGAAAGGAAGAATAAAAGGGAGGGAGGGAGGGGAGGAGGGAGGGAGGGAGGGAGCAATGAAAAGATTTTTAAAAAAATGGTAAAGATATTGACTACTTATAGATTTGGTCTAGTCAAATGGTCATTTAAAAAATTTAAGAACAGCCACTAAAAGATTTCAAACAGAATGTTTAACAGACGATAAAGGGAGGCATAAAAAAAGTAAGAAAGGTGGCAGAAAGAAATAAAGAAAACATAGACAGTAAGCACAGAAGAAAATGGTAGAAATAAATTTTAAATATCAGTTATCTCAATCAATGTAAATGTAGGAAACTCAAGAGTTAAAAGACAGAAACCCTCAGATTGAATAATTTCCATTCAAAAGAAATACAAGGGGTTGTAGAAGAAAATAAATAAATTTTCAAAGGAAAATACAGACTCCAAAACTACAAAATATGGGAAAACATATACAGAAAACAAACTTTTTTCTGAAAAAGTCAATAGCATGAAAGGAGAATCATTCTATATTAAAGAAACCTCAGAAACATAATAACCAAATTAAATATGTTGACCTTGCTTAGGTCCAAATTCAAATTACCAACCATAAGAAAGCACATGAAATTGGAGGAATTAAATTATATATTGGGTATTATATGATACCAAAGGATGTGATAACATTATATCGCTATATAAAAAAGAAAATGTTCATATTATTTAGAAATGTGTACACAAGTACATAAGGTAAAATGATACAATGTCTGGAAAATGCATTAAAATTCTTCAAAGAGGCCCCGGCCTGTTAGCTCAGTGGTAGAGTATCAGCCCGGTGTGTGAAAGTCCCGAGTTTGATTCCCAGCCAGGTCACACAGGAGAAGCGCCCATCTACTTCTCTACCCTTCCCCCTCTCCTTTCTCTCTCTCTCTCTCTTCCGCTCCTGCAGCCATGGCTACAATGGAGCAAAGTTGGCCTGGATGCTGAGGATGGCCCCATGGCCTCCACCTCAGGTGCTAGAATGGCTCCGGTTGCAATGGAGCAATGCCCCAAACGAACAGAGCATCACCCCCTAGTGGGTTTGCTGGGTGGATCCCGGTTGGGCATATGCGGGAGTCTGTCTCTCTGCCTCCCCGTTTCTCACTTCAGAAAAGAAAAAAAAAGAATTCTTCAAAGAAAGCAAAGAGAAAACAAATATTTTTAAAGGGTTTGGAGAAGCACATGTGATAAAATCTTAATGACTGATGAATTTGATTAATGGGTGTGTGAAGGTTCATTACACTGTATTCTCTACTTTTGAATACATTTTTAAACGAGCTTAGTCCAACAATAGGAACAATTTCCTCTTTCTTTCTCTCTTTCTTTCTTTCTCTCTTTCTTTCTCTCTTTCTTTCTTTCTCTCTTTCTTTCTTTCTTTCTCTCTTTCTTTCTTTCTTTCTCTCTTTCTTTCTTTCTTTCTTTCTTTTTTTTCCAAGTGGGAGGAGGGGAGATAGAGAGACAGACTCCTGCATGTGCCCTGATCAGGATCCATCCAACAACCTCCATCTGGGGCCATGCTCGCAACCAAGTTATTTTTAGTGCTTGAGGCAGAGGCTCTACACAATTATCCTCAGTGCCCAGGGCCAATGCACTCAAACCAATCTAGCCATGGCTGCAGGAGGGGGCGGGGAGAGAGAGACAAGAGAGAGAGGGTGGGCTGGAGAAACAGATGGTTGCTTCTCCCATGTGCCCTGCTCTACCACTGAGCCAACTGGCCAGGGCCAAAAGCTGTTTTCAAAAAGGCATTTGTAAAAGACAGTAAAATACAAACTATTTAAATAAAATGATAAGAAATTATATACCCACTCAAGAAAGTTGGAAAACCTATATTCACATCAGGCAATTAGATCTTAAATAAAAAAGAAAAAATTGGGTTAAAGCATAAAAAGTCACTACATAATGGTAAAAGAAATAATCAGGGGGAAGAAATCCTAAACCTACAAGTACCTAATAACATCACCCCCAAAATACATAAAATAAAAATTGGCAGTGGCATGATGAGTTGAAAATTGACAGGCATAGTGGGAAATTTTAACACATTGTAGCAGGTTAAATGGTGACCTCCAAAAGATATACACTCATCCTGCCTGATATTTGTAAATGCAACCTTATTTGGAAAAAGGGTTTTTGCAGATGTATTTAAGGATCTCGAGTTGAGATCACCCTGGGTTATCTGGTGGGCCCTAAATCCAATGACGAGTGTTCTTACTTGAGACAAAAGAAAAGACACAGACAAAGGAGAGGCCACATGAAGATGAAGGGAATGATTAGAGTGAGGAAACCACCATGAACTGAGTCAAGTCCGGAGACCTCAGAAGCTGGAAGATGCAAAAGATTCCCCTCTAGAGCCTTTGGAGTCAACATAGCACGGTCATCGCCTTCATTTCAGTCTTCCGGCCTCCAGAACTGTGAGAGAATTAATTCCTATTGTTTTAAGGCACCACATTTGTAGGGATTTGTTATGAAAGCCCTAGGGAACCAATATATATACCTCTCTCACTAGTTGACAAATCAGGCAGACAAAATATAGTAAAAATATGTAAAATATCTGAACAATATAATTAGTAATTTTTATCTAACCAGTATATGTGCCATCCTGCACACAATTATTTTTTAAAATACACATTCTTTCTCACTGCACGTGAACTGTCCATATAAACTTGAGTAGTATAACAGAATATAACTTGTCAATGTTGCAGAGCTGAAACATTTTGCCTTCTAAAAGAGCAGGTGCACTGCCCAAGTATGAGAAAAATTGGCTTAAAACTTGCTGACCCTTTAATGTGCTAGAGACAGCTTGTCTTCTTTGTACTTAGGAGGGAATATAGCTCACTAATTAGCCACAAATAAACAACTACACCCAGGTTCATGATTTTATTTCTTTTGGATGACTCTTACGGGAATTAAAAATTTCAAGGACACATAGATTCCATTGTCATTTTGAAGTAAGCACTCATGTTGGAGTCACTGTCATCATTACCAGCAGGATAATTACTCTTAAAGTAACAGCCCAGAAGCAAGAAGGTTTTTTCTTTCTTTCTGGTGTTGCTGAACAACCCTGAGGCTTCATAAGTAAATACACACAAACTGAACATGCTTTAATACATTTTGCATAAATCAGATCATGCATTTTATATGCCGCTCACAAAAGAAAGTAGGTTAACAAGTATAACACACTGGGCATCTAGGAGGGAAATATAAAGATTATTTTCCACAAAAACCCATACCTATGTTTTTTATCTATTATACCAAAAGAAGCAGATTTAACGGCAGGTACACCAGGCACGCCCTGGGCCCCAACTTCTGAAGGGCCCTGCAAAACCCCAACTTTACATTTTTTTCTAATGATACCAAGTTTGGTTTCATATGTGCAATTTTAACATTAATAGTACATCATGTTTTTTATTTATTTTAAAATATAGTTAAAATGTATTTTTATTTTCCCTCTCTCTCTCTTTTTTTTAAGGGGCCTAATATTTTCTTCTACGCCCAGGGCCTCAACTGACTCTAATCCACCTCTGTGTACCAACATAAACAAGAATCAAAACAGAACGACAGGATGGGAGGACACTGACAATGGAGCTGCCTTTCCATTTCTCCTTGAATGAATTGTATCATTCATACCATTACCTCCTCAGGGCAAAAACTAGGTTATTACTTTGGGGCAGAATTCTACTTAACCATGCAATGCCTGTACATGTAACCATACAATGCCTATAGAATCATTAGATAATGATTTTATTAAAAGAAAATGTTCTTCACTACTTCTGCCACCTAGTGTGTCTCCTAGCCCCCTGTCAGAGACAGAATCTTTGGTACTGAATCCCTTTTGAAGGAAGGCTATTTGCCCAGTGAGGCATACAGTGTGTCCTAGGATATCTGGGAGAAAGGTCACTGTGCCAGGGTTTCCATTTCATCAACTGTACACTGACTCGGCATTTCCTGGAGGGATTATGTAATGTGTTTGGACAAAGACCTCTCTGGTTGCCCACTCTGAGTAAAAAGTGAGCTTCCAAAGGAACGGTTAAGACATAAAAAGACAACTCCTTAGGGCAGCTTTTGCAGATAGAGCCACAAAGCCTCATGACCCATAAAATACTTTAAGTTCTAACCAGCTTTGCCACAGCGCAGTGTCAGAATCAGAGCTAACAGCATGAGCCGCATCTGCCAGCAGACATCACGTGATGAGTTCCAAATTTCTGTATCATTCTCACTCTTCCTCCTATTGTGGTTTCTTTTCAAACTAGATTGATTGCTTTTGAATTCCGAACCTAGAGACAGACGTATGCTAATTTGCCCACTGCTTAAAGAGGTGAAAGGATTCCTCCTGAGAAGCTATCTCAAATGATAGGTAAAATCAAATTTCTTTGCCAAATTTTAAGAGTAAAATTGTGGTGCTCTAATTGCCCTTTCTAAAAACAATGTGGGGTTTTTTTTGTTTGTTTTTTTAAGATTGTCTCAGGCAATAGCTAAACAGCTGATTATGCACAGATGTGTAGATGCTACTCCTTGATTTTCAGGAAGAGAGCAGGTCGAATCAAACTCTTGAATTAACCACAACATGTAAATGTTTCAGGAATACACAAAAGCACATTCGTTTTGGAAGGCAGACATTAGAAGCCAGGTGATGTCAATGGGTAAAGAGAAATGGTGAGAGCTCGTCTGGGAGAAATAAGGGCTTTCAGGAAAGGGCTGCCCAAGCCCTCAGATGTTCTATAGGCCCGCAGCTGCAGAGATTGTCCCTTCTTACCCCTTATCTGGACCCTTATACCTTTCTTCTCCAATAATCTCAATGTCACCACTAAAGGCAGCCTTCCCCATCGCTCAACTACGCATACTTTTCTAAGGACCCTACACTCATCTCCCCTTCAAGAAATTGGGCCCTAACATTCTACAAAGATTCGACAAACACAATACTCTATGCTTAAAAGCCTCAAGGCTCCCTCCAGGGGGAAGGTTTCCACCCCTTGGCTCCATCCTTTTATTCTCTGCTACCCCTCCCAAACACCATCCTAAAGAAAGGAGAAAAGGGAAAGTGTGCAGCACTACATCGGTCATGTCTCAGCCACACTAATCTGGCACTACCAACTTTTAGGCTAGCCCTGCCTGCTCCAAGGTAAAGAGGTCCTGAATTCATTTTGATCTCCTTGTCTTTCATCAACTCCATAAGAGCTTTTGCAATCTTGCCCCAAACTCCCTATCCCCTGCTCTACTCCCACCTCACCTCCACCCACTGGATCTTCCTATTCCTCAGCATTTTAGTGGGTGCCTAGAGAGCGCCAAGTAGTCTACACATTCATAAGATAAATATGGCATGCCTCCTGGAGTGACAACTTTTCTCACATTAAAAATGGGTGGGTTGTGGCCAGCTGGCTCAGCAGTAGAGCATCAGCCCAGAGTGTGGATGTCCTGGGTTACATTTCTGGTCAGGGCACACAGGAAAAGAGCCCATCTGCTTCTCTATCCCTCCCCCTCTCACTTCTCTCTCTCTCTCTCTTTTCCTCCTAAAGCCATGGTTTGAATGATGTGAGCTGGCCCTGGGCACTGAGGATGGCTCTATGGCCTCATCTAAGGCACTAAAATAGCTCGGTTGCCGGGAAATGACATCAGAGAAATGGCGCCGTAAGGAGCGATACCGATAAATCTCCCCCAAAATTCAACAAGATCTTCAACCAGAGACAGAAAAATCTATCCTTGGAGCCTCCAGAAGTTCCACATTAAACGCGAAGGCAGAGGCAGCAGCAACCCCATAGCTGGATCGTCAGGCTACTATTTCAGGAAGGAAAGACTAAGAGAGAGGCTCTGGGAATACGGACTCTCTCATTGTCGGAGCCTGCAAATGCTAATGAGCCTCGACTGCCAAAGACTGAAGCCCAATACATGACATTGCCATAGAGACTTATCAACTGCAAACCTCTACCTAAGCGTGCCACAGGGGCAGAAACCGGGGTACAGAATCACAGACCAGGAAGGGGGAGAGAAAAGAAAAAGCAAGAACATAACCTCTCAAAATCAGGAATAATCCACAGACTTTAAAACCTATCCCATTTTATTATATTTGTTCGTTTGTTTCTCTTATCTTCTTGTCTTGATTATTTTCTTCCTCTTCCAATTTGGTCGTTTAATTCTCTGCTGGTCTTACTCTCTCCTCTCCTTGAACTACACTACCCATAAGTGTTACATCTCCCATTATCTTTTCATTCTTCTTCTTTTCTCTCTATGAGGGTTGCACTCCAAAACCCTTAACTCTCTCTCTCTCTCTCCTTTTATTCTTTTGTCTTCTTTTTGTGTTTTCCTCTTTCTTTCTTTTTTTCTCCCTCTATGTAAGTTTCTTCTTTTCTCCTTTACTTTTCCTCTCATTCAGTCCTCAATCACAAACAAATTACTTTATCTAGGACTCATATATTTCTTTGTGGCGCTTTGGGGTTTTTTTACTTTGCTTTTTTAATTCACTAGCAGTGCTCCCAACCCTGACTCTCCATTTTATCTAGTTCTTGCTCCACTAAATACAATAGTAATTTTTTAATTTTTCCCCCTTTTTCCTGTTTTCCTCGTATTTCTCTCATCATATCTCTTAGTCAATCATCACCTGAAAGCAAATGATTTTATTCTTGACCCAAATTTTTTCCTTTTTGGCATTTTGTGGGTCCATACCCCCTTTTTTTCCCCTTTATCACTTCTCCCCAACTCAGGCCCTCCATTATAGGTAGTTTTTGTTCTATTTAGCACAATATAATTCACAGTTCACCACAAGATTTTCTCAAGAAAGAGGGGAGAAGAAAGGAGAAGAAAAAAAGTGGGGAGGAATAATCTTTTATTTTTTTATTTATTATTTTTTTATTTTTCAACTTTTTATTCTTTATTAATTCTCATTAATACTATCAACAAAACCACCCTCAGATACCATTAAGGAAAAAAAAATTGAATATCATGGATACAAAAGACAGTGAGGTAGCACAGATAAATGAGAAAAAATCTATGGAGAAAAAATTTAATATATTGGAAACCTTGGAGCTAAATGACAGAGAATTTAAAATAGAAATCCTAAAAATACTCAGAGATATGCAAGAAAACAGACAGGCAATTTAGGGAGCTCAGAAAACAACCCAATGAACACAAAGAATATATTACCAAGGAAACTGAAACTATAAAAACAAATCAAACAGAGATGAAAAACTCAATTCACGAGCTGAAAAATGAGATAACAACCTTAGCTAATAGAACAGGACAGATAGAAGGTAGGATTAGTGAAATAGAAGACAAGCAACTTGAGGCACAACAGAGAGAAGAAGAAAGAGACTCAAAAATTTAAAAAAAAAAGAGAAAGTCCTACAGGAATTGTCTGACTTCATCAAAAAGAATAAAATAAGAATAATAGGTATATCAGAGGGAGAAGAGAAAGAAAATGGAATGGAGAATATACTCAAACAAATAATAGATGAGAACTTCCCAAGCCTGTGGAAAGAACTAAAGCCTCAAATTCAGCAAACAGAACTCAGAGTTTTCTTAACCCCAACAAACCTCCTCCAAGGCACATCATAATGAAATTGGCACAAACCAACGACAAAGAAAAAATTCTCAAGGCAACCAGGGAAAAGAAGAATACAACATATAAAAAAGGCCTATTAGATTATCATCAGATTTCTCAACAGAAATTCTACAAGCTAGAAGATAGTGGAGCCCAATATTTAAAGTCCTGAAAGAGAGGAACTTTCAGCCACGAATACTATACCCATCAAAGCTATCTTTCAAATGTGAAGGAAAAATAAAAACATTCACAGATACAGAAAAGATGAGGAAATTTATTATCAGAAAACCCCCACTCCAGGAATTACTAAAGGGGGGTTTTCAACCAGATACAAAGAACAAAACAAAACAGAGCCACAAGTAAAAGCTCCAAGAAGAACACAATAAAACCAAATTTACACTGTGACAACAACAAAAAAGGGAGGGGGAGAGGACAGAGATTAACAGTAGTAAAGGATGATGGAGTGCAAAAGTACTCACAAGATAGTGCACTACAATGAACAGGGTAGGAACCCTTTTCATTACTTAATGGTAACCACCTCTGAAAAAACTACCATAGAAGCACATGATTTAAAAAAGATAGCAAAAGAGGAAAGATGTATGGAATACAACCAAACAAAAACAAAAGATAGAAAAACATAAGAGAAGAATCAAACAAGACACAAAACTAACAGAAAGCAATGTATAAAATGGCAATAGGGAACTCACAAGTGTCAATAATTACACTAAATGTAAACGGATTAAACTCACCAATAAAAAGGCACAGAGTAGCAGAATGGATTAAAAAAGAAAATCGAACTGTATGCTGCCTACAAGAAACTCATGTAAGCAACAAGGATAAAAACAAATTCAAAGTGAAAGGCTGGAAAACAATACTCCAAGCAAATAACATACAAAAAAAAAGCAGGCATAGCAATACTCATATCTGATAATGCTGACTACAAGACAGTAAAAGTACTCAGAGACAAAAATGGTCATTTCATAATGGCTAAGGGGACACTAAATCAAGAAGACATAACAATTCTTAATATATATGCACCAAACCAAGGAGCACCAAAATATATAAGACAGCTACTTATTGATCTTAAAACAAAAACTGACAAAAATACAATCATACTTGGAGACCTCAATACACCACTGATGGCTCTAGATCAGTCATCCAAACAGAGAATCAATAAAGATATATTTGCCTTAAACAAAACACTAGAGCACCTGGATATGATAGACATCTACCGGACATTTTATCCCAAAGTGACAGAGTATATGTTTTTCTTCAGTGTACATGGATCATTCTCAAGAATTGACCATATGCTGGGCCACAAAAACAACATCAGCAAATTCAGAAAAATCGAAGTTGTACCAAGCATATTTTCTGATCATAAAGCCTTGAAACTAGAATTCAACTGCAAAAAAGAGGGGAAAAAACCCACAAAAATGTGGAAACTAAACAACATACTTTTTAAAAATGAATGAGTCAAAGAAATAAGCACAGAGATCAAAAGATTTATACAGACAAATGAAAATGACAATGCAACATATCAGAATCTATGGGATGCAGCAAAAGCAGTGATAAGAGGGAAGTTCATATCACTTTAGGCCTATATGAACAAACAAGAGAGAGCCCAAGTGAACCACTTAACTTCACACCTTAAGGAACTGGAAAAAGAAGAATAAAGGCAACCCAAAACCAGCCGAAGAAAGGAGATAATAAAAATCAGAGCAGAAATAAATGAAATAGAGAATAGAAAAACTATAGAAAAAATTAATAGAACAAGAAGCTGGTTCTTTGAAAAGATCAACAAAATTGACAAACCCTTGGCAAGACTTACCAAGGAAAAAAGAGAAAGAACTCATATAAACAAAATCCAAAATGAAAGAGGAGAAATCACCACAGACATCATAGATATACAAAGAATTCTTGTACAATACTATGAAAAACTTTATGCCACTAAATTCAACAACCTAGAAGAAATGGATAAATTCCTAGAACAATACAACCTTCCTAGAATGAGTCAAGAAGAAGCAGAAAGCCTTAACAGACCAATTAGTAGGGAAGAAATAGAAAAAAACTATTAAAAACCTCCCGAAAAATAAAAGTTCAGGCCCAGACAGTTACACTAGTGAATTCTATCAAACATTCAAAGAAGACTTGGTTCCTATTCTACTCAAAGTCTTCCAAAAAATTGAAGAAGAAGCAATACTTCCAAACACATTTTATGAGGCCAACATAACCCTCAT
The DNA here is from genome assembly GCF_036850765.1 of Saccopteryx bilineata. Lineage (NCBI taxonomy): Eukaryota > Metazoa > Chordata > Mammalia > Chiroptera > Emballonuridae > Saccopteryx > Saccopteryx bilineata. Next base: position 41,014,743 of record NC_089500.1, read on the forward strand.
ACCAAAACCAGGCAAGGATGGCACAAAAAAAGAAAACTACAGACCAAAATCTCTAATGAATACAGATGCTAAAATACTAAACCAAATTCTAGCAAATCGAATACAACAACATATTAAAAAAATAATATATCATGATCAAGTGGGATTCATCCCAGAATCTCAAGGATGGTTCAACATATGTAAAACAGTTAATGTAATACACCATATCAACAAAACAAAGAACAAAAACCACATGATCTTATCAATAGATGCAGAAAAGGCATTTGATAAAATACAACACAATTTTATGTTTAAGACTCTCAACAAAATGAGTATAAAAGAAAAATATCTCAACATGATAAAGGCCATATATGATAAACCATCAGCTAACATCATATTAAATAGCACAAAACTGAAGGCTTTCCCCCTTAAATCAGGAACAAGACAAGGTTGTCCACTCTCTCCACTCTTATTTAATGTGATGCTAGAGGTTTTAGCCAGAGCAATCAGACAAGACAAAGAAATAAAAGGCATCCATATCGGAAAAGAAGAAGTAAAGGTATCACTTTTTGCAGATGATATGATCCTATACATCGAAAACCCCAAAGAATCTACAAAAACACTACTAGAAACAATAAGCCAATACAGTAAGGTCGCAGGATACAAAATTAACATACAAAAGTCCATAGCCTTTCTTTTATTTTTTTTTAATAAATTTTTATTAATGGTAATGGGATGACATTAATAAATCAGGGTACATATATTCGAAGAAAACATGTCTAGGTTATTTTGTCATCAAATTATTTTGCAAACCCCTCGCCCAAAGTCAGATTGTCCTCCGTCACCCTCTATCTAGTTCTCTGTGCCCCTCCCCCTCCCCCTAACTCTCTCCCTCCCTCCCTCCCATGTCCTCCCTCCCCCCCCCACCCTTGGTAACCACCACACTCTTGTCCATGTCTCTTAGTCTCATTTTTATGTTCCACCAATGTATGGAATCATGTAGTTCTTGTTTTTTTCTGATTTACTTATTTCACTCCTTATAATGTTATCAAGATCCCACCATTTTGCTGTAAATGATCCGATGTCATCATTTCTTATGGCTGAGTAGTATTCCATAGTGTATATGTGCCACATCTTCTTTAACCAGTCTTCTATTGAAGGGCTTTTTGGTTGTTTCCATGTCTTGGCCACTGTGAACAGTGCTGCAATGAACATGGGGCTACATGTGTCTTCACGTATCAATGTTTCTGAGGTTTTGGGGTATATACCCAGTAGAGGGATTGCTGGGTCATAAGGTAGTTCTATTTGTAGTTTTTTGAGGAACCACCATACTTTCCTCCATAATGGTTGTACTACTTTACAGTCCCAGCAACAGTGAATGAGGGTTCCTTTTTCTCCACAGCCTCTCCAACATTTGCTATTACCCGTCTTGTTGATAATAGCTAATCTAACAGGAGTGAGGTGGTATCTCATTGTAGTTTTGATTTGCATTTCTCTGATAACTAATGAAGCTGAGCATCTTTTCATATATCTGTTGGCCATTTGTATCTCTTCCTGGGAGAAGTGTCTGTTCATGTCCTCTTCCCATTTTTTTATTGGATTGTTTGTTTGTTTGTTGTTGAGTTTTATGAGTTCTTTGTAAATTTTGGATATTAGGCCCTTATCTGAGCTGTCGTTTGAAAATATCAGTTCCCATATAGTTGGCTGTCTGTTTATTTTGATATCAGTTTCTCTTGCTGAGCAAAAACTTTTAATTCTGATGTAGTCCCATTCATTTATCTTTGCCTTCACTTCTCTTGCCATTGGAGTCAAGTTCATAAAATGTTCTTTAAAACCCAGGTCCATGATTTTAGTACCTATGTCTTCTTCTATGTACCTTATTGTTTCAGGTCTTATATTTAGGTCTTTGATCCATTTTGAATTAATTTTAGTACACGAGGACAGGCTGTAATCGAGTTTCATTCTTTTGCATGTGGCTTTCCAGTTTTCCCAACACCATTTGTTGAAGAGGCTTTCTTTTCTCCATTGTGTGTTGTTGGCCCCTTTATCAAAGATTATTTGACATATATATGTGGTTTTATTTCTGGGCTTTCTATTCTGTTCCATTGGTCTGAGTGTCTATATTTTTGCCAATACCATGCTGTTTTGATTATCGTGGCCCTATAATATAGTTTAAAGTCAGGTATTGTAATGCCCCCAGCTTCATTCTTTTTCCTTAGGATTGTTTTGGCTATTCGGGGTTTTTTATACTTCCATATAAATCTGATGATTTTTTGTTCCATTTCTTTAAAAAATCTCATAGGGATTTTGATGGGAATTGCATTAAATTTGTATATTGCTTTGGGTAATATGGCCATTTTGATTATATTTATTCTTCCTATCCAAGAACAAGGAATATTTTTCCATCTTTGGAAAAATTTTTCCATACATTTTTCCATTGTATCTTTTTCGATTTCCCTTAACAATGCTTTGTAATTTTCATTATATAGGTCCTTTACGTTCTTTGTTATGTTTATTCCTAGGTATTTTATTTTTTTTGTTGCAATCGTGAAGGGGATTATTTTTTTGAGTTCGTTTTCTAATATTTCATTGTTGGCATATAGAAAGGCTATGGACTTTTGTATGTTAATTTTGTATCCTGCGACCTTACTGTATTGGTTTATTGTTTCTAATAATCTTTTTGTGGAGTCCTTCGGGTTTTCGATGTATAGGATCATATCATCAGCAAAAAGTGATAGCTTTACTTCTTCTTTTCCGATATGGATGCCTTTTATTTCTTTGTCTTGTCTGATTGCTCTGGCCAGAACTTCTAGCACCACATTGAATAAGAGTGGAGAGAGTGGACAACCCTGTCTTGTTCCTGATTTAAGGTAGAAAGTCCTCAGTTTTATGCCGTTTAATAGGATGTTGGCTGATGGTTTATCATATATGGTCTTTATCATGTTGAGATATTTTCCTTCTATACCCATTTTGTTGAGAGTCTTAAACATAAAATTGTGTTGTATTTTATCAAAAGCCTTTTCTGCATCTATTGATAAGATCATGTGGTTTTTGTTCTTTGTTTTGTTGATATGGTGTATTACGTTAACCGTTTTGCATATGTTGAACCATCCTTGAGATTCTGGGATGAATCCCACTTGATCATGATGTATTATTTTTTTAATATGTTGTTGTATTCGGTTTGCCAGTATTTTGTTTAGTATTTTAGCATCTGTATTCATTAGAGATATTGGTCTGTAGTTTTCTTTCTTTGTGCCATCCTTGCCAGGTTTTGGTATGAGGGTTATGTTGGCCTCATAAAATGTGTTTGGAAGTATTGCTTCTTCTTCAATTTTTTGGAAGACTTTGAGTAGAATAGGAACCAAGTCTTCTTTGAATGTTTGATAGAATTCACTAGTATAACCGTCTGGGCCTGGACTTTTATTTTTGGGGAGATTTTTAATAGTTTTTTCTATTTCCTCCCTGCTGATTGGTCTGTTTAGGCTTTCTGCTTCTTCATGACTCAGTCTAGGAAGGTTGTATTGTTCTAGGAATTTATCCATTTCTTCTAGATTGTTGTATTTGGTGGCATATAATTTTTCATAGTATTCTACAATAATTCTTTGTATTTCTATGATGTCTGTGGTGATCTCTCCTCTTTCATTTTGGATTTTATTTATTTGAGTCCTGTGTCTTTTTTCCTTGGTGAGTCTTGCCAAGGGTTTGTCAATTTTGTTGATCTTTTCAAAGAACCAGCTCCTTGTTTTATGGATTTTTTCTATAGTTTTTCTGTTCTCTATTTCATTTATTTCTGCTCTGATTTTTATTATCTCCTTTCTTCGGCTGGTTTTGGGTTGTCTTTGTTCTTCTTTTTCTAGTTCCTTAAGGTGTGAAGTTAAGTGGTTTACTTCGGCTCTCTCTTGTTTGTTCATATAGGCCTGAAGTGATATGAACTTTCCTCTTATTACTGCTTTTGCTGCATCCCAGAGATTCTGATATGTTGCATTGTCATTTTCATTTGTCTGTATATATCTTTTGATTTCTGCGCTTATTTCTTCTTTGACCCATTCATTTTTTAGAAGTATGTTGTTTAGTTTCCACATTTTTGTGGGTTTTTCCCCCTCTTTTTTGCAGTTGAATTCTAGTTTCAAGGCTTTATGATCAGAAAATATGCTTGGTACAACTTCGATTTTTCTAAATTTGCTGATATTGTCTTTGTGGCCCAACATATGGTCAATTCTTGAGAATGTTCCATGTACACTAGAGAAAAATGTATACTCTGTCGCTTTGGGATAAAGTGTCCTGTAGATGTCTATCATATCCAGGTGTTCTAGTATTTCGTTTAAGGCCACTATATCTTTATTGATTCTCTGTTTGGATGACCGATCTAGAGCCGTCAGCGGTGTATTGAGGTCTCCAAGTATGATTGTATTTTTGTTAGTTTTTGTTTTAAGGTCAATAAGTAGCTGTCTTATATATTTTGGTGCTCCTTGGTTTGGTGCATATATATTAAGGATTGTTATGTCTTCTTGATTCAACTTCCCCTTAATCATTATGAAATGACCATTTTTGTCTCTGAGTACTTTTTCTGTCTTGTAGTCAGCATTAGATATGAGAGTATTGCTACGCCTGCTTTTTTTTGGGTGTTGTTTGCTTGGAGTATTGTTTTCCAGCCTTTCACTTTGAATTTGTTTTTATCCTTGTTGCTTAGATGTGTTTCTTGTAGGCAGCATATAGTTGGATTTTCTTTTTTAATCCATTCTGCTACTCTGTGTCTTTTTATTGGTAAGTTTAATCCATTTACATTTAGTGTAATTATTGACACTTGTGGGTTCCCTACTGCCATTTTATAAATTGCTTTCTGTTAGTTTTGTATCTAGTTTGATTCTTCTCTTTTGTTTTTCTATCATTTGTTTTTGTTTGTTTGTGTTCCATACTTCTTTCCTCTGTTGCTACCTTTTTTAAGTCAAGTGTTTTTGTGGTGGTTTTTTTAAGGGTGGTTACCATTAAGTAATGAAAAGGGTACCTACCATATTCATTGTAGTACCCTATCTTATAAGTATTTCTGCACTTCATCATCCTTTGCTACTGTTAATCTCCATCCTCTCCCCCTCTCCCCCCTTTTTTTTTCCTTTGTTGTCACAGTTTAAGTTTGGTTTTATTGTGTTCTTGGTGGAGCTGTTACTTGTGGTGTTGTTTTCTTTTGTTCTTTGAATCTGGTTGGAAAACCCCCTTTAGTATTTCCTGGAGTGGGGGCTTTCTGTTGATAAATTCTCTCATCTTTTCTGTATTTGTGAATGTTTTTATATCTCCTTCATACTTGAAGGATAGCTTTAATGGGTATAGTATTCTTGGCTGAAAGTTCCTCTCTTTCAGGGCTTTAAATATTGGGGTCCACTCTCTTCTAGCTTGTAGAGTTTCTGCTGAGAAATCTGATGATAATCTAATAGGCCTTCCTTTATATGTTGTACTCTTCTTTTCCCTGGCTGCCTTGAGAATTTTTTCTTTGTCATTGGTTTGTGTCATCTTTATTATGATGTGCCTTGGAGTGGGTTTGTTGGGGTTAAGAAAACTTGGTGTTCTGTTTGCTTCTTGAATTTGAGGCTTTAGTTCCTTCCACAGGCTTGGGAAGTTCTCGTCTATTATTTGTTTGAGTATATTCTCCATTCCATTTTCTTTCTCTTCTCCCTCTGATATACCTATTATTCTTATGTTATTCTTTCTGATGGAGTCAGACAATTCCTGTAGGGCTTTCTCGTTTTTTATTATTTTTGAGTCTCTTTCTTCTTCTCTCTGTTGTGCCTCAAGTTGTTTGTCTTCTATTTCACTAATCCTATCTTAAATCTGGGCTGTTCTGTTAGCTAAGCTTGTTACCTCGTTTTTCAGCTCGTGAATTGAGTTTTTCATTTCTGTTTGATTTGTTTTTATAGTTTCAATTTCCTTGGTAATATATTCTTTGTGTTCATTGCGTTGTTTTCTGATCTCCCTATATTGCCTTTCTGTGTTTTCTTGTATATCTCTGAGTATTTTTAAGATTTCTATTTTAAATTCTCTGTCATTTAGCTCCAAGGCTTCCAATATGTTAAGTCTTTTCTCCATAGATTTTTCCACATCTATTTGTGTTACCTCTCTTTCTTTTGTATCCATAATATTCGATTTCCTCTTTCTTATCGGCATCTGAGGGTGGTCTTATTGATAGCACTAATTAGAATTAATAAAGAGTAAAATGTAAAAAAAAAAAAAAAAGGTAAAACACCCCACAAAAAAAAAACAGTAATAATTTATTATTTCCCCCTTTTTTTCTCTCTTCTCTTTCCCTCCTCTCCCCTCTTCAGGGAAATATCATGCCTATAATGGAGGGCCTGATTTGGTGTGAAGAGTTCAAGGGGCAAAAAAAGGGAGTAGGGACCTACTAAATGCAAAAAAAAAAAAAAAAAAAAAAAAAAAGGAAGAAAATCTTAGACAAGCATAAGATGATTTGCTTGTAAGTGATGGTCAACTAAGAGATATAATGAGAGGGATAAGAGGGAACCAAAAAAGAATAATAAAGAAGAAAAAATAAAAATAATAAGTAAAAATCTGTTGTATTAAGTGGAGCGAAGACTAAATACAATGGAGACCTTGGGTTGGGAGGACCCAAAATGCCACAAAAATAAACAAACAAGAAAAAAAATAAAAACAAAAGCAAAAAAGGGAAATAAAGCCAAAAAAAAGCCTTGAGTCCCAAATTAACTAATTTGTTCGTGATTGAGGATTATATAGGAGGAAAGTAAAATGAGAAAAGAAAAAACGAATAGAAAGGAAAAAATAAGAAAAAGAGAAAAACGAAGGAAGAAATAAAATAGGAAGAGAAAAAAACAAAATAAAGCAAGACAAAAAAAAAAAAACAAAAGAGGAGAGAGTGAGAGTTAAGTGTTTTGGAGTATAACCTTAAAGGAGGGTGAGGATGAAGAAGAAAAATAAAATGCAACACTCATGGGTAGTGTAGTTCAAGAAAGGGGAAGCATAAGATGGGCAGAGAATAGAAGGACCGAGGTGGAGGAAATAAAGGCAAAAAGATAGAAGAAACAAACAACAACAACAACAAAAAAAAATTAGTGGATCAAGTTGTAAAGTCTGTTGGTTTTTCTTGATTTTGAGAGGTTAACTTCTTCCTTTTTCTTTTCTCTCCCTCTTCCTGGTCGGTGACTCTCTACCCCAGGCTCTGCCCCTGTGTCACTCTTAGGTAGGGATTTGCAGTTGATGGGATTCTATGGCAATGTCATATAATTGGCTTTAGTCTTGTTGGAAGTAAAGGCTTGTTGGCGTTTGCAGGGTCCAACGATGAGAGAGTTTGCTTTCCTGGATTCTCTCTCCTAGTCCCCCCTTTCTGAATTAGCAGCCTGGTGATCCAGCTATAAGGCTGCAACTGCTTCTGCCTGGGGAGTAAGAGGCTCAAAGAGCTGGGAAATCCCCACTCTATCCCCACTCAGTGCAAGGCTTTGGAAAAGGCTCTGAGAGTCAGGGCCTCCAGTGTAATCAGGCGGGGGTGGGAGTCAATTGTTGTCAAGGTGACTGTTCAGCGCCTATCATTTAGTTGGACCTCTCAACCCAGGCTTTCCACACTTTGTAGCCTGTTTTTGCAGGGAAGAAGAGGCACTAGTCTCTGCTTACGACTAGTGTAGTATAGACCTTATTATCTGCCAAGTCCTTCTTGTTAGCGTTTATCCCTGAATATGGAGGCTCTATCAATCAGAAGTTGCCCCCGCCCCTTTAGCGAGAGGCACTAAAAAATATCACGCCTCTTGTCTTGGATCGCTGAACTGAGAGAGATCTTATCAATTAGAACCGAGGGTGCGCAGATTTCATGGGTTAAGCTAATTTCAGTGATTGGGTCGCAGCTGTGCTTCCGAAGGTATTTTAGGCTGCCTGCGCGCACCCCTCCCCCAACGCTTGATTGTTAGCTTGAATGGCTGGGTGAGGTGCCCCGCCCACGGAGAGAATCTCCCAAGCCTCTCCCGCTCGCCACGCTGCTGGCGGCTGGACCGCACCAGGCGCAGGATAATGGAGCCCCCTGGGTGTGCGGGCCAGCAGGGTGCCCTGGGCACGTGGAATGCCCAAGGCACGCGCGTGAATGGGGCGCTCCGGGCACCGGTGGCCGGCGACCCCCACTCGCAGTGTGCGGGCCGCTGGGAACGTCATCGGTGCTCAACCGGACCGTGTGGCTGCTCGCGGTGGCGGTTCGCGGTGGCGGCTCGCGGTTCCCAAGTATATGGGCTGACTCACCACAGGCGCACTTCCTTGCGGTTTGAAAGAACGTCCCTGTGGTCGATTCTTCCACACCCTCGTCTCTCAGATTCAAGTGATAACAGTCCTTTCGCTATCAGTTTGTGTGGAACTCCGGAATGCTCCGAGGATAAATTTTTCTGTTTCTAGTTGATAAATTTGTTGTGATTTAGGGGAGAGCTGTCGGACGCGCTGCTCACGGCGCCATTTCCGTGACGTCACCCATAGCCTTTCTATATGCCAACAATGAAACATTTGAGAACAAACTCAAAAAAATAATCCCCTTCACGATTGTAACAAAAAAAAATAAAATACCTAGGAATAAACATAACAAAGAATGTAAAGGACTTATATAATGAAAACTACAAACCATTGTTAAGGGAAATCAAAAAAGATACAATGAGATGGAAGAATATTCTTTGTTCTTAGATAGGAAGAATAAATATACTCAAGATGGCCATATTACCCAAAGCAATATAGAAATTTAATGCAATTCCCATCAAAATTCCTATGAGATTCTTTAAAGAAATGGAACAAAAAATCATCAGATTTATATGGAACTATAAAAAACCCTGAATAGCCAAAGCAATCCTAAAGAAAAAGAACGAAGCTGGGGGCATTACAATATCTGACTTCAAACTATATTATAGAGCTATGACAATCAAAACAGCATGGTATTGGCAGAAAAATAGACACTCAGACCAATGGAACAGAATAGAAAGTCCAGAAATAAAACCACATATATATGATCAAATAATTTTTGATAAAGGGGCCAACAACACACAATGGAGAAAAGAAAGCCTCTTCAACAAATGGTGCTGGGAAAACTGGAAAGCCACATGCAAAAGAATGAAACTCGACTACAGTTTGACCCCTTGTACTAAAGTTAATTCAAAATGGATCAAAGACCTAAATATAAGACCTGAAACAATAAAGTACATAGAAGAAGACATAACTCATGGACTTTGGTTTTAAAGAGCATTTTATGAATTTGACTCCAAAGGCAAGGGAAGTGAAGGCAAAAATAAATGAATGGGACTACATCAGACTAAGAAGTTTTTGCTCGGCCCTGGCCGGTTGGCTCAGTGGTAGAGCGTCGGCCTGGCATGCGGGAGTCCCAGGTTCGAACCCGGCCAGGGCACACAGGAGAAGCGCCCATCTGCTCCACCCCTCCCCCTCTCCTTCCTCTCTGTCTCTCTCTTCCCCTCCTGCAGCCAAGGCTCCATTGGAGCAAAGATGGCCCAGGCGCAGAGGATGGCTCTGTGACCTCTGCCTCAGGTGCTAGAATGGCTCTGGTTGCAACAGAGTGATGCCCCAGATGGGCAGTTCATCGCCCCCTGGTGGGCATGCTGTGTGGATTCCGGTCAGGCGCATGCGGGAGTCTGTCTGATTGCCTCCCCATTTCCAACTTCAGAAAAATACAAAAAAAAAAAAAAAAGAAGTTTTTGCTCAGCAAGAGAAACTGACAACAAAATAAACAGACAGCCGGCCCTGGCTGGTTGGCTCAGCGGTAGAGCATCGGCCTGGCGTGCAGGGGACCCGGGTTCGATTCCTGGCCAGGGCACATAGGAGAAGAGCCCATTTGCTTCTTCACCCCCCCTCCTTCCTCTCTGTCTCTCTCTTCCCCTCCCGCAGCCAAGGCTCCATTGGAGCAAAGATGGCCCGGGCGCTGGGGATGGCTCCTTGGCCTCTGCCCCAGGCGCTACAGTGGCTCTGGTCGCAGCAGTGCGACGCCCCAGAGGGGCAGAGCATTGCCCCCTGGTGGGCAGAGCATTGCCCCTGGTGGGCGTGCCGGGTGGATCTCGGTCGGGCGCATGCGGGAGTCTGTCTGACTGTCTCTCCCCGTTTCCAGCTTCAGAAAAATACAAAAAAATAAAAAATATTAAAAAAAAATAAATAAACAGACAGCCAACTAAACGGAAAATATTTTCAAACAACAGCTGAAATAAGGGCCTAATATCCAAAATATACAAAGAACTCATAAAACTCAACAACAAACAAACAAACAATCCAATAAAAAAATGGGAAGAGGACATGAACAGACACTTCTCTCAGGAAGAAATACAAATGGCCAACAGATATATGAAAAGATGCTCATCTTCATTAGTTATTAGAGAAATGCAAATCAAAACTACAATGAGATACCACCTCACACCTGTTAGATTAGCTATTATCAACCAGACAGGTAATAGCAAATGTTGGAGAGGCTGTGGAGAAAAAGGAACCCTCATACACTGTTGGTGGGAATGTAAAGTAGTACAACCATTATGGAAGAAAGTATGGTGGTTCCTCAAAAAACTGAAAATAGAACTACCTTATGACCCAGCAATCCCTCTACTGGGTATATACCCCAAGAACTCAGAAACACTGATACATAAAGACACATGCAGCCCCATGTTCATTGCAGCATTGTTCACAGTGGCCAAGACATGGAAACAACCAAAAAGCCCTTCAATAGAAGACTGGTTAAAGAAGATGTGGCACATATACACTATGGAATACTCCTCAGCCATAAGAAATGATGACATTGGATCATTTACAACAAAATGGTGGGATCTTGATAACATTATATGAAGTGAAATAAGTAAATCAGAAAAAACCAAGAACTGTATTATTCCATACGTAGGTGGGACATAAAAACGAGACTAAGAGACATTGATAAGAGTGTAGTGGTTAGGGGGGGGAGGGAGAGGAAAAGGAGAAGGGGGAGGGGCACAAAGAAAACTAGATAGAAGGTGACAGAGGAAAATCTGACTTTGGGTGATGGGTATGCAACATAATTGATTGACAAGATAACTTGGACATGTGTTCTTTGAACATATGTACCCTGATTTATTGATGTCACCCTAGTAAAATTAATAAAAAAATAAAAATTAAAAAAATAAAATAAAAATAGCTCGGTTGCCAAGCAATGAAGCAATAGACCCAGAGGAGCAGAATATTGCCCTCTAGTGGGCTTGCCAGCTGGATCTCGGTCAGGGCACATGCAGAGTATGTCTCTGCCTCCCCTCCTCTCACTCACTCACTCACTCATTCATTCAATAAATAAGTAAATAAATAAATATATAAATAAGATAGATGGAAGGAGGAGGGAAGAGTCAAGTAATCAAGTAATTTGGAATATTATTTTTTAATACATTAAAATGCTGTTTTAATACAAACAAATATGAATATGTTGTGGAGTAGAATGCAAAATCCACATTAATTTTTAAAATGCAAATGAGACTTCAAAGGCGTTTAGCATCTGTGGAGGGTGCTTTTGGCTGTCCCATACCACCCTCTGCTCTGACATTCTCGCTTTCCTCTACCTGAGGGGTGAGCAGATACATTGGGAAACACCTGCTGAAATTGCAGGCTGCTCTTAACTCATTATCAATTTCTTTGTTTACAAATTGAGCACCAACTGTGTGCCAGGCCCTGTAAATATAAATATGAGTTCAACACAGTCCCTACCTTCAAGCAGCTCACAATTTACAGAGACTAATATAAATAACGAGCTATAATAGAAAGTAATAACTTCTTTAATAAAAATAAAGGTATATACAAAACGTGATGGTATCACATAAAAATCATTAACCATTATAGACAAAACCAAAGAAGAGTCTAAAGTTTGGGATCCTCACTGTATTCTTTAAATTATGTATGTTTTTCTACCATATCTTCTATTATCAACAAAATCTTAGGCACTATATTTTTCTTTTTCTTTTTTCTTAAGTGACAAGCAGGGAGGCAGAGAGACAGACTCTTACATATGCCCCACCAGGGTCCACCCAGGAAGCCCCCTATGGGCAATGCTCTGCCCATCTGGGACTGTAGCGCCTGAAGCGAGGCCATGGAGCAATCTTCAGTGCCCAGGGCCAACATGTTTTGACTGAGCCATGGCTGCAGGAGGGGAAGAGAGAGAGAGAGAGAGAGAGAGAGAGAGAGAGAAGGGAGATGGGGAGGGGTGGAGAAGCAGATGGTCACCTCTCCTGTGTGCCCTGACCAAGAATCGAACCCAGCACATCCATACGCCAGACCATACTCTACCACTGAAACAACTGGCCAGGGTACACTATATTTTTATGTCTAATTAATTTATTTTGCATAGTATGGAATGCGTATAGAACCCAACATATTCTTTTGATGTTCAGAAATGGGAAATGGTTAAATACAGTGTTACGGTTGAATTGTGTTCCCCCAAAAAAAGGTATGTTGAAGTCCTAGCCCCCAGGACCTCAGAATGTTACCTTATTTGGAAATAGGGGCATTAAAGTGACCCAAACCTAATATGACAGATGTCCTTATAATAAGAGGAAGTTTGGACACAGACACACCCTGAGAGAAGATGTTGGGAAGAAACACAGGAAGAAAACAGCCATGTGACAGGAGTGACGTGTCCATAAGCCAAGCAACGTCAAGGGTGGTCGGTTGGCAAATGCCAGAAGCTACAAGAGGCAAGGACAGAATGTCCCCTGGAGCTGTCAGACAGCACAGCTCTGCTGACATCTAGACCTCAGACTTCCAGGCTCCAGAACTGGGAGACAATAAATTTTTGTTTTAAGCTACCCAGTTTTTGGTACCCATTATCACAGCCCTAGGAAACTAACACACAATGTTCCCCATTTCAGTGGGAGTTCATAACCTCTTTTCTCAGAGTCAAGCTCAGCTTAGTCTCCATCAGCAATATTCTCTGCTTGAATCTAGCCTGCAGTGGTTCTCAAAGTGAGCATCGGTGGGGAGCTGGTTATAAATGCAAACACTCCCTTCCCACCCCAGGTCTACTAAAATTAGAAACTGCTTGAACAAGTCTTCCAGGCGATTCTGGTGGGAGAACCACTGCTCTACTGCAAATGTCAGCCAGTTTCACTTTGTCCTTGAACCCTATTTTAAGGATTAATAGATATTAGTTCTCATCTTCTGAAATACCATAACAATAAAAATAAGTTATAGTTTTCATATTATTGTTCTCAACTAGATCTGCAAAGACCCAAGAGAATTTTTTTTGGAAGGATCTTTAATTCTGCAATAGTCAAAACTGGCCAATAAATGACATGTAGAGATATTTTTAAAATGTCTCCCTCTCTTGGCACTGGCCTCCTGCCCCCAGGGGCCCCGGTGCCCAGAACCTTCACCAACAGCACGTCTACCCAAATTCACCAGACCACTTCACCCAGGCCTGTATTTTCACATGATATTCCACAATCTAAAATTCTTCCCTCTCTTTCCTCCCTATAAAATATCCATTCACTGAGATTGATCTCAACTAACTAGTTGGAGGACACTATTGATTAACCTATATTAAAATATTAATGACTAACAGCTTTCCCTTTAGAATTAGCCTAGGTTGTATGGTTTTATTGTTAAGGTGATTTCTTTTTTTACCTCAAAGTACTGTGTTTGGGCAGGTTTCAAGCAGAGTGTGAAAGTAAAGATCTGTTGGTTTTTATTTTTGTTGGTGGGTCTAAGGAATGGATGGCCAGCGCCCTTTAAATGACAAGTTCATGGAACAAACAGCACACATGGGGCCAGTTCTGTTCGGCAGCTCCCTCCCATTCTAGTCACCAGACTGCTGGCTTGTTGACCTTGAAGAAGTGGCAGCAGGCTTACCCTTCTGCTTTTGCTGCATTCCACATTGGGTGGTTTTGGGGGGTATTTCATTTTCTTAACAGGAAATTTTAGCTGCTGGTTTGAATCTAATTGAAGTATTTTGTATGCACTCCCTGAGACCCTCTGGCTAGGCTGTATTTTTAATAAATCAAACAAATAAATCCCAAGCTTTGTACTAACTGAAATGTCCTCATGCCTTTAATGGTGGCCTGTTAAATGAATATACTAAGAAATACAGGAATAATATCTCTTTGGTGACAAACAAACCTAATGAAGAAGGGAACAGGGAGCCTAAGTTTAAAAAGAGAATGAAATCCATGGCGTAAATTATCCTAGAAATTGGCTCCCAGTTCTCAACTTACAGAGATTACTCTGAACCTAAGGCTGTGGATGAGGGGAAAGGGAAATTAATGTTTAATGAACACTGTGCCAGGTGTTTCATTTCTATTATGGAACAGTTGGGTTAAAAGCCTTCAACCAATGAGCTATGACCCCCTGAAGAGCAGCCCCAGTTTTTGGTCAAGCTTTAGGACTGATTTACGTTTGCCTATGTAAGGGATCAACCAAGGTTAAATCGTGATTAGACTCATTCCCAAATCAACTCCTTACTCTCAGTCTGAAAGGAAACCAAATCAGCTAACAGAGAAATGGAAACTAAGTCATTTTGTGAGTTAAGATATTGTTTTAAATAGTCTAGGAAGTTTGTTGGCTGTTATAATTGGAATGCCAGTGAAAAGATAGGTTTTGGGGTCTGTTTGATTAAACAACTCAAAAAAATGTCATTGAGCAGGAATCCAGGTCCTTTCCATTCCTCTGCTCTGCCTTCTGCATAATCGGCACTTCAACTTAAGTCATTCTCATGGTGGCAAAATGGCACCAACAGTTCCAGGCCTCACACTTTATGCCACTTGTAACCAAAGTAAGAAAGGCGTTTCTGCTATCTCTCTTGGAAGAATGAAGAGAGTTTCCCCCCAGAATTTCCTAACAAAACTCTCTTTTATTTCATCATTTACTTAATATTTGCTGAAGACCTCATATATAGCAGGCACGTGGAATTCATGAAGAAACAATACTTTCTGCCTCATGGAACTTAGGTCTTAGCAGCGGCTTACTTTTTGGTACCCCTTGAGTCTCAGTTGACTGTCCTATGAGCTCATAGGTCCTGGTAACCTCACTTCTTCCCTTCTGTTCCCCAAACTTAAGCATGGTAGCTGCTTTTAACAGCTCCTGACCTCTAGTTAGCTGAGTGTCCCCATTTTCTCTGTCTACCTTTTAACATTTGTGTAACCAGTCCCCCAAATTAAACTCTTCTCTGTTTGAAATACAAGTATGCATCTCCTTATTTCATGGGACCCTAATACAGGATGAAAACCTAAACAATAATCTAGCTACTACTGCCTGACCTATGGTGGTGCAGTGGATCAGGTGTCGACCTGGAATACTGAGGTCACCAGTTCAAAACCCTGGCTTGCCTGGTCAAGGCACATATGGAAGTTGATGCTTTCTGCTCCTTCTCCCTTCTCTCTCTTTCTCTCTCTCTCTCTAAAAATGAATAAATAAATAAATAAATAAATAAATAAATAAATTTTCGGTAAAAGTAGCACGTGCCTAGGCATAACTGGTGAATTGATGTCCCGACATCTATCTGCATAAATTGATCTGAGTTGAAGAGAAGAAAACCTTCTAGAAGATTTTTTCTAAATAGGCATTTTAAAGCAGAAAAGAAAGCAGAAAAGGAATGGGAAAGGGAAGAATTATGGAAAGATAGCATGGTGATGCTACCCCAGTTCATTCACATGGTCTAGGTCTGCGCTTCATGGAGAGACAGAGTCCAAGCCACCACAAGGGACACTGAGTGCTACTTTAAACCCAGGTGACAACTGGCTGGAGAATTCTCTGACTCTGGGTAGAACTCAGCAAGCTCTGGCTTATTCTTTCTTGGCTCTTGCTCTAATTGGACCTGCATTCCACCTTTCCACCAAAACTGCTCTGTTGAAGGTCACAAATGACCTCTGTGTTGCCAAATCCATTGCTCAAATGTCAGTTCTCATCTTACTTCAATATCAACATTGTTAATCTTTTGTGTTCTTTTTCAAAAGCTTGTGTTTTAGAGTTATTCAACTGCTCTGAGTGAATGCCAAATAGCTAAATGAAAACTAATTCATCTAATAATTTGACTAATAAGAACAATGACAACAATAATAGCTAACAATGTTGAACAATTACCATGTACCAGACACCAGTTTAAGCACCTTAGGTAGATTTAATCCTTACTGCAGTCCTCTGAAAATAATACAATTATCATTTCCATTCTACAGATGAGGTGCCTCAAGTATAGAAAGGTTGAGTAATTTCTGAAGGTCACACTGCCAGTGTGCAGAGCAAGACAGTCTCTCCATATTTCTATTATTTGACCTCAAATTCTCTAGCACATCAAGTTTTCTCTCAGAATTTTTAAATAGTCACTCAGATAGGTTTTGCTAATACCTGTATCAGAAGGCTAGAAAACTGAGCTCACAAAGATCAGGTTTTGTAATGGTCTTCACACTGTTTGTTCTTCTCCACGTTGCTGGCATAGCTCAGGCCATGGCTGGCCATAGTGTAGTTACCTGCAGTGGGAGGGGTCAGAACACCAGTCACAGGAACCAAGAAGGGCATGCAGTCCAGCAGGCAGGAGGTCTATGGATGGCCATCAGCATTCAAGAGCCCAGAGTTTCCATGGCAAAGCAGAGGGGAAACCTCAGGAGGGAATGATGTTCTGTTCAAAGGCCAATGGAGAAGTCTTTGGAGGGTCTTAGGGATACAAGTTAGAGTTCTGGGGTAGAACTCTTATGCCTGAAAAAGAAAGTTGGAGAACAAAGCAAGACCGGAGCACTATAGAGAAGATTTTTCAGCAGATTATAAATACAGTCAGGAGTAGTGGACAAAACACAAAACCACAGACTGCAAAAGGGCAGGAGATCTCGTTCTCCTATGCCATCATATCCTCATACAACTTGCACAAAACCCATACTGGTCAATGAGCTCCAGTTATCCAATTTCAAGTCAAATACCTGGCACTCATAGTATGCTCAAGTGTATATTTAGTGGACATTATCCACATACACGGCAGGAGATGCTGTACCAGTTTCCTTCGTACTCAATTCTATGAGTGCTGGGCTACAATTTCTTGACCTTTTCCAGCCTGAGGATATATGCGTAGTAATGATCACTAGGTCATACAGTACTAATATGAGTACAATATGAGTACTAAAGACTAAGTTGAGTTGAGTTTCGGTCTGTAGTCTGGGGTCTCAGCAGCCAAGAGTGAAGAAATGTGAAGAATAAGATAGAAACTAGATAGGTTGAGCAATTTTGTTTATCTTTCTTATCATGTGTACTGTACATATTTCTAAATTTCCATATCATTGCTCATTCAAGTCATACTGCTAATAGAAGGCAAAATGTATCACCAATTGCTCTTGAAGTCTGATAAAAGCTGATGGGATAGTCTGATATTTTTTGAATAACCTAAGCAATGGAACCAATTAAGATCAGAAGAAGATTATTTCCAAAATCTATTTTTTTCTTTGTAAATACCCTTTATTTATTGATTTCAACCTGGCTAAAATGTTACTTAGACATTTTTGACCCTGTTGGAATTCTCCAGGCAAATGACTAATTACTAAACTAAATGGCATCAATGTTTTGAATCAATGATTTACCTGAATAGAGAGGCATTGTTTGTTTTTATTAATTCATTTATTTTCTCCAACCCAAAAATTCAGAATTTTTCAAAACTATGAATTAGTTACAACACAACTTTCCAGGGCTCTTAAAATATTTTTTTTTTCCTTATGACAATAATGAATGGTCCTCTCTTGCAGTTTTATCATCTCATCATAGAGTCTCTGGTTCAGTTATCAAAACTAATTTCATGAGGCTCTGCATCACCAGAAAGTTCATGTTACCCAAAAGATGGCATTTAGAGTAAACTGTCCTTGCTCATATTTCGTTTTAACTCTCCATTTTAACATCTCTATCTTACCAAAAAAATAAAAATAAAAAAATTCTATCATAAAGAATGACAAAAGAAGGGAGTAGATAAAAGAAGTTTAGTAAAAATTCTACAGTCTTAAATTCAAAATGGAAGTAACAGCATAAAAAAAAGACTAAGAAAAATATGACAAAAACATGAACAATGACTGTATATTTGCTAACATTAAGAAATTAATGTTAAATTTCTCAGGTATAAATTATGTTATTATACTTATATATATCTTCATTTTTTATTTATTTTAAAGAAAAAGAGACAGAGACAGACAGACAGAAATATCAATCTGTACCTGCTTATACCCTGACCAGGGATTGAACCCACAACCTTTGTGTATTGAGATGATGCTCTAACCAACCGAGCTATCTAACCAGATTTATTATGGTTTTATTTTTTAAGTAGTCTTGAAATTTTTATTGTATTCATTTTTAGAGAGGGGAGAGAGAGAGAAGGGGGAGGAGCAGGAAGCATCAACTCCCATATGTGCCTTGACCAGGCAAGCCCAGGGTTTCGAACCAGTGACCTCAGCATTCCAGGTTAACGCTTTATCCACTGTGCCACCACAGGTCGGGCTAAAATAGTCTTTATCTTTTAGAAAACCATACAAAGATATTTTTAAATAAAGTAATATGATATCTGATTTTTTTTTTAATACGGCCCAATTGAGGAAAGTAGTTGTTGAATTTTGGTGATGGGTATATGGGATGGTACTAATCAATCATAGCCCTGTATATTTTTTAATTTATTTTTTAATTTATTGAGTTGACATGGTTGGCCAAACTGTACAGGTTTTAAGTACACAAACGTGTATGTTTGAAGCAGTGCGGGAAAAATTACTGGAAAGTCATGGCTAACTTGCTTTGTAGCTCAATCAATATTTATCTCAAGAAAACTCTCGCCTGACCAGGCAGTGGCGCAGTGGACAGAATGTCAAACTGGTATGCGGAGGACCCAGGTTCGAGACCCCGAGATTGCCAGCTTGAGCATGGGCTCATCTGGTTTGAGCAAGACTCACCAGCTCAAGCACAAGGTCGCTGGCTCAAGCAAGGGATCACTCGGTCTGCTGAAGGCCCATGGTCAAGGCACATATGAGAAAGCAATCAATGAACAACTAAGAAGCCGCAACAAAGAATTGATGTTTCTCATCTCTCTCCCTTCTTGTCTCTCTGTCCCTACCTGTCCCTCTCTCTGACTCTGTCACACACACACAAAAAGAAAACTCTCTTCACTTTCTTTTTTCTTTTCTTTTCTTTTTTTTTTTTTTTTTGCAATTCCCTTGCTTTTAAGTGAGCCATCATAATTTTTTTTTACACACTTATATCCTCCTCTTCCATTCATGTGAAGAAGAATCAAATTAAGTATGAATAAAGAGGATCAAATTAGGTAGCGATTCAAAAGGAGGCCAATGAGATGTCATTTCAAGGATGGAACTAGTAGTAAAACACTGGATTATTTTTTTTTCACAAAGGAACTTATTTTTGTGATTGTTCTTCCATACAGGAGAAAACCCTTGACCACCATATTACCTAAGACAGCCCTAATTTTCTGTGCCTCTGGGAAATATTAGTTTTGTCATCTCTAGAGTGCAAAGACTTAGGGAACATTACAGTGTCTGTCAGTGCACTTCTAGAACTTTCCTCCTAATATCTTCAAGTTTCCAACAATTAGCATTCATTAAAAATAAATGCCAAAGGCAAGTTTCTGAGTGTTAATTCTGGATAGAAATAATCATAATAATAATGAAAATTATTCCCAGTTTCTATATATATAAGGAAACTATTATTGAGAAAGGTTAAGTAATTTCCCCCCAAAATCCAATAACTTGTGAGAAACAGAGTCAGAACTCAAACCCAGGTCTCACTTAGGTTATTCCAGGTCTGCTTCTAAACTGGTAAATTTCACCAGCAAGAACACACATTCCTGTTTCCTCTTTAAATTCATGATCACAAATGCTCCATGAGAACTCAACTCTTCTAGAAAATAGTTTACTTTCCAAAAAGATGATTTCACTATTCTTTTCATTCAAATATACAGTAACCCCTTCCCATCTCTGCTCACATAATTGTTGACTCTGCCTCATGCTTCGTTAAGAAAATAAAAGCCATCGGAAAGGTTTTTCCCCAAAACAATTCTGGTAGCCTGCCCATACCCATGTCAATATTCCCTGCTATATTCTGTTATTAAGGGAGACTCTTATTGTACATGATATTGTGAATAAACTCTCCTCATCCCTCTCTCCTTCTGAAGGAGTTTATGATAATAACCACTTCTTCCCTGCATCTCAGAGACCCTACTCTAAAGCAGCACATCTTATAGAAACATGCTGTTTGCTATCTCTTATCACACATTCTTGTCCAGTTACTGCTTCATTTTTATCCTCTCCTTTACAGAAAAACAACTTGAAAGAGTTGACTCCAATGATGTCCTCCTTTTCCTCCAATGATGTCCTCCTGTTCCTCACCTCTTTTTCTCTCCTACACCCAATACAATGAAGCCTCCACTCCCACCAGAGAAATTGCTATCATCAGAGTCTCTAGTGATCTGTCTTCCCAAAGTTAGTGCATGATTTTCAACCAATGCACTCAAACTCTCAATAATTCTCAACACAGTTGGCCATGCCCTCTTTCTTCAAATACTCTTAACCTCCTTGATTGTAAACTCTCCTACACCAAGACAAGGATGAGGTGGGTGTAGCCAAGGGACAGTAAGAAAAGAGTGTTGGCCCTCGCCAGTTGGGTTAGCGTTAGAACAACAGCCCAGCGTGTGGAAGTCCTGGGTTCAATTCCCAGTCAGGCACACAGGAGAAGAGACCATCTGCTTCTCCACCCCTTTCCCACCTTCTATCTTTATCCCTCTCACAGCGATGGCTCGAATGCTTTAAGAAAATTTGGCTCTGGGTGCTGAGAATGGCTCCATGGCCTTGCCTCAGGTGCTAAAATAGCTCAGTTGCTGAGCAACGGAGCAGCAGCCCAGGTAGGCAAAGCATTGCCCAGTAGGGGGCTTGCTGGATGAATCCCAATCCATGTAGGAGTCTGTCTCTGCCTCCTCACCTCTCACTTAATAAAAAGAAAGAGGAGAGGAGAGGAGAGGAGAGGAGAGGAGAGGAGAGGAGAGGAGAGGAGAGGAGAGGAGAGGAGAGGAGAGGAGAGGAGAGGAGAGAAAGAAGGGAGGGGAGGGAAAAGAGGAAAGGGGAGGGAAAAGGGAAGGGGAAAGGAAAGAAACAGAAAGGGAAGGAAAGGGAAGGGAAGGGAAGGAAAGGGAAGGAAAGGAAAAAGTGTGGCTGGAGTGTCCTCAGTGACAGAAGAGTAAGATTTCATAAGGTTGGAATATGAAGGGGACTCAGCATCATGTAGGACCTTTAAGTGAAGGGAAAAAGTTTGGGAGATTTTTAGGAGATTTTAATAGGGGGACCAGCATCCTCTTTACTTATGTTTTTATAGGTCGCTCTGGTTGCCTATGGAAAGTGAACTTCACAGGCTTGAGAATAGGACCATGGACAAAAATTGCCCCCCCCCTAATAAATTCTAAACAAATGTTTATTGGTTTGAATTAACTTGGAAAAAAGAAAGATGGTACTAGTAAGTAGAAATGTCAGGAGGACAGAAATAGAACCAAAGAGTAAAACTTCAGGGGGCAGATAAAGAGCTTGTGGAATCAGTGAGGGGACCATTTAACCTATGAGATTTAGCCCAGCTCCCAGAAAACTCAAGAAATTGTCAAATACAGCTCTCTGTGTGGATGTGCCTACGGAGCGCGTTTGCCCCTACACACGGTGAACAGCAGACGTCTTCAGCACCTGAGACTCCCATCCAGCCATCGGTGATGTTCTGCAGTACGGAGAATTTGACTCATTATCTTCCACAGTGTCTGCCACATCACGTTACTTTTCAGGTCCTAGCAGAACACTCTAGAGACATGATGTATTAGGACTTGACACCAGTTACTCAATGCTGTGCCTCATTAGAGGGAACAAGACAAGCACAAGTGAAGGGTAACCCACTTAGTACTATCTGACTCTCTCCACGATTTCATTCGTCTCTTGATCTTTTTTTGTGGTTGTCATTAGGGGCTCAGAGTTTATGTCCTGGTCAATTTCCAAATGACAGCTTTTAATGTCAAAGTGATCAAGGAGAGCCGCCTTCCCTTCTGCAGTGACAACAGCAGACAATCACAGGAAATTGATCATGTTGGATAAACTCACCTGATCCTAAAAATGATATTGCCTTCATGCTCGGGGGCAAGGCAAAAACAACTGAAAAATAATTGCCACTGCACCCCAGAGGGAAATTCTTTCCCTTCCCCAAATTTGACAATCAATCTTACCCCATGCACGTGACTAAAAACCACTGCTGTAAAGAATGTAATTCCATTTACACACCAACACACCATGGCAATTTGGTTTGAATTGGGGGTCATTCTGTCTGGGCATTTACTTTTTCTTATGAAAGAAGATATTTACAAAAGCAGCAAGGACTTAGCAATACAAAACAATGGCCACATCTAGAACATGTCCTGCTACATGGTTTTATCAATCCTGGACACATTAATCTTTAACCATGTTTTGATTATTCCCTTTCAATTTTTAAACATAAAGAAAATATGGATGTGGCACATTATAAGGTTCTTTTCCACCATCTCAGAGTGAAGCGTGCTAGCTATCTTCAGAAAACATATTTTGTAGTCTTTCATATCTAGAAAAGTCTAAAAAGAGTTTATTCATCTCTACAGAAATGAGTTCAGCCTGACCCATATGATTCAGACAGGCTTTCTGAAACCAAGAAAAAGAGTTTGCATTCTTTTAGATTTTTAAATTTTATTTAGAAAATTAAATTTAATGGGGTGACATTGATCAGTAAGCGTACATAGGTTTCATGTAAACATTTCCACAGCATTTGAACTGTGTATTGTGTTGCGTGCCCATCACCCAAAGTCAAATCATTCCTTTACGTTTAATTTCCAAATGTAACCAGAGCTTTTAATCTCTGCATCCTTTGAATTTTTAGGGAAGTACAGGGAAGGCACTTTGGGTAAAGTTGCTCTCTGAATTAGTAAAACAGCCTGCAGGGTTAGGTTGTGGCTTTATTACGTGTGCTGTCCTTTGAAGATCTTGAACTAATTAGGGCATGTCTGCTCATCACTTACAATGATGTACTGACCTTCCATAGCAAAATGACCTGGTGCTCATTTGTATGTTATTTTGAATACGTTCGATTTGTAGTTTTCTCTCTAACAGTTCTGTTTTCTCCCCCAAGCCCTTCAAAGACCAGAGGTCCTCAGTCACCATGCTTTCACCTACAGAGCTATCCTCCATGCTCAGTTGCCTTCACACTTCCTACCTGGGTATTTCCAACTAGCAAAACAGCCCTGACAATGGCTCAAGAAACCAAGCCCCTTAGGAAAGAAAGCCAGGTTCAGGGTCCTAGCAAACAAACCAGGATCAAACTGCAGAACTGGCTTTCCTAGACTCTATGTTCTTTTACTATATAGTTGGAAGGAGATTCAGCATCCAATAAATGTACAAGAAACTCTTAAACTTTTCAATGAGAAGGTTAATTGATAAAGGACAAGGGAGACATTGGAAGACAAATGACAAGCTTGCCCAATGTCATCCAAAGACAGCAGCTGGCTATAAGCAGTTGTGTTGAGAGTATTTCCCACCTACAAAATATAGCCTGTTTATTTCTCTCCATATCTATCTATCAGTTACAAGACAGAGTATCTCTGTTTTTCTTTGCATCTTTTTTCTGGATGTATAACAAAGGCCATAAAACTTAGAAAATAAAAACTGCAAAGGGAAATTGTGTGGTGTGCATGGTTTTTTTACTTGTATCAGAGGGTTTCATGATCAAGTCTTTTTAATGAACCTAAAGTAAAATCTAGTTGAGTATAAAGTGACCTAAGATCTCAGGATGAATGAAGCCACATCAACTAGTAAGGCAGTGTGGACTCAGGTAGAATCCCAGCTTAACTATTGATTTATCACTATATTTCTTTGGGCAGGCTTCCTGATCTCCTGGTGTCTTGGGCCAATAATAACATTCGTAGAGTTATTGTGAAGATTTATTGAAATATATATGTAAATCAACTAGTACAGTTCCTGGTACTACATTTTAGGTGATCAGTGATTCTAGTTCTTTTCTTTTTTACTGCCAGTTAAGTTTCTAGAGATCTACATTAATTCAGGCTTATGAAGTTCTTAGAGGCCTCTACTTACGTTTAATATGATCTGTAGTAAACTTGAACATAACTATGATGTGTTTTGTCCTTATCCTAGATCCCAGTTTAGATCATCCCGTTGCTCATTTGAGGACCGAAGCCAGCATCTGCATGCCAGTGTGGACAGCCACCACATGTGTCTATTGATACTGGGAAAGTGGCTTGTATCCTTTGAGGTGTGTGAGAGTCTGAAACACATGCCAGGTTTCAAACATATGGTACCACCAATAAAACGTAAATGGTCCCATTCATAATTTTTATATTGATTACATTTTTAAAGGATAATATGTTTATATGTTGAGTTAAATAAAATCTATCACTAAAATTAACTTGATCGACTGTCTCTTTTTCCTTTTTTAATATGGCCACAGGAAAATTTTAAATTCCATATATGGTTCACATTATATTTCTATTGGACAGGATCTGTCGAAAGGGTAAAGACCCAGAGATAACTCAAGGGATCACAGAAGTCGAGGTGTTTATCTAGTTCACCAAAACCCAGAAGGCCAAACTGAAAGAATTCAGGGTCTACATACTTATTTAGCTCAGTCCCTGTTGCAAACACGCATCACGAAAAGTGGTTTGCATCTGGCCCACCTGACCTACCTGCTTTTTCTGATGACAAGTAAACAACCACTAGAGAAAAAGGTCTAGAGCAGTGCTGCCTTCCAATCAGGATGAGCCCAGTTGCAAGCACTCAGCAGCTCCAGGTGGTTAATAGCTATTGGATTGGGCACCTCAGCTGCAAAATATACATACACTTCCTGTATTTTCTTGAGTCTAATAACTGATGTGAACTGTCAAAATAATAGAAATTAGCCCCCAGAAAAAACTAAGCTTCATGCCCTTCCCTTAATCCTAACCAAATTCTATCTTTTTATAGGTTATAATAATAACCTTTATTTAAAAATGACCTCTTTTTAGAAGTTTTGGATTGGCCTGGCAATCAGAAATACTTCTCCTATAGTAAACTTACAAAGTAGCAAAGACATTCAGTCTAAGTGGAAACAACCTAATCTCAGATGTTGTATTTCAACCCTGAAGAATTCAGAAGCATACACCTTGACTAATTGCAAACGGGGTATGGGACTGAATACCATGGAAAAGATTAGCCATGTATGGAGTCCTGAATCAAAGAGTCTTTTTTTAGGATTTAGCAACTATTGTTGCCTTTCACTAAATGACAAAAGATTTTTTTTTAAATCATAAAACACCGTGCAGGCTGCTTCTCAGGTTTCTAAGGCCCCATTAGTGGGATAATTCTGTACAACCCCAGGAGTTTATTTTTGCACTGAAGATTGTATATGTAATTTTCAGGGACACCTTCAAAATGCTGGGGAAAGAACGATTAACTCTTTCCATATGGAATTTTGGTAACAAATGCTTGCAAAGGCATTTATTATTTATTACCCTGGGATAAATGCACTTTGAGATTTTTTTTTCCCCAAAGAGAAGAAGTTCAAGAAATAGCAGTGGCCACGAAGAACAGGAAGTGGTTGTGAACCAATGCTGTGTTCTGAGGACTGACTTTATTGCTCCTCATTCTTTGATTTGACCAAGTATCTTAAATTGATTTATCCACTTCATGAAATGTAGTCACTTTAGAAAGGCAAATACATACTTTTTTAAAGAGCAGATGTTACTTAGCTGAGCCGGTAGACCACACAGGAAGCACAATGGTAAGAACAGTGGGATTAGAGGGGCTGTCTTCTCCTCCAAGTCTCAACTCTACTTCAGTAAACATACACTAATCACTTACCCCTCTGGGTCTCTGTTTTCCATTAGGAAATTGAAAGCAATGACTCCAGCTCTTCTCTCCCGCACAAAGACATTTGGATGGCCAGCAGAAAAAGAGTTTGACTCAGTCCTCTGTTTCAGCCACACAGGGAGCATAGACTTGACTACTCCCCCCATCTCCTCATGCCTTTTCTCCTCTTAGCACTCCATTCAGCCCAAGGATGGAGGGAAAGAGCTAGAAGCGAAGTCTGTACAAGACTCAACAAGAAAAAGTAATGAACAGGAATTACTCAATCCTTAATGGTTTCAAGAAAACTCAAAACTCTCAGCTAACTTAATCTAACTTCATAAGTCACAAATGCTCAGTGCCTTTGTTTGGTTTCCATTACCATCCCAGTTTCTGGAGACTATGCAAAAGACCCTCCAGACATGGTCGGCACACGGTGCTTATTGCCTTGCCACTGGGAAGATATTCATTCATGAAACCAGCAGAACAGGTATGGACAACTTCTGAAAAACGGTAATGCATTGTTTGCTCCTGTTTCTTTGTAGTGCTAGAATGGAAGAAAAAAGAATAGAAGGAGAAGAGTAATGACTGTCTAATCTCACATGTGGCTGACAGACGTGGAGAAAGTGTAGTGGATCCTACATAGGCCAATACATGAAGTTCACTGGGTGGCAGTAGACAAACAGGGCGTGTGGTATATCCAGACACTGAATATAAAAAATGAACTACTTCAAAATATAAAACAGGCCTGACCTGTGGTGGCACAGTGGATAAAGCGTCGACCTAGAATGCTAAGGTCACCGGTTCAAAACCCTAGTCTTGCCCGGTCAAGGTGCATATGGGAGTTGATGCTTCCTACTCCTCCCCCCTTTCTCTCTCTTGCTCTCTCTCTCAAACTGAATTTTTAAAAAAGAAAAACAATTTTAAAATTAAATAGATATATAAAACATGCCCAATTAAATTTATGGATTTTTAATATAAATGTCAGACCTGAACAAAATGT
Organism: Saccopteryx bilineata; assembly: GCF_036850765.1. Lineage (NCBI taxonomy): Eukaryota > Metazoa > Chordata > Mammalia > Chiroptera > Emballonuridae > Saccopteryx > Saccopteryx bilineata. The sequence goes on from NC_089500.1 coordinate 41,041,551, forward strand.
TTGTAGCTTGCTGCTTTAATTTATCCTGCTCAAGGGGACATTTCATTTCTCCTTACCCTTAGGGGTTCTTTAGTTTACATTTTTCAGAACTTAATTTCCTGAATATTTCTGATTCCACCAGTAGTACTTGTCACTCAAGTGTAGCAGCAGACAGATACTCAGAGAAAATCCTCATGGAGACACAGGGAGAACATGCTAACTTCATTCTTCTAAGAAAGAAATGCAAACAAGTCAAACCAAAGAATATGAACAACCTCTGTGAGGTCCTCAGAAGTACCAGGCTATGTGGCGGAATGATTATGCAGACAAACACACATGTCCATGAAGAACTCAGTGTGCAATAAATATACCCAACCCATCTTTTATATTCAATTACTTGTCACTAAAACAGGTCAGAAAGTCCCGGAGCTCCGGCAGGCAAATAGGTTACACTGGAGATTCTTTTTGGAAGCAAAAAGATGAAAGATAAAGGATTTACCTTTAAGTTTCCTCTGAAGTTGTTATTTTCCAACTTTAAAATACCTTTGATCAGAGAAAATAACACAAGAGACAGGATTTTGCTTATAGATGGAATAATAGAAAGCAAATGTATCCTCCTGCCTTAAACAACAACAAAGGACAAACTCATGACTGGTGTTCAGACAGTAAACATGAGGTCGTATGAAAATGTGATCCCTGAGCAAACGGACTAAGAACAACTGATGGAAGCCGTTTTCAGGCTTCAAGGCCGGGAAGAAGCTGAGCAGAGACCAGCAGTACTCCTGAGTTGAGGAGACAGAGATGAGAGTGCAGAGAGGTCAAGACAGCTGAGACTTGGGGGATAGAGAACTGGGGGCATGGGAACTGTATAGTGAGAGAGCTGCAGGTATCTGCAGGAAGGTCCTCTTCAGTCTTTGGCTGAGTACTGATCTTTACATGCAAAAAAAGAAAAAAAAGCCCTGGCTGGTTGGCTCAGTGGTAGAGCGTCGGCCTGGCGTGCAGAGGTCCCGGGTTCGATTCCCGGCCAGGGCACACAGGAGAAGCGCCCATCTGCTTCTCCACCCCTCCCCCTTTCCTTCCTCTCTGTCTCTCTCTTCCCTTCCCGCAGCCAAGGCTCCATTGGAGCAAGGATGGCCCGGGCGCTGGGGATGGCTCCGGCGCTGGGGATGGCTCCTTGGCCTCTGCCCCAGGCACTAGAGTGGCTCTGGTCGCGACAGAGCGACGCCCCGAAGGGGCAGAGCATCGCCCCCTGGTGGGCAGAGCGTCGCCCCCTGGTGGGCGTGCCGGGTGGATCCCGGTTGGGCGCATGCGGGAGTCTGTCTCTCCCCGTTTCAAGCTTCAGAAAAATACAAAAATAATAATAATAATAATAATAATAATAAAAAGAAAAAAAAATCAGAGTTGAAAAGAAGAATACCAGAACTGAATAACAGAACAATTACCAAAGTTCACACAGGTCTGTGCCCCTCACCCCAGTCCAAGGAGAAAGACATTTTAATATGAGGCATCAGGCAGAATCCACAAAAGAGTATTACCATAGTAAGAGATTTAATCAGACCTAAAATCTGCTCTGGACCTGCCCTAACAAAACTTATAAACAAATCAAAAAAGAAAGTGGATTCCAAGTCATTGAACTGTGCACCAGAAAAAAAAAAATCCAAAAATATTTTTTTAAAAACCACAAAATTCAGCAAGCAACAACATAAAATTCATAATATATAGTATCCAGTAAAAGATTGCAATAAATAAAGCAAGAAACTATGTTCTATAACAAAAGAAAAATTCATAAAAGAACAAGCCAAGAAATAGCAAACATGATAGGACTAACAGATAAAGGTGCTAAAACCAATTTAAAAAAACAATAAAATGACAAACTATATCTAGTAAGTAAAAAGTAAAGCTAAAATAGAAACATAAAAAATAATCTAAAAGTAGTCAGGGAGAAACAATAAAAAGAACAAAGAATAGATGAGACAAATAGAAAAAAGTAGAAAGATGGAAATTTTAAACTCAAATAAATAATTGCAATAAATCTATATGATTAAACACTTAAATTAAAATACAGAAATTCTCAGGTAGAATTTTATTTTTTTTAAACTTTTTTTATTCTTTATTTATTCATTTTAGAAAGGAGAGAGAGAGAACGGGGGGAGGGGCAGGAAGCATCAACTCCCATATACACCTTGACCAGACAAGTGCAGGGTTTTGAACCAGCAACCTCTGGGTTCCAGGCCAATGATTTAGCCACTGTGCCACCACAGGTCAGGCCCTCAGGTAGAATTTTTAAAAAGCAATACTATATGTTGTCTACAAGAAACCTATTTTATATATAAAAACATGAATAAGTTAAAAATAAAAAGAAAATTATATATATTTTTAAAAATACTAATAAAAAATGTTGGAGTGTCTATTTTAAATAAAACAGATTTTAGAACACAGAATATTACCTAGGATGAGAGAGAGATTTAATGATAAAGGGGTTAACTCATCAAGAAGTAATAGCAATCCTAAATATAGTACCTAATAACAGTCTTTTAAAATATATAAAGCAAAATTTATAAAGCTCAATAGAAAAATAAACAAATCTACAATTACAGTTGTAAAGTTCAAAACTCTTTTCTCAATGATTAATAGAACAAGTAGACAATCAGTATACGTGTATGTGTGTATAAATTATACAAAATATTTTGTAAAAATATTTATTTGTGTAAATTAATAAAATTTAAAACAGGAAAAGTATGAAAACAAAATTTGGTTTTTGAAAAGATGAACAAAACTCTAGTCTGACTGATGAAAAATAAGGGAGAAAAATTTCACTGACATTAGGAATGAAAGAGAATTTTATTACAGATCCCACAGCTGTTGGTAAAGATAATAAATATTTTTAATTTGACAAATAAATTTGACAACTTTGATGATATGAAAAATTATTTGAAAGACACAAACTTATTCAAGAAGAAATAGATAACCTGAAAAACCTTAGTTACAATCTAGAAAATGAATCTGTACCTTGAGAACTTCACATGAAGAATAGCCAGAACTCTAGACCTAAGGAATTCACTGATGACTTCTTCCAAGCAAATTGTAGGCTAACATTTTTATAAAAATAAAAAAGGAGTGACCTGACCAGCCGACGGCATAGTGGACAGAGCATTGGCCTGGGACAATAAGGACCCAGATTCAAAACACTGAGGTTGAGGGCATGAGCATGGGCTCATCTGGCTTGAACACAGGCTCACCAGCTTGAGCATGGGGTTGCCGGCTTGAGCATGGGATCATAGACATGACCCCATGGTCACTGGCTTGAGCCCAAGGTCACTGGCTTGAGCAAGAGGTCATTGTTTCAGCTGGAGCCCCCCATTCAAGGCACATCTGAGAAAGCAATCAATGAACAACTATGGCGCTGCAACAAAGAATTAATGCTTCTCATCTCTCTCCTTTCCTGTTTATCTCTGTCTCTCATTCTCTCTCTCTTGCACACATGCACAGAAAAAAAAAAGAAGTGAATGCTTCCTATTTTATTTTATGAGCCAAATATTACCATAATACCAAAACAAGACAAGATACTACAAAGAAAAATAATTACAGATGAATTTCCTCATAAATATAAACATTAAGATCTTTAATAAAGTTTTAGAAAATCAATTCCAGCCATACATAAAATATTTCACATATAGCCAAGTGGAATTCATCCCAGAATGCAAGATTGATTTAATATTCAAGACCAATCAATGTAATTTAGCATCTTAACAAACTCAAAAAGAGAAACCACAAGTTCATCTCAATAGATTCAGAAAGAGCATATGACACAATTCATCATCCATTCATGATAAAAGCTCTTGGCAAACTAAGAATAGACAGAACTTCTCAACTGGACGAAGAGCAGCTACAAAAACCCTACAGCACACATTACACTTAATGGCAAAAGACTAAACACTTCCACCCTTAAATCAAAAACAAGATGGGGTTGGGAGAATAGATTTGCAAAATACATGCCAAATAAAGGATTTGTATCTTTACTCAGTAAGAAAGAGAACAAACCAATTAAAAAAAAAAAAAAAAAAAAAAAAAACTAGGTTCAACACTTCACTGAAAGAAGATTTACAAATGGCAAAAAGAAATTACAGGAAAAGATGCTTAGCACTATTAGTCTTTAAGGAAAAGCACATTAAAACCACAATGAGACACCATCACACACCCAAGAATGGCTAAAAATTTTAAAACTATGCTGACTAGGATGCTGACAAAGATGTGGAGAAGCTAGAACCCTCATTCATTCCTGGTGGGAATACAAAATGATAGAGACCCATTGGAAGACAGTTTGGCAGTTTTATAAAGTTAAAAGTAGCCTGACCAAGCAATGGTGCAGTGGATAGAGTATCGGCCTGGGAGGATGAGGACCCAGGTTCAAAACCACAAAGTTGCCAGCTTGAGCACATGGTCGCAGGCTTGAGCATGGGATCACAGACATGTTCCCAAAGTTGCTGGTTTTGAAGGCCTAAAGGCCACCGGCTTGAAGCCCAAGGTCGCTGGCTTGAGCCCAAGGTAACTGGCTTGAACAAGGAGTCACTGGCTCAGCTGAAGCCCCCGGGTCAAGGTACATATGAGAAAGCAATCAATGAACAACTAAGGTGCCACAGCAAAGAATTGATACTTCTCATCTCTGTCCTTTCTTGTCTGCCTGTCCCTGTCTGTCTGTCTGTCCTTCTCTCTCGCTTCCTTTTCTTCTCTCTCAATAAATAAATAAATAAATAAATAAATAAATAAATAAATATTAAAAATACACATACCACATGACTCAACAATCCCTCTCAGTATTTATTGAAAAGAAATGGAAATATACATTTACACAGTCATGTACTCAAATGTTTATAGCAATTTTATTCATAATAACCACAAGCTAAAAATAATACAAATTTCCAACTGTTAAAGAGATAAACAAATTGCAGTTTGTTTATTTAATAAAATACTACTCAGTAATATACAGGAACAAACTAATGATAAATGAAATAATATGGATAAATCTCAAAATTTTATGATAAACAAGAGAAACCAATCATAAAAATCTGTATGCAGTGTAATTTCATTTACATGAAACTCTGGAAAAGACAAAGCTATAGTGATAAAAAACAAATCAATGACTGCTGTATACTAGAGGAAAGAGGAGGAAAATGCCTACAAAGGGGCCCAAGGGAACTTTTGAGAGTGGTTAAGTATGCTGTTATAGACATTTATATCCAAGTTTTTGAGTAAATGTATGTTTTTATTTCTCCTGGGTATATCCCTGAGGTGGAATTGCTGGATTGTATAATAACCCTATGTTTAACTTTTTGTTTTTTAATTGAGAGGTGGGGAGACAGAGAGACAGCCTCTCACTCGTGCCCAGACCGGGATCCACCTGGCAAGCTTCCTACAGGGGAATGTTCTGCCCATCTGGGGCCGCTGCTCTGTTGCTCAGCAACTGAGCTATTTTTAGCACCTGAGATGAGACCATGGGGCCATCTTCAGCACCCAGGGACAATTTGCTGGAACTATTTGAGCCATGGCTGTAGAAGAGAAGAGAGAGAGAGAAGGGGGAGGGATGAAGAAGCAGATGGTCTCTTCTCCTGTGTGCCCTGACCGGGAATCGAACCTGGTACTTCCACACCAAGCCGATGCTCTACTGCTGAGCCAACCAGCCAGGGCTTCTATGTTTAACTTTTTAAGGAACTATATCATTATTGCATTGGTAGTCAGTTAACCACTGTACCCATTTGTCTGAACTTATTGAATTGTATATTTAAAATTAGTTTTATTGAATGGAAATTATACTACAAAAAAAGTTCATTTTAAAGCAAAAAAGTGAGATCAAACAGAAAAAAATAATCATTAATCCTGAATCATACACTTTACTGATGATGCACAGTACTCAAATTAACAAGATCCAGCCAAATCTACTCACTTTGTGTTGTGTAGACCCAACCAAAGTCTCCTGTGCCTATTCAAGAAACTATGACCGGAACAAGGCCATCAAAGAGAAAAGGCCTGGGTCTCATTCCTGGAGTGATCACTTACCAGCAGAGGGACACGTGGTACGCTAGTTTAGTGCCTCCAAATCTCCTTGCTTCGACTATTCCGCCCCCACTTGTGGCCTCTCCAACCCTTTGCAAAAGTACTCTCTGTGAGCATTTCAGATTGGATTTTCTTCTTCAGTCTAAATCTGGCTGTTTTTCATCTTTCCAGGATTCCTTCTGGTTTATGGTGCACTGAAAAGACCTCTACTCTTGTCTTTGGACACGTGTGTGTGTGTGTGTGTGTGTGTGTGGTGTGTGTGTGTGTGTGTGTTCTGTCATTTCTCAGGACTTGGAACGGAACACAGTGTGTGTGAATAGTCTGCCATCTTGTATCTCTCAGACTCAATTTCCTGATCTAAAATATTATAATATCTAGCCTTTTATCACTTTTTTCATAAGAACCAAACAACATAATGATGTGAAAGAACTGCTTAAATGGAAAGGAAATTAAACACTTGTAATTAAAACTGATGTTCTCTCTAGAGTGAGTTAAAGCCAAATTGAAATTTCTCATTAAGAATTAAACTTTGTTCATTAATAAATTTTTCTTGTCCACATATGTTCTATTTGAGGTCTCCTGTCGTTCCAGGAAAATCTTAAAGTGTATTTATTCAGAGAGACAAATTAAATCAGTGCTGGGTTTTTATAATGATGTAGATGAGAGATACATAAATAGATAGATGATAGATAGATAGATGTATAGATGACAGGTAGGTAGGTAGATAGATGTGTCTTATTTTCTAATGTTGTTAAAGAAATATTAAATATATGTGTTGTGTCTTCATTTGAAAGTGATGAAGCCCTGGCTGGTTGGTCAGTGGATAGAGCATCGTCAGCCCAGCACACAGACATTCTGAGTTTGATCCCCATTCAGGACACACGTAAGAAGCGATCATCTACTTCTCTTCCCCACCCTCTCCCCCTTCTCCTTCTCTACCCCTCGCAGCCAGGGCTTGGTTGTTTCAAGCATCGGCCTCAGGCGCTGAGCATAGCTTGGTTGATTCAAGCATCAGTCCCAGACTGGGGTTGCAGGGTGTATCTTGATCAGATATATATGAAAACCTTCCCTTGGATTGAACTTCTGGGATTCTGCCTTAAAACACAAGTGGAAATACATTTGTAATCTTTTCTCCATCATACAACACACATTCAGAATTCTTAGAAGCTTTTTTACCTTCTCACAGAAAACAGAAGCAGGTTCTCTGCTCCTAGTTATACAAAATCTCACCACAAACACTCACATGCTGGTGTCTGCACAGCTGGGCTTGAAGTTACCCAGCCAGAGGTTTTCTCAGGATAAGAGGAAGTGCCAGAGGAGAAAGAACTGTCAGGAAGCCAATGTCAGCACCGATGGACACCTGAGACAAGAATGGGTGGTGTAGGCAGACCCAAGCTACACTAGCATCATGCTAAGGTATGGGTTCTAACCATTTATAACATTACCAAGTGAAACTTGTCATGCACAAAAGCATGCAAGTATCAGGTTTAAATGTCAAATATATTTATTAACTAACAAAGAAAAGGTTAAACTTGGTCAGAATGATCAAACACAAAATAGAAACAGACTCACAGACATAGAAAACAGACTGACAGCTGTCAGAGGGAAGAGGGGTTGGGTGGTTGTGTGAAAAAGGTAAAGGGATTAAACAAAACCCCCACAAACTCATAGACACAGACAGCAGCATGGTGATCACCAGAGGGGAGGGGGTCAGGGAGGCAGAAGAGGGTGAGCGGGCAACAAATGGTGATGGAAGGAGACTTCGACCTTGAGTGGTGAACACACAATATAGTGTACAGATGATGTGCCCTTAAAGCCTATACAGTTTATTAACCAATGTCACCCCAACAAATTCAGTAAAATTAAGAGAGAAAAACAACTCTCAATTATTTCAACATTTCGGTGGCTATAGAACAGCACCCACACCCAGAAGACGAAGTGTGGCGAGAAACTCACACCGCGTCCCAGTGCAGCCATTCCAGCCCATCAAGCCAAAGTAAGAGGGCAGCTGTGACCAAGATATTTGCTCCCAGGGCTTCCAGTGCAACAGAGATGCATGTGAATATCGAGTAACAGAGAGTGACATTCCTTATGTCATGTCAGTTTTCAGATCCAGCAAGATGGAGATATAGATGTCAGCGCCTAGGACAGGCCGGCTTCACTGCCCATGGACATCACACTGCCAGCACCTGTCTGCTCAGCAGGTTGTGTGCCTTCGAGTGGAGGAATATGGAGGAATATGCATCATCCCTCCCCAGCTCCCCTCCCTGGGCTGCAGAGGCCATAAAGGGGGTGCCTCCCCTCAGTCTGTGCCAGCACATGGAGAGCAGTCAGGGGAGACCACTTGTAATTATGTGATGCAGATGGTCACCTCATTAGCATATCCACTAAGCAGCCCGTTGCAGGGGGTTGAGCTGCCTACCGCTGCCCCCTCCTGTGCAAGCCTTCAGGCTGTCAGGCAATATAGTTTAAGCAGAGACAGGCCGTCTCCTACCACTCTGGAGGCCCGTTTTGTGAAGCAGGCCAAGGTGTTGTGAAGCACCCTAAAAGCATGACAAGTTCCGGGTTTCTGCCACTTCCGAGCCAGAGGGAGAGGCAGGAGCTCACCTGTTCTTTTTTTTTTTTTTTTTTTAATTAATTTTTAGAGAGGAGAGAGAGTGAGTGAGAAAGAGAGAGAGAGAAGGGGGAGGGAGGAGCTGGAAGCATCAACTCCCATATGCGCCTTGACCAGGCAAGCCCAGGGTTTTGAACTGGCGACCTCAGCGTTCCAGGTCGATGCTTTATCCACTGCGCCACCACGGGTCAGGTGCTTACCTGTTCTTAAATGAGACCATCCGAGGATGTGGAACTTGTCATTAGATCTGGCAGGTTTCTGCACCCCTGTCCCATGGGTTTAGTAGCAGGTTCTGAATTGCAGAAATGGACCCTCACCATAGCACTGAGCTGAGACTCGTCCTGACAACCCACCTCTCCTAGCACAAAGAAATGAAATCAGGTGGCCAGGACCAGCTGGAGACTCAAGTCTCCAAAATTAAAATGAGAACAGAACGTAAGAGACATACAAGTCCAGGGGTTTCCTAACATATTTGAAAAGCACATCTCATTTGCAAATAATATCTTTGAGTGAGTGCCAATGTAGAGAACAGAAAAGGCAACATGGTTCTGAAGGAGGGTTTGGAGCTTGGAGCCCCCCCCCACCCCACCCCCACCATCACCACCACCTTGCCTCAGAAGGCCACAGGGGAGCTCTTGGAGGAAGCAGGTCTCCTCAGAGCACAAACTGGAAAAGCACTCATTAGAGGTACTCATATTATGGAGGAGCAACAGAGCCCGGGGGGAAGCCCTCTTGGCCCGTTGGCCTGGAATCTAGTCCCCCCTTCCTCTAGCCAGGCAGGTGTCCATACTGATCCATAGACTCTGAAGTGTAGCTAGTGCAAGTGCAGTGACCTTCCCAGACAAAGAGTAATTCAGTTCAGCTTTAGCCCTGAGTTCTCTCACATAAATGTAGCAGTGGGAACCCCTGGCGGGGAAGGGGGGGATGGGTGTCAGCATATAGATCATCCAACAGAGCCTGCAAAGCCCCTCAAAAGGATACCTTTAGGCCCTGGCCGGTTGGCTCAACGGTAGAGCGTCGGCCTGGCGTGCGGGGGACCTGGGTTCGATTCCCGGCCAAGGCACATAAGAGAAGCGCCCATTTGTTTCTCCACCCCCACCCCCTCCTTCCTCTCTGTGTCTCTCTTCCCCTCCCGCAGCCAAGGCTCCATTGGAGCAAAGATGGCTCGGGCGCTGGGGATGGCTCCTTGGCCTCTGCCCCGGGCACTAGAGTGGCTCTGGTTGCGGCAGAGCGATGCCCTGGAGGGGCAGAGCATCGCCCCCTGGTGGGCAGAGCTTCGCCCCTGGTGGGCGTGCCGGGTGGATCCCGGTCGGGCGCATGCGGGAGTCTGTCTGACTGTCTCTCCCTGTTTCCAGCTTCAGAAAAAAAAAAAAAAAAGATGCCTTTATCTCACCATCTGCCCTGCCTTCCAGCCCCATGTCACCAAACTATATACGCTCATGCTATGGATTTTGTGTTGAGTGTATAAGTAGGTGTGAGTGACTGCCAATGTATAGAATAGGAAAAAGAACTGGGTGGCAAGCTCTACCTGATCAATAAGGACACACCACCTATAAGAATTTATAACCCTCTCCCCTTCTTCCCTCTCCCTTCCACAGGATTGCAGTGTCTGAGTTATCTAAATAATTGCACTTTGCCTGAGCTTCTGTAGAAAAAAATCTACGCCTGAAATATTTATTTCTGTTTGTGAACAGAAATTTCTTTGGGTTCTTATCCACCTATCTTCTGTGCATTTCAAAGTCTTTTTTTTTCCAAAGTGACAAGTACACTTTAGTATGGTGCCTTCTATGGTATGTAAATAATATCTTAATTTAAAGAGCAAGAGAGGTAAATGAGTACCTCTAATCAGTGTTTTTCCTTGGGGGGGGGGGTTGTGGCAGACAGACAGATTCCCGCAGGTGCCCAACTGAGATCCACCCGGCATGCCCACCAGGGGGCAATGGTCGGCCCCTCTGGGGCGTTGCTCCGCTGCGACCAGAGCCATTCCAGCGCCTGAGGCGGAGGCCATGGAGCTGGGCCTCCACGCCAGGGCCAATTTTGTTGCCATGGACCCTTGGCTGCCGGAGGGGAAGAGAGAGATAGAGAGAAAGGAGAGGGGGAAGGGTGGAGAAGCAGATGGGCGCTTCTCCTGTGTGCCCTGGCCGGAATCAAACCCGGGACTTCTGAAAGTTTTTTAACAGAAACTGGCACCTAAAAAGTGCCAGCTCTCTGGAAAGCATATCTTAATCTCAGAGTACAGGGTTGATTTATACTCCCAGGCCATCATGACTAAGATGCTGCAGCCACATTTATTTCATGGTTCACATAAGGCTCCTCGCTCGGTGTCGTCTCCATGTATCTTCTCAGTAGTCAACATCAGTGTCTTTTTAAAAACACAGTAAATCTCTTCGATTGGGACTTGAGGCTGCAATCATTCAATTTGTGTTCAGCTAAATTGTCTTATCTCCTTGTGTGCCAGGCTGTCCCTGGCATGCCCAGAACTGAGTCCCTGGATGCCAGCACAAGAAGGCAATAAACAGGGGCATTCGAGCAGGACACTCAGGCGTTCTCTGGCTCTTCCACTGCTGGGATCCCAGTGATGACAGACAGGAAACTGTCACACGATCATTCTTCCAACAATAAGAAGGTAGTTCCTCCCTTGTAGGGAGAGACAGCAGCCCAAGCGCAGACCTATCCATTTCAAAAGGGAAGACACAGCTGCTGCCTATGACTGATCTTAGGCAGAGCCTCCCAAATGCCAGGAAAAATATTTGTCAAGATCTTTTTTAAGAATAACATGTCTCCTGTGGTTTTAATGCTCTTTTTATTATTATTATTATTATTATTATTATTATTATTTATTCTATCACCTAATGTTTATTTAACAACTGCTACATGCAAGCATTATTCTGCATATGGATGCATTTACTCATGTCCTCATCATGTATTTATTCATTTAACAGCCAAGTATTTTTTTATTATTTATTTATTTTTTACAGAGACAGAGAGTGAGTCAGAGAGAGGGATAGACAGGGACAGACAGACAGAAACGAAGAGAGATGAGAAGCATCAATCATTAGTTTTTCATTGCACGTTGCAACACCTTAGTTCTTCATTGATTGCTTTCTCATATGTGCCTTGACCGCGGGCCTTCAGCAGACCGAGTAACCCGTTGCTGGAGCCAGCGACCTTGGGTTCAAGCTGGTGGGCTTTTGCTCAAACCAGATGAGCCTGCGCTCAAGCCGGTGACCTCGGGGTCTCAAACCTGGGTCTTCCGCATCCCAGTCCGACGCTCTATCCACTGCGCCACCACCTGGTCAGGCATTAACAGCCAAGTATTGAACAAGTATTCAGTGTCAGGAAACTTGCCAGGTTCTGAGCATACAGAGCAAAGACTATCCCCCTCTCAAAGAAGGCAAGGCTGCTTCCTGCCAGATCTTTGCCAGACTCCCTGGCCACTGTCTCATGCAATCTTGGGCCCATTTTACAGATGTGGAAACTAAGGACCCAGAAAAGTGACCCAGGCCTTCCTAAGTACAAAGTTGAAATTCTTTCCAGTCTATTAATGACTATAACATAGTAGGGAAAAAATGTACTATAAGAAAGATACCTAATAGGACAAACCCCAAGATAGCCATAAAAAAATAAATTGAAGGTGACTACATGTTTTACCATTAAACTCTTCTATTAACTTCCAACTTTTTTTCTTTTTTTCTTGTTTTGTTTTTATTTTTATTAATTTTAATGAGGTGACTTAATCATCTTGGGGTTTGTCCTATTAGGTCCAAAGTCTTTTCAGGATTCAAAATGGAAAAGGAATCTAGAAGAGCAAGAGGTTTGGACAAAGCTCAGGAAACAAGATATCCTGTAATTGAGATTATGGACTTAAAATTAGGGAGATTATTCAAGTGGGCCCAGTCTAATAAAAAAAGAAAGAAAGATACATGAAAAATAACACAGCACTATCTTTTCCATCCAAAAGTAACAACTTCTAATTTTCCTTGTGTACATGTGGTTTAAAAGGTGCACAATGTAGGAAAGGCAGTTCCTCAAAAAGTTAAACATGATTATCATATAAATATTCCTTCTCCTAGGGATATTCCCAGAGAAATGAAAACATTTCTGTATATGAAAATGTGTACATGAATATCCATAGCAACATTATTCATAATAGCTCAAAAGTAGAAACAACCCACATGTCCATCGATGAATGAATTAACAAAATGTGACAGATCCATACAGTAGGGTATTACTGATCTATACAAAGGAATGAAGTGCTGATATATGAAGTACAAGTGGAGGAACCTTGAAGACACTATGCTAAGTGAAGGCAGCCACATAGGAAAGGCCATGTATTGAGTGATTGCATTTATGTAAAACGTCCACAATAGGCAAATCATACACAGAGCCAGAAAACAGATCAGTGGTTGGCAGGGGCTGGGGAGGGTGGGGAGGGCGGGATTGACGGCTGATGGGTACAGGGTTTGTTTTGGCCGTGTTGGAAATATTCTAAAATTAGATAACAGTCATGGTTGCCCACCTTGTGACTACACTAAAAACCACAGAATTGTACACTTTAGTATGGTGCCTCCTATGGTACGTAAATAATATCTTAATTTAAGGAGCAAGAGAGATAAATGGGCTGCTATAAGTCAAGATGCTGGTGAGGACTCAGTCTCCTCCTCCCCCTCAGTTATGGCCCAGAAGAGCATTGCTGAAGGCCCGCATCCCGCCAGCCCCTGGGCAGCTGCTCAGCGGGAACAGAAGCCACTCCACCGGAACCGGGGCAGCCCTTGGGAGGGTTCAAAAGCAGGTGAAGTATATCTCCCCAGCTTTCAGCTGTCCTTTCCCTGAGGCAACCTGAGTGGCAGGAGTCCTAAGCCCCAGTCTCAGCCCAGCCACTCACTTGTTTCTTGACTTAAGACCAATCTTAGTGCTCTTTCAACAAGGCTAAATTCTTCAGGCATTTTGCAATAAGAAAATGAATGGGGGCCCTGGCCGGTGGATCAGTGGATAAAGCATTATCCTGGCATATGGATATACCGGGTTTGATTCCTGGTCAGGGTACACAAGGAAGTGACCATCCGCTTCTCTCCCCATCCCTCTCCCCCTTCTCTCCTTCTCCTCCCCTCCCCCAGCCAGTGGCTCAGTTGGTTCGAGTATGGCCCCAGGCGCTGAGGATAGCTTGGTTGGTCCAAGCACAGCATCCTCAGGTACTCCAGCATCGCGTCCAGACAGGGCTGCTAAGTGGATTCCTGTTGAGGCACACGCAGGAGTCTGCCTCACTATCTCCCTTTCTCTCGCCTCCTATCCAAGTACTAACCTTGCTTAGCTTCGGAGATCAGACGAGATAGGGCATGTTCAGGGTGGTATGGCCATAGACTCTCTCACCTATAAAAATAAAATAAAAATAAAGAATGGAGTGAGGAGGTCATCTTTATTTGGGGTTTGGGGTTTTTTTTTTTTCTTTTGTTTTCTCAGTTACCTACTTAAATTTGGGTAATACTTAAAATCAAGCAAATGGCTGCTGGATGCTAATGAAAAGCCCGTTAGCACTCAGCCTACCAGTTCTATGGCGGCCAGCGGCAGCACTGAAATGTCCTTCCAAGGAAATGCGTCTCCATTGGGGCACACCGGGAAATGGAGAAATTCACTGTCCCAGGAGGGCTGGCTGGGTGCTTCGATACTATAAGTCATAGATCTTCTGAGCTGGAAGGGTCTTTCAGATCATTTATTTTAGGCCCCTTATTTTATAAATGAGAAAGCGAAGCCCTGAGCACTTAAATTTCTTGTCCCCAAGTCACAAGCTAATAGAGGCACAACCCCATATTCTCTCCCATCTCCTGCCCAGGGCTCTTGTTAACCCAGCACACTACTTCTCCAGAGTCCTTTCTTATTCGTAGAAATCCTATGCTCAAGAGGCCCAAAATGTATTTGTCCGAACACCTGCGACAAGCCTGACCCTCTCCAAAACCTCCGTAGCCCAGGCGTGAAATTTCATTCATTCAGGGCTTGTTTGCAGATTTAAACATAGATGGACCTTAATGATATGAAAGTCAAGCAAAAGCTAGGGGTATCACTTAGGGAAAAGCAAATGCTGCCCCTAAAATTATCTTAATTGTGTGAGTCTTAACCCATGAAACTACATCTCCCCATCATAGCATGTTTTATGGGTTAAAGCAATGTTTTATTATTATTTTTAATATTGTGACTATTGGAACACATGAATGAAAGTGAAAGAAAGCTCAACGGAAACTAGCTTATAAAAAAAGGAGATGTATTAGTGCACAGAAGTCAACTTCAGAGAAGGTTTAACAGGGCTTCAATAATGTCACCAAAGGTTCAGTGTCCTCTCTCTCTCCCTGCTCAGGGAGACCCACCCCATTCCAGAACTTATATATTCTTCCCTTCAAATCAGTGGAGAAAAGTAAGATCTACTTCCCTGGGAGATCCAACAAGAGTCTGTGAACTCAGTCTCACTGCCTCAGATGGGCCGAACAGAAGGCTTTTTTTTCTCCTCCTATAGAAATATGATAGTATTTTCATTCTCTCTGTGATGCTGCAGACTAATTACTAAAGGACCATTAAACACGGAAAAGAATTCTGCTACCATTTGGCCTATGCTGATTAATGAAGATCATCTCAACATCAGACCTCACCTTCTGAAGGGTGGCTTCCTCCCTCAGCTTGGACACCAAAACCCATTCAAGAAAACAAAAAGGACAAGAATCCACTACCAGGTCTACTCAATATTTTCTTTAGACTAGGAGATTATTCTCTGGAGATTTGCATTGCTAATTATAATACACAGTGGGAGACCTTGGAGCTGATCTAGTATGAAGGCAGACTTAAGCCCCCTGCTATCTGGAATGATTCATCAAAGCCAGAAAGTGTGCCTTGTCGCCCTCCCCACCACACACACACAAGAGGAAATTGCTTGTAAACATGCTATTTTTTAGTCATTTGGCTGGGCCCCAGGTAAAATATAAAGGAGGAAAAGTTGGATCTTCACTATTAGCAACACTCTTCACCCCAATTTTCTTTCTGAGCAGGACTTTTCTCATCTTTCAGTAGTGTTGACTATTCCCACCCCACCACTAGTGCCCTCATGTTTTCCCCCAGATGTCAGAGATTCCCCCTTTTTTGGAGCCTAGGTCTCCCTTCTCTTGGAAACACTTCATCATCAAACAAACATTAGTGGATCACCTAGAATGTGAAAGCATTTATTCAGCAGATTGGACATCTGTTACTTTTGGCTTCCTTACATCCCTCTCCTTGGGCACCTGCTCCTTCTCTATCTATCTAGTCCATGCAATTGTTGTGGGACTGTCAATCAGGAGACACTTCCACATGGATTATATGGAACCCCCACCCCTTGTCTGCTCCTCCACCAGTTTCATTCATTGGTTTCTGCTAAAAACTGTGAACCGGAACATTTTGAAAGGTTCCTGGCTTTCCCCAGAAGACAGCAGATTTTCAGCTCTCATTCTTCCCCTTCTGTATATTAACACGGGCTTCCTCCCAACACATTCCGGATGCACTGAAACCTCAGTCACCTTGAAATGATCACTGACTCTATCACCCACCACAAACTCCACCCCATCTTATTTATTTCCTAGGATCCCTGGTCCCTGTCCTTAGAAGACAACTCCCTGAAATATAAAAAAACTCATGCATAAGACCTCTATACAACTACCATCATTGGAATTACCAACATCATCACAGCTACCATTTCTTCTTGAGCATTTATTATGTATCACTGTGCTAAACCGCTTGCATACCTTGTCCCAACTTGCTCCAAATAACATAGCTATAGTCTTTCCAATTCACTGAAAATAATGCCAACCTGAAAGCCCTTATCTACTGAAACAAAACTAATTCCTAAATCTATGAAGCAGCTGTCTTCCTTACTCTCCAACCTCTGTCTGTCCTTATTGCATGCCCTCTGATGTATATTTCATTGACATTCCAGGCTAAATTTTAAAAAGCTAAAAAAAAAATGTTACCCAGACTTTTGGTCTGAACTCATTATATGGTCTCTCAGCTGTGAATTTCTCCACATAAGTTACTGTTAATGAGAATAAGGTTAGTGTCACACAGTATAAAGACCTCAAGTGTGAACTTAAGCTAGTAATAAAGAACCAACAAAGGAAAGAAACTGCCAACAGCAGACTTCTACCTGTAAGTCTAAAGCCAGAGAGGAATTTCTGACAATCCCTTTCGGAATGACAATAGGTAATATTCACTGAATGTTTACTAGGTATGAGACACTCACTCTTCCATGTTCTGCACATGTGTTATCTCATTTCATCTTTACACTACCAAAGATTTGGGTGCTATTATTCTTTCCATTTTTTACCGAGAAATGCAAGGCATAGAGATGTTAAGTGACCTGCCTAAAGTCACACAACTAGTCCAGCTTCAGGAGGTTTGTTACTAACGATGATGCAGCACCACTCAAAGGTGTCATGAATCAGACATCACCCTCTTGATGTGTTTGTTCACATAAATATCAGTGGAGGTTGGCCTAAAGGTGGAGCAACTGTCAGTGATACCCAACTGCATTATTTTCCTGTAATAATAAATTACCACAAAACTTAGAGCTTAAAACAGCATACATTTATTATCTCACAGTTTCCACAAGTAAGGAGTTTGGGCACATGATAGCTGAAACCTTTGCTGCAGTCCAAGTGTTATCAAGGATTTAGGTCTCTTCTGAGGCTCCAGGCCCTTTTTCAAGCTCATGTAATTGTTGAAAGAATTCATTTCCTTGCATCTGTAGACTCATTATGGCTTTACTTCTCTTTCAAGACCAGCAGGAGAAACTCTCAGACCTCAGGGAGAGCCCCAGTCTTTTTTTTAAAGTGTTCACCAAGGTCAGGACCCCCCAAGATAAACTCCCTTTTGGTTAACTAAAAGTCAACCAAGTAGGAACTTTCTTTTTTGCCATATAATGTAGCATAATCACCAGAGTGACACTCCATCACTTTTGCTATAACCTATTGGTCAGAAACATGTTACTACTCTTACCCTCCCCCTACTCAAGGAGAGGACATTATACAAAGTCACAGATTATTGGAGATCCTCTTAGAATCCTGCTTACCATGCCATCCACAACAGGTCTTGGGTTGGCTGAGTAGCAAGATTTGCTACCCACAAATTGGATCATTTTCCAATGACCTAATTCTGTCAGGGCCTCAATCTAGAGGCCAGAACCTGATACCTCGTGTCCTGCCAGAAACAGATATGCCTTTTTCTGACCATAGTGACTTCTAGAGTGATACTGATGCCCTTATAAAGTGCACCAGAACAAAAGCACTTCTACCTGGCAGAGTGGCCCTCCAATGATTCAGTACTCAATGAGCGACACCTTACGCAGCCTTTGTGTTAAAAGATTGAGGACTATCTGTCAAATAAAACCAAAATCAAAGCCAGGAAGACATCGATTCAGAGGGAAGTGGCCGAGAGCAGAATCCAGGTAAAACATGACAGAACCCAGAACGCTTCATGGATAGGCAGCAGTCAGTGCTTCTCCCTGCCACCCAGGTATCCTCTCTCTTCCTCTGGGTCACTAACCTGGTTCCTGAGTACCCCAGGAGCTGACATCAGAGTTGGCAAATAAGATGTGTACAAATAAAAAGATAACTACAACAAAGACAAGATTGATGAATGAATGACAGAGTAATGAATGTTAGGAGTTCAGATGGGGGAGCGCTTACTTCTTCCCAGGGAGCTCAGAAAATACTAAAGGGGAAAAGATAAGAAAATAGTGGACAACTGAGGTAGAGTTGAATGTCAATGGCAGCAAAGGTACATTTAGAGCAATACAATATACATTCACAAAGGCGCATAATCAAGACAGCAAAGGGCCTATTGAAAGCACTTTCCCAGCCCATTTTCCAATCAAACTGACCTCTTACCTCCCATTCCTTGGGGCTCTAATTCCTTCTCCCCTAGGATCTGATAAACTAATCCTTGCTAAGGTGCAAATGAATTGATGAGTCGCATATTTGCATTTTAATGGATCCTTCTGGACACAGAGCCTTAAACCAAAGTAATGACTACAAATACTGGTCATCTCTGGTACTATAATAAATTGGGGGTGGGGGGGAGAATTACAGGACAGGTAAATTTTCATTTTCCATCAAATCACTTCTTTGTATCTAGAGTTGGTGCGCATCTCACGGTTTAGTGTTTAAGAACACTCAGTGTGTCAGGTAAGTCACATTTTTTCACAGGGACACTAATACTCATATCAGACACCCAAAGCATAGCTACATAAGTAAAATTTTTTCACAAACCTCTGTCATTTTTCTAAATTTTCCACAGACCAAATGACAACTTTCCATCAGCCAGAACTGTCCTTTGTGCCAAGGACTTGTCATCCTTGCTGGACAGTTTGGGAAAGTTCTTTAAATACTTCAAAAAAAATTGAATGTTAACTGTAAGTGAAAAAATAATTTTTTGAAAGATTTTGTTTATTGATTTTAGAGAGAGAACGGGGTGGGGGAAGGGAAGAGTGGGAAGTATCGACTTGTAGTAGTTACTTCTCTTAATATGTCTTGACCAGGCAAGTCCAGGGTTTTGAACCAGCAACCTCAGCATTCCAGGTTGGTGCTTTATCTACTGCGCCACCACAGATCAGGCTGAAAAAGTTTTAAATACTTTAAAATGCTACAAAATATAACATGTTTCTTTGGGATTTCTTGATTCCAAGTGCTCTCAAGGTTAGGAACGCCTATGGAGACGTGATTGGGTATTAAACATAAATCCACAAAAGAAATCTCGATTATAAAAAATATGTAAATAGAAACAAGTCTGTTTACTTTACAGTTTTCATTTTCTTTCTTTTTTTATATATATATATATTTTTTTGTATTTTTTCTGAAGTTGGAAACAGGGAGGCAGCCAGACTCCCGCATGTGCCTGACCGGGATCCACCCGGCACGCCCACCAGGGGGAACCAGGGGGCGATGCTCTGCCCATCTGGAGTGTCGCTCTGCTGCAACCAGAGCCATTCTAGCGCCTGAGGCAGAGGCCACAGAGCCATCCTTAGCACCCGGGCCAACTTTGCTCCAATGGAGCCTTGGCTGCGGGAGGGGAAGAGAGAGACAGAGAGGAAGGAGAGAGGGGAGGGGTGGAGAAGCAGATGGGCGCTTCTCCTGTGTGCCCTGGCCGGGAATCGAACCTGGGACTCCTGCACGCCAGGCTGACGCTCTGCCACTGAGCCAACCGGCCAGGGACTTCATTTTCTTTCTAAGTAGTTGTAGCAGCAGCAGTGCTCCGGAAAGGCTGTTCTATCCGAAAACAGAAAATGAGAAGTAACTATGATTGTTTTTACAATTTTCTTACCCTACCTCACCTTCGTTTCTTTTAAACACGGGTGCTTGTCAACAAATCAAAGTTAAATATTGTGATATCGCTGCTACTAACATAGAACATAGAAGAAGAGTCCATGAATTAATTTTTGAGACAAGAGGAAAAGGTTGGTTTGGATGTTACCTCAACTTCTTCTGTGATATAAATAAATTCTTGAACATTTCTGGGCTTGACTATTCCCCTTAGCAAAATTGTAGGCAATGCCTGGTCAACCACAAAGTAGTGTCATACGAGCTTGCCAAATGGTCTTTTTTGAAGACCTAATGAAATACAAAGTTTGAAGTATTAATTATTTTGCTTTATTTCACTCATTACAATTCAGCTTGAAAGCATAAGGAAATATATACAAGGTTGCTTTTGTAGGCATTCTATAAAGACTTCAAAATCAAAGGATATAATTAAGTATATAATTAGCTTTTACCACATCCATATGATAGAAAAATTGGCCTCCTCCACTGGCCTTTATTGAAACATTGATTAAAGGCAAGCCCAAAATGGCTGTTGTTGGCTACAGAGTGGTACCCAATATTATATACCAAGTGTCCCTGGTTCTCAACAGAGCCATACCTTTAAAGTATTGTTTGATTTCTCAGAAGAGCTGTTGTAGGTTTCTTATTTTCTCTAGAGTATGTACGATTTCAGATCAAACAAATTTCTTTTAAATACACACATATCAAAATTGTGCACTGCATCTTAACATCATCTGTGCCCCAGAATGTAATTTGTTTGGGGTTTTTCTGTTGCTTTGTTGTTGTTGTTGCCTTATTTTGAATAAGTAAATTAACCAATGAATGCCTGAGGACGCGCAGCACATGTTCAGGGTCTGTGACACAGGAGGACATAAAAGCAAGGATGGTAATATCTGCTAATAGAACTTCCCAGCCCACAAGGGGGTTTTCATTTCCTTTGTTTGCACAATTTAAATAGGCAAAGTTACCCCTTTAAATGGCACGAACCTTTTGTTTCTATGAGATTTTGGTGATCAGGCTGCAGTCTGTCTGTTTGAAACTATTTCTTTCCCAATAGCTTGCAGTTGGGAGGTACGTCGTGCTGTTTTGCGGTTTCTCTACCTTCATTTGACCTTCAGCATCCTCTGTAGTGTTCTCTGTTTAGCACCAAAAATCACAATCAGTGCAGAGAGGCACTCAGTGTGTTTGCTCAAGAATTTTGTGTTTGAAACTCTATAGCCTGAGAGAATCTGAGGGCTGTGGTTTGTCTCCAGTTGAAGGTTTCCTCTATGACCAGGATACTTTCTCTTCCTGGGGCTGGTGGAATAAAATCCCAGAAAAAAACTCCCCATACGTTAAGGCATTAGCAGCAGTGCAAAGTATAACACCTTTATCAGCAGGCTCTATCTCTCTAACCCTTATCTGGTTTTAACTGAGACGTGGACTGTCTATTTCGCCTGAAGCCAATCCTCTCTAGCTATTCCTATCTGCCTTCCTTCCTGTTCCAAAACGATAGCCTGCAGACATTCTTTCTCACACTCTCTCTCGACCACCACCTCCTAATTACAAACTGCAACAGGAGGGCGTAGAGTAACAATGTAAATGGGGGAGGGGGGTGGGCAGTAAGCGAGCCCAGTGCAAAACACCCGGTCTGTTCCAAAAGATCTCAAAGCAAATGCAAAGTAAATACCAGTTCACCCACCAGTCTGAGATAGAATCCTTCCTTGTGAATGAACTGTAGCGTTTGATAATAGTCAAGGGCTCAATTAAGAAAATCTTTAAATCGAAATATAAATGAGACACCTATCTCCGTGACTGTATCAGGGTTATCGTGAAAGTGCTGGAGGGGATGTAGGAAATACTACAGAATCACTTAAAAATGTTTTTAAATTAGAATCTTTATCTTAAAGCTTTCAACTTCTTTTTAACGTCTAAACAAAACGAAAATTTATTTAGAATAATTTTTTTAGTCTCAAAAATTTATAAAACCTTAAATGTCATTTGATTCAGCCTTGTTCTATAAGTGAGGAAACTGAGGCCCCAGGAGTCGAGGCACCCAACCCAGATCATTGGATTGACCCAGCCGCACAGCCGCACAGCCAAGTGAGTAGACCAGCTCTGCTAACTCTCAGCTCAATTTTTTTTCCCCAGACCATTTTGTGAGAATCAGAAGTCTTGAGAAGTAACAACAGAAAAGAAAGGTCTAAGTCCTCAAAATTTGTTTATTCTGCATTTTATTTGGAGTCTGCTTCTTTTGACATTTAAATCATCAGCCTCTTGCTGGATGAAAACTCTGAAAGGAGGAGAAATTGCAGTCTGGACTAAGAAGTGTGTCTGACAAAGAAGTAAAGCCAAGAAATGTCACAAGGGTTAAAGCTAGACATCCAGGCTACACAAAGAAACCCTAAATGAGCTTATTGTACTAGGAGCATTGGCTTGAAAATCAGTGCTGCCCAGGGCACTTCCATCTGTCAATCAGAAAACATTAGGGCGGTACTTAGGAAGCTAAAGTCATGAGTTTCCACGGGAAATCTAAGGAATATCAGCTGTAATTTGTGCTAGAGGGATATCATTCACTCCATTATAACTAGCATCATTGCTATCAACATCAGTGTTCTACTTGGACACCCATCAGAATGGCTACATTTTAAAAGACAGGCAATAATAGCAAACACTGGTAAGAATATGATGCAACCAGAATGACCCTACATTATCAGTGGGACTATAAAATGGGGTGACTGCTTTGAAAAGCGGTCTGAAATTTTCTTTAAAATTAAAGATACTTCCATCTAATGACCCAGCAAGAAAAACATATACTCACAAAAAGACTTGTGCAAGAATCTTCTTAACAGCTTTGTTCATGAAATCCAAAAACTGGGAAAAGTCCATCAGTAGGAAAATGCATAAACAAGCTATTGCATATTCCTACATGAAATACCACTCAGCAATAAAAAAGAACAAACGACTGATACACTCAACATGGATGTCTCCAAAAAATACCATTCGGAATGGAAGAAACTTTGAATAAGATTACATTGATGGGAAAAGTAGAACAATGGTTGTCTCTGTAGGTGGGGCAGGGGAGGCAGGAATGACTAGGAAGACGAAACTTTCTGAGGTAATGGTAATATTTTATATCATGAGAGGGGTTTGCATTACACAGATAAATGGTTTTATCAAAATTCAGCAAATGTGCACTTAAATCAACCTTAAAAGACAAGAACTGTAAACAAAATATTAAACCAGTTAAATATGTGCATTATGAAGAATTCAGAAGGAAGAGTACTGATGTCTGCAATACACTCTGAAATACATTAAAAAATGGAAGACTCACAGATGATTGAGGTACAATAGATAAATAGATAATAGATGATAAAATATGGAAAAATGGTAATGGCAGAATCTAGGCACACAAATGTTCACTACAAAATTGTTTCAACTTTGCTGTATGTGTGTAAAGTTTTATAATAAAATGGGAACAGATTCTTTGAGATTTAAGACTGTGATCAATCTGTATTAGCAAAATTTTCTCCTTTCTCTCTCTCTTTCCTCTTTCTCTCTCTCTCTCTCTCTCTCTCTCTCTCTCTCTCGGGTGCCACACACACCCTGTTCTCTAGGAGTTTTCAATCCCAAATGTAAAGCTCATTAATTTGAAAGTGAACCTATTAGTAAGAATTTTCTCGAAAGGTTCTTTCAGCCTGCACAAGAAAATATGACAAGTTGGCACAATCTGACCAGCCTGGACTTGGATCCTGGATCTACTACTTAACAAGAAATTGTCTACACTCTCAGAGCCTTGCTCTTCCCATCTGTAAAATGGCTCATCATCACCTCCCTCTGCGAGTTGGCATGAGGATTAGAGAGGTCTGTGTGGTGATTTTAGTCACCAGTCAATTCCTGATCACTGCAAAGCGCTCACCAGGTTGGGCTCTCAAAAAGCAGTGCTCGGCGTAGTTGGAAACAGGTTAACTAAATATGCTAGCTAGTTCTTCATTCAGGGAAAGCTGTGCTTGAGAAATGCCCTGTCTGGAATGCCATTTTCACATCCTAACTTCCTTCAGAGTTTTTGAACTATAACAATCTGGAGGCAGACCCGGGTGAAAAAGAATGGCCAGGTGCTTTGCACATAGCACAGCGCCAGATAGATCAGAGCAGACAGACAATACCATCAAGCTGGGGGTGGTCAGAGCACTAGAGCTCCTTATTAGTTTTTGTAGTTTTTCTCATGTTAAACGCACACGCAGGCGCATGCACATCATTGCCTTTGCACTATTGGAAGTGTGTCTTGAAGGACATCCATTAGCTCCCTTATTTTCTCCCACCTCTCTGCAGAGTACAACTACTTCATCAGCGTTTCCTTGGCTGGCACAGAGCCCTGACTTGCTAAACAATAAGCGCTCTGTTTCTCACAACTCTGCTCTCAGGAGAAAAAGAAGGCTCTTTGTGCCACACTAAGATTAAAACCTTCTCCTTGTTTTATGCAAATACCTGTGTTTCAACATTATGAATTCTAAGAGGAAACCATAACCAAGACAGTCCCAAATGGTATATAGCAGGGGTCCCCAAACTATGGCCCGCGGGCCGCATGCGGCCCCCTGAGCCCATTTATCCGGCCCCCGCTGCACACCCGGAAGGGGCACCTCTTTCATTGGTGGTCAGTGAGAGGAGCATAGTTCCCATTGAAATACTGGTCAGTTTGTTGATTTAAATTTACTTGTTCTCTATTTTAAATATTGTATTCGTTCCCATTTTGTTTTTTTACTTTCAAATAAGATATGTGTAGTGTGCATAGGGATTTGTTCATAGTTTTTTTATAGTCCGGCCCTCCAACAGTCTGAGGGACAGTGAACTGGCCCCCTGTGTAACAAGTTTGGGGACCCCTGGTATATAGTCATTATATATACATCACACTTTTGATACTTTGGGGTGGAAGTATATGAAAAATGTCCCTGAAAACTCTGCTCCCATCTTCTTATCTGCACAGCCATAGCACCCCCAAATAAAAAGGCATGGGATATTGGCAATTGCAGACAAAGACATCAGAATGTTCTGATTGACCCTCCTTGCCTGTTAAGAACACTCCCTTGGCAGCTTCATAAATAGTGCACATTGCTTTGAGATCACTGCCTCTGATTCAACAATTTCGAGTATGGGTTCAAACAGCAGCCCATAATGTGGTAGTCTAAGAACTGAAAATCAGAGTAGCGTGGAGGTAGCCATCCAGGAAGGATATAGCTTGCACACTGAAAACAAAACTGCATGTTACATGAGGATATGGCTGGCCCTTTCTACTAGAGGCTGTATGCTTTCTTTTCCCCCTCCAAAGGTGGGTCTGATTGATCCCCCCTGCTGGGAACTGAACCATGAGCAAGCATCATGCCCATTCACCTTGGCACCGCCACGCCCAGGACACTTCCAGGCACATAGGAGGCCATCAAAGAGTGTAGGTTGGCGTAATTTTCCAAGCCATAGGGCCCCCTACGTTCAAATCCTGGCTATGCTACTTACTGGCTATGCAAATTTAAGCTATTTAACCTCTTGTGTTCATGGGTTTTTTTATTTGTAAATGGGAATAAAAATAGAACACCAGTCTCAAGAGGATGCGAGGGTTGAATAAGTTAACATGTGTAAAAACATATACAAAGGTACTTAACTTATGGTTAGTGCTATAGAGATGTTATCTATTATTTTTATAAGCAAGTCAACAGGAGTGCAATTTGCATGAAAATCCCTTCTTGAGAGAAAGTAAGCAAGAAACTGTCAGACTAATAGTTGGGCAACTGACCTCTATCCCTAAAAAAATCAGGCACCTTGGAAGAAAGACCAGAAAGTAAATCCTTATATACACTTGTTTTAGTATAATGAGTCATAGTATGTCCACTTACTCTCAAAATTGTTTCAATCTCAAAATTGTAAGGTTTTGTGATCACCTTACACACGATTCACCTTCAGACCCTGGTTCAGAGTGAAGAATGCCACTGGTGACTGTGAAGTGCCCTTTAAAGAACCTGCCCACTCTCACTCTGTGGGAACCCACTCCAAGTGTTTCAGCGGAGGCTACAATGAAATGCAAAGAGCTCCTTTGATCAGCAAAGAGTTGTAGTTAGTTGGGGTGAGGAGGGATGGCTCTGACTCTGAGAACCTTGGAGCTAAGATAGCAGTGCTCAGATGAGGACAAGCCAAAAGGAGGGCCAGCTCATGAGAAACGAAGTGCAGAAGCACAGAGCTGAGCATTCACGCCGGCGGCCATGCTGGAGGAATCTTAGGGTTTGACCACAGCTGTGATGACAGACAAGGGCAGTATCCAAGCTACCATGGGTGTTGAGGAGGGCACCCTAAATCTATCTTCCAGAAAGGGAGAGGCCTTGGGAATTTGGAGACTTGGGAACTCAAGAACCATATCTGGACAATGACAAATTCTCCTTCTGAAGTCCAACCCTGATGACTCTTTATCCTTGGTCCTTTAAGCAAAGCTTACTCAACTGCCAACAAAACACCTGCCTGTTTCTAGAGGTGAGCTGCCAGTTTGTAGCCAGGAGCAAGGCAACTGGCCAGACCACTTCCCTTTGCTTGTTCCTCACATATTTGAGGTGCTGACCTATTGCCCCAGCTCTGAGCTCATGAACATATAGGCTAGACCTTGATGCCCCTCTCGACCCCTCCAACCTGACATTTATTATGCAATCCTGGATATCAAGCCTTGGATTTTATATCAAGACTTTGATCACTCCTGTGATCAAACAGGGCTGCAAAATGCGGAAACGAGTCTCTGGACTGCAAACAGGCTGGCCCAGTGCCTCCCAGCTCCCTGATAGCCCCATACAAACTCCTTGCTCAAGGCTGGTTCTCTCAGAAACAGCAACTAACCCAGTGACTGCCACAGAGCAGGCACTCAGTACCCCTTGAATGAATGAAGGAATGTGTTTGGGGTTAATATTTGTACCTATTCCTATGAGGAGGGAACCGTACCAGCATTGATCTGCTTCCGTTCTCTGCACACTCTCTCTCCATCCTCACCAGGAAAGAAAAACTGAAACATCAAATTGGAAAATCATCTGGGGGTGTTGACTCAACTCTTCGCTCTCTGCCATCTGCTGAAAGGGTCTATCTGAGAGGGGAGTTGGCTTTTTCCAGAGGTGCCTGTGTTGGGCAGGTAAGTCTGCCAAATCCTGGGTTTCAGGATTTCCAGGCCACTTCCCCACAGGGGTAAGCCATGCTCTCCCAGTTCAGTTATATCTGAGTCCCAATGCCTTCCCTAAGCAGTCAAGCGGCAATGCTCCAGCCCCACTCTGAAAAGCACTGTGGCCAGGAAAATAGATACACATAAGGAGTTCTTTTTGTTCATAACTTCATGGCAAAGTGAACTACAATTATTCATTTTTGAGGCAGGAGTTCATCCATTCATAATGTAATTACATGCTCATTGTGAAGCCAATAGGAGGCCCAAGACCGAAGCTTGAGTCTTTTCACTTTCATTTGCTGATTAAACCTCTGGACTCAGCACATGCCCTCCCTGTTTATATTGTACAAGGGAGTCTTGGAGTGCTTCAGAGACACCCATGGGAAGAAGGAAGACATGAGGTAGGTGATGCCGCTGTGTTTGAGTCAATAAGGAAGCATGTGCTGTGATCCAACAGAGCTGCAAAATGCGGAAACAAGTCGACCTGGGACACGTGCACCTGATCTAAGAACCTTGGCTTGAGCGTAAAATCCAGCTATTGAGTTAGAGAAGAAAGGCGGACCTTCCCCGAGAAAACACGTCTCTGAAACTTGCTCGCTGTCTCTGAGAATCACTGCTCCTGCAGTGGTTGCAGAGCACACTGCTCTTCCTGACGGCATCAGTTCTCCAACTCGTTGGTCTTGGGACCCCCTGACATTCTTAGCAGTCATTGAAAACCCCGAAGATCATTTGCGCATATGAGTTATATCTACCTATACTGACCATATTAAAAAATTAAAACAGAAACTTTTAAAATATTCATGTAGTTGTTTATTCTATAAGAACAATAAAGCCATTACATGTTAACATAAAGAACACTTAGTGAATGTAAATAGAATTTTTTTATTTTATAAGAAAGCTATATTTTCCAAAATAAGAGTAGTGAGAAAGCTTATACTGTTATATATTTTTGTAAATCACTTTAACATCTATATTAGTAAAAGATAACTGGATTCTCTTATCTGCCTCTACATTCAATTTTTTGTAATAATTGAGGTCTTACTTGTGTTATCTGAAGAAAATCTAGCCTCATACACATAGATGGTAGGAAAAGGGAATCTCACAGACTCCCGGGAGGTTCTTGGGGTCCTTCGGACAGTACTCGGGAACCACAAACCACAATACTAGCAGCCTTTTTTTTTTTTGCTTCTTTTAAATTTATTTTTTCAATTACAATTTACATTCAACACTATAGTATTTTGTATTGGTTTCAGGTATACAGCGTAGTTCTCACCCACCACCTCCCTCTTTGCTGTACTTTTTTATTTCCATTTGTTTCTACCTTGCCCTCTTTGTTCTCAATTTGATAATGAGGAAAAGTCACACCTGAGAGTGTCTTCTGCTTGGGAGACCATCCTCCATGCACCCACTGCTGGACTGCCAAGCAGAGCTTTGGTAAAAAAAACAAATTAGCAATTTGCATGGAGTATCTCCTGCTGGGAATATTCCTAGGAGGCCATGATAAGAGCAGGCAGCTTAGTGCATCTCCAACCACCAAACACTGGTTACACATTTTTCCATTAAAAATGTCATTTCTTCTTCTCACCTGCTTTCCCTATCTTAGGATCACTCAGTAGTTTTTCCTAGATATGCCTGTGGGATGCTGATGGTTTACAACATTTAAGAACCCATGAGTGAGACTCATCTGAAGAGGTAAAGAAAATTCCCCAGAAAGAGATACCAAAACCATACTGAGGGATGTTAAGCAGAAACCCAAGTCATGGATTCAAAAGGAGAAATGAAGGAAAAAGATGTGTGTGTGTGTGTGTGTGTGTGTGTGTGTGTGTGTCAGTTTTTTCTGTGTTCCATTATAATTTTAAAGGAATTATTTTGAAAATAATAATTTTATAAAGGGAAATCTTTTGGCCCCAGAGTGGTAATAAAAATTTCACTTAAGAATTATAGTACCGTCTGACCAGGCAGTGGTACAGCGGATAGAGTGTTGGTCTAGGACTCTGAGGACCCAGGTTCAAACCCCCCAAGGCTTGAGAGTGGGCTCACCAGCTTGAGCGCAGAGTTGCATGCTTGAGCATGGGATCATAAACATGACCCCATGGTTGCTAGCTTGAGCCCTAAAGTCGTTGGCTTGAGCAAGATGTCACTGGGTCAGCTGGAGCCTTCTGGTCAAGGCACATATGAGAAAGCAATCAATGAACAACTAAGGTGCCAAACTATGAGTTGATGCTTCTCATCTCTCTCCCTTCCTATCTGTCTGTCACGTTCTCTCTCTCTCTCTCTCTCTCTCTCTCTCTCGCTAAAAGAAGAAAAAAGAATTACTATTTATGCAAGAAACCATTCTATTTTATAAATAAGCAATCTGTGTTGATTTCCCAGGTAACTCTTGCCAAAAGTTAGCCAACCAAGTGATGTGAATTTCCATCAGCATCTCCTAACGCTATGGTTGGTGTCTGTCTGTTGGAGGTTATCTCTGATTCCCATACACCTGAGAAACCTTGGCTTTCCCTGCTTACCGAATATTTAGCTGAATGACTAAGTGGCACTTGTGTAAATATCTCAAACAAGGCAATTATCCCCTGCCTCAAATTCTTCCATTTTCTATGTAGTATGATTGCCGAGCTATCAGACGCACACGCTCATAAGCTCAGAACAGAAGTTTTAACGTTTGTGTGTTCTGCAGCCGTGCACCATAATCAAACTTTGAAGAGTGCATGCTGCCATGGACCCACATGCACACACTCTTTCTCTCGCTAGTTAAGAGGAAGGACCACCCACTTATCCCCATCACGGTCGTATGCTCCTCATTGGTTGCCCTTGCTTTAGAACTCATGGCACTTTCATCTTAGAAAGAATTGCTTAAGGACACCTTCCTCTGTTTCTGTCCTGGAAAGAAGCCGTTCAACTCTCAGTAAATTATGAAAAAGCTAAGCATAGGGGATTGGCACTAATTTTCAATTACCTTTCACCTTTCGCCACTGCCAAGCTCAGGCAAGCATTTTGTATCAGCTCTCCCCACTCCAACTTAAGAAAATATCAACCCAAAGAGAGACTTGTGTGTCAACGGAGTTGTACATGCATTACAATTTCACTTTCTATCTCCATCCAACTCACACGCTGGGTCTGCAGAGTCCCTGCGCCTCTGGGAAGTCCTCGGTAGCCCACCCCATGCCCTCCAGGACAGAACAGCCCCTGCTGCCACCCGCACCACCCTCACGTGATACCTCATTAAGAGGGCATTTAAAGGAAAACATTAGCTGACAGGGCTCTTTGAAGAATTTTTTTCCATTCCTGTAAGAGTATCTTCCCAAAGGGAGATTCAGATCAGTGCCTTGGTTTGTTTAGTGCTTTAACTTTAGTTTGCAGCTACCCCTTTGCAGGAAATCAATCAACAAATATTTAATCAGCACCTGCCCTGTATCTATCACTTGGAGAGGCTCAGAGTGAGAAAGAGGGGAAACTAAAGCACAATCTTTGCCCTGGAGGAGAACGTGACCTATTTAGGAAGAAAAAAACTAACACAAAACAATTAAATGCTACAAGGTGTGGATCTAAACAAGGGAGAGAGTAGTAGGAAACCATATCCTAGAAGAGACAGAATTTGTCTTAGGACTTGAAAGATGTGTAGGATTTAAACAAGGAGAGGAGAGAGGTCACTAAAAGCAAGAGGAGAGTACAGTCAGGGGACACTAAAGAGACTGTACCAATTAGAAAGAAGATAACACCCCAGGAAGTCTTGGGAAATAGGGTGATTAGAGACCAGAGTGTGGAAAGTCAGGGGCTTCAGTACAGAACATAATCTTGATTTTTTTTTTTTGTATGTCCTAATTTTAGGTTTTTCCTTTGGATCTTTCTCTGAAAAACAGGGCATCTTCTCA
This sequence comes from Saccopteryx bilineata, assembly GCF_036850765.1. Taxonomy (NCBI): domain Eukaryota; kingdom Metazoa; phylum Chordata; class Mammalia; order Chiroptera; family Emballonuridae; genus Saccopteryx; species Saccopteryx bilineata. Next base: position 41,072,553 of record NC_089500.1, read on the forward strand.
CCGGTCCCTGTGGCTGACATTTCTGGAATTATGTGATGTATACTTTGCCTGATATTCAGTTTATTAGTTATGAACATCACCCTTTTAAAAAAAAAGGCATTATTGAAACAGTCATACAGCAAGCAGTAAAGAGATTCATTTGTGTGATCCTTTAGGGCAACTGTTTTCACCTTGGCTCCTCTGAGCTCTGAAATCCCACAGGGAAGCCTCTAGGACAAGGCAACCTTAGGTGATGAAATAGAGACAAGCCAATGAAGGCTTGGAAGCCTGAGAGTGACTGCTCTCATTCACTTGTTATTGGTTTTCCACTTAGAATTTTCAGACAAGCACATAAATCCCTGACACAAAGAAATGCTTGGTGAGTAGTCATTTCTGTCATCAAAACACCTATGTAGGCCCTGGCCGGTTGGCTCAGTGGTAGAGCGTCGTCCTGGCTTGCGGGGGACCCGGGTTCGATTCCCGGCCAGGGCACATAGGAGAAGCGCCCATTTGCTTCTCCACCCCCCTCCCTCCTTCCTCTCTGTCTCTCTCTTCCCCTCCCGCAGTCAAGGCTCCATTGGAGCAAAGATGGCCCGGGCACTGGGGATGGCTCCTTGGCCTCTGCCCCAGGTGCTAGAGTGGCTCTGGTCGCGGCAGAGCAATGCCCCGGAGGGGCAGAGCATCGCCCCCTGGTGGGCAGAGCGTCACCCCTGGTGGGCGTGCCGGGTGGATCCCGGTCGGGCGCGTGCGGGAGTCTGTCTGACTGTCTCTCCCCGTTTCCAGCTTCAGAAAAATACAACAACAACAACAAAAAAAAAACACCTATGTATTGCGGCTGAAACTTTTAAAGGACAAACACATATGCACACACACAGACCACTATAAGTATAATGTTACTGACAACTTTATTCTCTTATTCTTCAAGAACTGGTTGAGGGCCTATTATGCACCTAGCACCTACTAGTCAATATCCCATAAGGGACGAACTCAGATTGGCAGACTTTGACCTGGAATGCCAGGACAGTGAAATGGATGTGAAGAGTCCAGTTAATTACAATGATGATGACAACACCAACACTGAGCACTTACTGTGTGGCCAGCACTGTACACCAAATGCATGATCTACTTTTATTTTTGTCACAATCTTATGATGAGATATTATTAAACATGAGACTGATGGAGGTTTAAGATATTCTGCCCATAGTCAATGCAGTTAGAGAGAGGTAGAAACTAACTTCACAAGTCATGCTCTTAGCCACAAGGATTAATTGACATGATTTTATAACAAAGACACACTACCAGAAACATTCATTTGTTCTTTAAATATTGTTTTATACATGTGAGCCTTTTCTAAATATTTTCCCTACTAACATTCAGACTTAAAAAGTTTACAAAACCATCCCCCCACGCCTAACCAGGGAAGGAAAGACCCACCATTTCTCCTCGCCTTGCCAGTATCTCACGCTCCTGCTTGGACTCATTAACATTTAAGCCTGAAAAAAAGCAAATTTTTAAAAAATGGCGACAAACCTTTAAGACTGCTTGGAGAGAAAATAAGAACTACCAGACTTGAATAGTGTATATATTTCAAATACATGCCTATTAGCTTCATCTCCTAGCTTGTGACAGTGACACACACTCTGTAACAATTGTTAGTCCAGAACCCAAGCTTGGAAATCCCCTTATTTGTTAACAGGATTTGGGTACTTGCTGTTGTCACATTGCAATAATGAAGAGGAAGATGGAGGAGAAGGAGGAGAAGGAGGGAGGGGGGAGGGGAAGCAGGGAAAGGAAGAAGAGGAAGTACATCTAAATTGCTCCTAGAAGAGGAGATTTCTCATAAAATTGCACAGTTGCACCATAAGTTACCATTACTCTCACAGCCACTAGTAACAAAATCAGCCCTACTTTGCAGAAGCCAGCTAAATTCCCTAGTCCTAAGCAACTCTTTTTTAAAGTTATTAATGAGAGAGACAGAGAGAAAGAGACAGGAAAGGAGAGAGAGGAGAAAGATGAGAAGCATCAACTCATAGTTGCTTCACTTCAGTTGTTCATTGATTGCTTCTCATACGTGCCTTGACCAGGGGCCCAAGCCAAATCAGAGATGTTGGGTTCAAGCCGGCATCGTTTGGGCTTCAAGCTGATGAGCTTATTATACTCATGTCGATGAGCCCACATGCAAGCCTGTGACCTCAGGGTTTTGTTTCAGGGACCTTAGCAACCCAGGGTGACGCTCTATCCACTGTGCCACCACCAGTCAGGCTAAGCAACTCTTTGGTTGGTTTCAGCAAGGTATACAAGAGTCAGGAGAAAAGTGAGAAGATAGGATACCAGAAAGATGCTCCCTTGCTAGTTATTTCAACACACCATCAATTCTACCTCAGAGCCTTTAAAACATTTGCCTTTCCAATTTCTAAATTGTATATATCATGGCAAAATACACACTTACATATGTATGTGAAAAAATAATAAATGTCATGAAACTGGAAAAAAAATAAATGAAATAAAACATTTGCCTTTCTCCTACAGATCAGGTTGTATTGCCCTGAAACAAAACAAAACAAAAATACATTATTGGCATAAAACAATATTAGCATTAACAGAAAGGGAATTAGGATGTTTCCGGGAAGTGGGGAGAAAACAGCTCATGTAAGTGGCCTCCTCATTTCATTCAACTTCACTGTAACTGATAAACTGTGAAATTTCCATAATAATATAAAACACAGAAAACAAACAGCAATTTTATTTGAAAGGAAAATTGCATCCTGTTACTGGTTATAAAATTCTACATCGTGTTCAATGGTATTTTCAAAGCAGCAAATATGTCGACATATGTTTTCATATTTAAATGCAATTGTAATGTAAATAATAAATCCACCACAATTTGGCTGGTCCAGAGACTGCTAGCATCATTATCTCAAACCCAGAGATATGACGCTCTGCTTATCTTGCTAGGCCCTCAGCCAGAAGTCCCCTATAACTCTGTGGATGTTAGTATCTGCCCTCTGCTTCATCTACATTTCTGCCTTGCTTAAGGGTCTTTGGGGGTTCCCTATTGTTATTTGAAGTACATTTTAGCTACTTGTTGCTCTTTGATGCCCTTATTTCTCCCTTGACTGGATTCTTTTTTATTTCTTCCTACTTCTCTACTCACTTATTCAACAACAAATCAAGCCTATCTTTTCTCAGCTTCCTAATACTGTGCATTCTGGCAAATCAATTAAAAAATGGCCACAATTCTCCCTTCCGTGTGCCATGCCCTTTGAAATGCGCCTTTGCAGCCCCTCTCACCAAGAGGGCTGCCCTGGTCATTTGCTTGGGCTGATAGCATGCAGTGAAAGTAACAGAAGACTAGACCATTATTAATCTTCAGGAAGGCTCATGGGTTTCCATTTTTTCCTCAAACTCTGCCACTGCTGGGGGACTAAGCTCATGATAACCTTCTAGAGGATGAGAGAGAACCAACAGCTGCCAACCCTTAGAAGACCCACCCAGTCAACCCACCTGCAACAGACAGATGAGGAAGAACAGACCAAATTGGAGCCCAACCTAAATTGCCACCCCCAGAATCACATGCTAAATAGATACTTGTTGCTTTAAGCCACTAAGTTTGAGAATGGTTTGTTACACACAACAGCAGATTGATATGTTTAAATTGTCTTGTGTTTTGCTTATTTCTCTGCATTACACTGATAAGAACACTTACTTCATCTAGGAATTGGAATACACCTTTAAAAAAATGACATGTACCAACCAAACAAATCACATTCACCACTAACTCCTATTTCTGAACATGTGGGTAGATGGCCAGTCACTAAGGTAAAGGGACGTAAATGGTGTTCCCAATTTCAACCACCAACAACCCTCATGGCCTTTTTTAGTTTTCCTTTTCTGCCTCAATATCCTTTAATATGGGAATGAACATTTTATTCACCTGCTTTGAAGAAATTACTAATATATTTAGGTGCCTTTGCAGCCCCTCTCACCAAGAGGGCTGCCCTTGTCATTTGCTTGGGCTGATAGCATGCAGTGAAAGTAACAGAAGACTAGAACATTATTAATCTACATATATATACATACATATACATATATATGTGTGTGTATATATATATATTTCAAAAATCTTCATAGGTTATATAACATTCATTAAGCTTCCCAATTTTAAAGCTGAAAAATTATTGCTCTCTTTCAGATTCATCCAGCAATGGAAAGTACCTCTGTGAGGCAAATAAAATCAATTCCATTGATTCCCATGTCATTTATTAATTTCAGCCCTGGCAAATACCTGCAGAAGCTGACTGAGAGCTATTGAGACGGGGCTCCCAGGGAGCGTTCCTACCATTACACACTTATCCAAACTATAACATGCATAACAACTTGTTTTTCATTCTTACCCTAAAATATCCAAAAACTTGATCTTCAAACAAGTGATTTAATTGCTTTGTGGTTCTAAATTAAATTTGTGTATTGCATTCATATCTTTATCATTGACAAATCCCACTGACCTAGCACAGCACTAGGCATATAGGAAGAATTAAATCATTTTGTCTTCCATTGGGTTTAACTTGAACATTGCCATAATTATTTATATAATATACATTGAAGAAATATAAGGGAGATAAATGGGGATGAACAGAGATTTGAGTGGGGTGATGAACACACAATACAGGGTACAGATGATACGTTGTAGAATTGTGTCCCTGAAACCTGTTTATTTGTTAACCAGTGTCACCCCAATAAATTCAATAAAAATAAAAAATAGAATTGTTTATACTGGTAAAAAAAGAATATATAAAAATCTTATGACTTTTGCATACATTAACTGTACCCATTTTCATTTTTAGGATAGTCAATGAGAGACTGAAGAAATAAATTAATTTTTCTTATAAAACATATTCTTAGATCTGTTTTTAGGAAGTGATAAGATTAGGCTTAACATTAACAAAAACTCAAAAATAACAATTTAAACAACACAGAGGCTTATTTCTTTTCTCAAGTAAAACTCCAGGCTGTGGCCTGTGTCTCAGTGGCTAGAGTATCAGCCTTGCATATGGACAGCCTGGGTTCTATTCCCAGAGGACACAACCATCTGCTTCTCCCCCTCCTTCCCCTTCCCCTTTTCCCTTCCCACAGCCAGTGTCTTGATTGATTCAAACATTGTCCCTTGGCTGTTGAGGATAGCTCTGTTGGAGCGCGTCAGCTCAGGTGCTAAAATTAGCTTAGTACTCGAGCACTAGCCCAAGATGGGGTTGCTGGGTGGATCCCATTTGGAGAACATGTGGGAATCTACCTCACTATCTCCCCTCCTCTTACAAGAAAGAAAGAAAGAAAGAAAGAAAGAAAGAAAGAAAGAAAGAAAGAAAGAAAGAAAGAAAGAAAGAAAGAAAGAAAGAAGAGGGGGAGAGAGAGAGAGAGAGAGAGAGAGAGAGAGAGAGAGAAAGGAAGGAAGGAAGGAAGGAAGGAAGGAAGGAAGGAAGGAAGGAAGGAAGGAAGGGAGGGAGGGAGGGAGGGAGGGAGAGAGAGAGAGAAAGAAAGAAAGAAAGAAAGAAAGAAAGAAAGAAAGAAAGAAAGAAAGAAAGAAAGAAAGAAAGAAAGAAAGAAAGAAAGAAAGAATAAATAAGTAAATCCAAGTATAGGCAAGCCAGGATTTAAAACGGCTTGCTCCCTGAAGTCCTTAGGGATCCAAGCTTCTTTCAAGCTCATAGCTCTACCATTTCCGAGATACAGCCTGCTCTATGGCGCTGGTAGTAAGAATTTCAGCTATCACAGCCACATTTTAGGCAGTAGGATGAAGGAAAGGATAAAGAAAGGCAAAGAGCACATGCTGGAAAATTACTGGAAAGAGTTGTTAAATCTCATTGTTCAGAGTTCAGTCACATGACCACAATGAGTCACAAAAGCATCTGCCAAAGTCTTTTTAAAAAATTAATTATGGCTTATTACAAGCAGGAGTTTGAGAGAAGAACAAATATTAGAGCAGGTAACTAGCTGCCTCCACAGAATGTACTTTATGTTGGGGGCATTGTCTTTAAATTTTTTCAGAGTACAAAATTGTCCATAATTTGCCAGTTTTCCATTTTATCCTGTTTTACATAAGAGCTTCCTCCTGGACAAGCTCTATCTAGAACACCATATGACATAGAATGGTAGCAAGATATTCTTCTCCAAGTAGAACTCTCTTCTGTTGAAAATAAAGACACACTCCACCAACATGGGCTTAAGCCATAGGGAGTTTATGGGCTCACTTAAGTGAAAAGTCCAGAATGGGACTCTCTTCAGGAAGGGTTTGGTTTGAGCTCCATTGATACCACCAGGACCCATTTTCTGGCCATCTCTCAACTGGGTTCTGCATTCCTCCACTCACTGGCTTCTTTATTAGTCTACATGTGGTGGCAAGATGGCTACGTGTTTCTAGGTTCAAGTCTCTTGGGAAATAACAAGTCTCATTGTGCATGGCTCTGAATAGGTCACATGGCCAATGAGTGAACCAACTGCTGTAACCAGGAAAGAAGTAGCATGCTGATTGACTTCAGACCAATCAGCACTCACTCCTGGTGTTAAAAATGGATTTGATGCCTTTTTCATCATGTCACCTGAAAGTGAGTGGTTTCCCAAAGGGAATTTGGGATATCATTTTATCTTAAAAACAGTAAATGCAAGGGGTGGGGGGAGGGGAGGGGCACAAAGAAAACCAGATAGAAGGTGACGGAAGACAATTTGACTTTGGGTGAGGGGTATACAGCATAATCAAATGTCAAAATAATCTGGAGATGTTTTCTCTCAACATATGTACCATATGTATCAATGTCACTGCATTAAATTAAAACAATAATAATAAAATGAAAAAAAAAGTAAATGCATACTAAGAAGACAACAAATCTTTGCTAGAAACATATTTCACACAGAATGTGAGATTCAGTTGGTATTTTCCATGGCTCAAGATACAACCACTTTTCAAGATATTCCCAGGACATGAGGTTAAAGAAAAAAAACAACTTCAACAGCTTGATATCATAATTAAATGATATACCATACTTGGAAAATATATAGTATGACAGGAATAAAACTTTTTAAAGATACAATCCTGTTAGAGTTACTATTACCTGCTCTGCCACACTTGGCCACTAGAAAATTGTTCTTTATCTTAAAATAAAGAACATCATTATTATTGTTCCTGGCATTCAGTGGTGAGACCCTAAGCCAGGTCTTTGTGTTGTTCTCTGAATTCTGTTCTCATTTGGTCATCTGAAGTTTGTTTGACCTGATGAGCTTTTTCGGTGCCCTACTCTATTACATCTCTTCTGTGAAAACTTTTATATGAATACTAGAGAATAATTAGCATCTTCAGTGGCCCAAAGTTCCTCTTTCATGTACAAAGTCTTCATCTGATGAATTTCTATGTCAATTTGCTGTCTTCTAACACAGAGTCTCTGTAAAAATACAAGCTGTGACACTTATTTGTAATGATTTCCCTCTGTAATTCCTATGCATACTTCTTCTCTCTGTCTCCTCCTCCAAGGAACTCTGGGAGACATTTATAGGCCCCATGGTTGGGCGGGAAGAGAGCAATTTTGGGCCAACCTAGTTGTTCCCACCAGGAACTTCCCAATATTTCCTTAGCAGCAGGATCCTAACACTTTAAGGTTTAACCTTCTATGTACTATTTGTGGCTTTAATAGCTATTTGTGGCTTCAATATCTATTTGTAAATAGTGAATAATAATAATAATCATCTATTGAGCATCTTTCATATCTCAAGCACTCCTTGCACATTATGTATTTTTGTCTCAAACCAAATTTGTTTACAGTTTATTATTCCAATATCACAGGAAAGGAAACTGAGGACGTTCAAGTTTTTTGCCAAACATCCCACGAGGGTGACTAATAAAACTAACTTGAAAGTCTCTGATTTTTTTCACTGTGATATGTTGTATTAAAAAGCTATTTCTTAAAAATACCAATTGAGTAAAATTTGATAAATTATTCCAATTAGAATTGTTGGCATGTGTGATACTGTTTCATCAGTGCAATGTCTCACTACAAATCAGGATTTACCATGGAGTCAATGAGGATTCTCCAAAGATACCCCCCCTTGGCCAAAAAGAGTAGGGAAGGGATTGGATGGCCTCTGTTTGGGAGTGGCTGGGCTCCATGTCTGATGTAGAGCTCAAACTCTACTTCAGGGGTCCCCAAACTATGGCCAGCAGGCCGCATGCAGCCCCCTGAGGCCATTTATCTGCCCCCCGCTGCACTTCTGGAAGGGGCACCACTTTCATTGGTGCTCCTGGAGTACTGTATGTGGTGGCGTTGCTCACATACAGTACTACTTCCGGTGACGCGGGACACACGCATCACGGCTCCGGAAGTGCGTCATATCACTTGTTACAGATAGCAGTGAGAAATAATGAACCAGACACTGACCATCTCATTAGCCAAAAGCAGGCCCATAGTTCCCATTGAAATACTGGTCAGTTTGTTGATTTAAATTCACTTGTTCTTTATTTTAAATATTGTATTTGTTCCCGTTTTTTTTTTTTTTTACTTTAAAATAAGATATGTGCAGTGTGCATAGGGATTTGTTCATAGTTTTTTTATAGTCTGGCCCTCCAATGGTCTGAGGGACAGTGAACTGGCCCCCTGTTTAAAAAGTTTGGGGACCCCTGCTCTACGTCAATCAGGCATCCCTGATTTGACTTCCCTGTGCAGTGGGACACTCCTGCTTATTAGCAGGGCTGGCAGCCTTTTTGAGACTACTCTTGAGGCGGCTATGAGGATGCTACTGTTAAGTGCCACCGGAGGAAAGACACGACTGACACACAAATTAGTTGCAATAATCACACAGGCAATTTATTACTCACAAATACTTTTAGCGTGCCTGGGTACAGCTTAAGGGGGCCCGCTGGTGTGTTCCTCTCGGCTGGCTTTGGTCAGAGCTCAGAGCGGCTTGAAGACAGTCCACATCAACGTTGGAGTCTGAGCGACTACTGCAGCAGGGGGCCCCTCAGCTTTGGTAGCCTTTCTGGCTAATGCCTTCTAACAGGTGTCAATCTACAGGATTATCACCCCAAACCACCTTTTTGGGAGTTCCTCATAGGGAACCCCCTTTATGTCAGTCTACTGAAATGTTTACATTCAACCACTTTTTAAAATGTTCTTATTTTCATTAATTTACAAAGTTAATATAAATAACACCAAGCCATTTCTTATCTATGTATAATTTCACACACATATTAACTGGGCTCTGCTTGAAAGTCAGTCTGTTTATCACATTACAGAGTTATGGCACTAAGCCACTATACTAATTCCTATCCAAATGGCATAACTTTATAATTATTTTTAATATTCTTTTAATTATTTTTATATATATTTCACATTTTTATATTTCTATATACAGTGTGTCCGTAAAGTCATGGTGCACTTTTGACCGGTCACAGGAAAGCAACAAAAGATGATAGAAATGTGAAATCTACACCAAATAAAAGGAAAACTCTCCCAGTTTCATACCTATTCAGTGCAGTTCGATGTGGGCTCATGCACAGATTTTTTAGGACTTCTTAAGTAGCTATCCCGTATAGCCTCTAAAGATTTGTCACTGACTGATGGCCTACCAGAATGGGGTTTCTCCACCGAACTGCCAGTTTCCTTCAACTGCTTATCCCACCGAGTAATGAAATTCCTATGTGGTGGTGCTTTGTTATAAATGCACCGATATTCACGTTGCACTTTGGTCACGGATTCGAATTTAGCAAGCCACAGAACACACTGAACTTTCCTCTGTACTGTCCACATCTCAACTGGCATGGCCGTGGGCTGCTCCGTTGTATACACGGTGTTACATCATCATCTGCGCATGCGCACATGCTGCCACATCATCCTACAGACACTGGGAGGGTTTTCCTTTTATTTGGTGCAGACTTCACATTTCTATCATCTTTTGTTGCTTTCCTTGACTGGTCAAAAGTGCACCATGACTTTATGGACACACTGTATTTAATTCCTATAACCTTATATTACTACAACATTCCAGAATCCTGGGAATGGAAGATAATGTCAATGAAGGAAAGGGTAGATAAAGTTATATACAATAGTTTGCTTGCATATTAAACCCTGCAAAAGTTGTTGTTCCCAAATATTAGTGCCTGCACATTCCAATCATGTGGACACTGGTTACAGTGCAGATTCTCAGGCTCCCCTCTTGATCCTGTGAGTTTTGTATTAAATTATCCCATTTGGTTGGCTGCCTACTCAACCTAACTGATCATTTACCAGACCACCGTTTCACTTTGTGCAGACAGCATATCAGAGCTCATGTGATCAATTTCTTGGGTCCTACCTTGTCCCTTTCTTTCTAAATGTTAAGACTGTCTCTCACCTCACCTTTAGCAGTGTCCCAGCCTAAAAACTCAGGTTTGCTTTGCTTTATGCCTTTGTCATTTGGTTTGTCTATAAAAACCATACCTTTCCTATTTTTATTACCTATTTGGGGGAAAGATGATTTGGGGGAGAGTTGGCCAGGTGACCGAACAAAACCAGTTGAACAGTTAATGCTTTAACCTTGCGTATAATTTATACAATAAACAAAGTCACATGCTCCCCTAATAATTTAGATGTAAGCAAATGTTGATTTATTCAGGAAGGCTACTGCTAAAAGCACAGCCTGCAGCACTAAAATTTGAATTAAACTAGGACAGAAGCAGGCTAGTCTATAATAACATTTGTATAATTTTATTTTTGCCCTTGGCTCAGTTCATTTCCTCGTACAGTAGATGCATGAAATTGGTTCTTCAGCCACCTTTAGCTGATGTTCATTGATATCTGGGCAGGCAAGAAAGCAAGAGAACGCACCTTTCTAAGCTTTGTGTTTTCAATCACGGGGCCTGGAATTCCTAGGTCATTTCTGACAATGATTATCTTTCTCTGAATTGTGTTTTTGACAAATATCTCAGAATGGCTTCATTTAACCTCAAGATACGGTTTTCCCCTCTCACTGAGACTGCTAAGTAGATGCAAAGGTTGTGCTATTTTTCTTCCTTTATTCGAACAGGCCTGGGGGCATGAAATTGGAGTTCTCTTACTCTGCTTTCAGCAGTGAAATAAGGGCCAGAGAAAATTCTTTAAACGATGGTGAAAATAAACATTAACTTGAAACAGTAAGAGACCAAATCCCCTTTTACTATTAATCTCTGACTTAAATAAAAATTAAGAAGTGCATCTTACAACTGACCCCCTTTTTTAGGGACCGAAGCACCATTGGAGTGATCAGGTTTAAGCCAGTAGATAATTTGCAAAAGCTTCTGAGCATCGGCGAAGTTTTCCATCCAAAGAGAGCAAAATTTGGATTTCCACAGTATTTCCCTGCAATCTGACACCCAGCAACAAGCTCAGTGCACAAAAGAAAGCATTCTCAACACCCACAATCACATTAAATGTCTTCGAATTTTTATTCAATTTCCTCCATACTTTCATTTTAGGCGAAGTAACAGCTCTTAGGGGGTCAAAAGGTCCGAAATAAAGAATTTCTTCCCTTAGGTCAGGAAATCAAATATGCTAAAAATTCTCCCTTGCTTTTTGTTTAGAGGGAGTTAAGAAGAAGAATAAAAATTTCTGAAGATAATAAAGGAAAAAATTGGTATTTGCACTTTATGTTTAATACGCATGTATCACTCACTTCTTCCAGCTGAGAAGGTAACTAGCAGCCCTAGTGATTTGGAGGCAAATATTGTTCTGTCCTATTCTTGGTAACAAAATCTGCTCCCAGGTCTTCTCCATCCCTGTCTGATTGTGCCCTGGGGCTGTTGCAGGCAGCCAAAAGAGCCTTTCAGAAAATCCAGGCCATGTTTTGACTTCATTACAAATTCCAAATAGAACAAGTTTTCGCCTGGCTTAGGCTTGGTTATGAAAGTTTCCCACAGCTCTCGAAAATATACAGAATAATAAATGGCTGGGCAGAGAAATAGAAGGCAATAGTAATTCCATCAAAGGTTGCCAGTCACATCATAAACCACAATTGCACAGCCGAGGAGCTTATGTCACTAGGACCCAGAGATAAAATGTTTTGCCTTGGGCCCCCGAGGTCACGAACTGGGGCAGGAGCTTTGAGGTTCTGTCTTTTGTTCACTGACTGGCAGGAAGAAGGGCACTTGATCCCCCACAGGAAGAGAAAGGACGCCCCTCTCCCCTACCCTGTGGCCCCCTGGCCTTCCCTGGGGACACACAGCCCTGAGGCTCAGGGGGCATTGTGAAACCTTCTCACCCCAAGGGGTGGCTGTGAAGCTTCAAAATGTTTGCGGGCATTTCCAGCACAAAAGCAAGAATTGATGAGTTTCAGTGGGATAAGCTATGAGGCGCAAAGGAAAAACCCCTAAGGCAGTGGGTGTGAGGAGGAAACTTTTTATTGTCTTGCTGTGGATTTCTTCCTTCATTTTTCTTTTCTTTTCCTTTTGCTAGTCTGTTTATTAAGTCAAGATGTTATATGAATGCACCAGTTAAATATTACATGCAAACTCCTTAAGGGAAGCTTTCCTCCCCAGTTTACCAATAAGACTCAGGTTTGGCCATATTTCTGTTTCCCATCCTTCCTCCCTGTCCTTTCTCCCTCATTTGGGGTTCTCTGTTCACCCCTTTCTGGGGGGAAGGAACATAATGCAATGCTTTAATAAATTCTAGAAAACCATATCTTATGAGAACCCTGGCTATTGATTCTACCAACTTCCACAGTCTGTCCTTCTTTTCCCATACATGTTGTAGAAAACATGCATAAAATACTTAAAATATCTCCAACAATGGAGAGTTAACATTAACTTGTTTCCAAAAGTGTCTATTAACATATATGTCCCTCCACAAAGACAGATTTCACTGACTCCTTATTTTTTAAAAGTCAATAGCTTCTAGCCGGACAATCCCTAATCTATCCTAGTAACATCAGATTGGTGGTGGACCATGGCTTATGACATCACAGCCATTAATTACAGCTTTTACATATGTGGTTTGCAAAGCAGTGGTTCCCACCACCTATACATTATATCTACCGTCTTGGGACCACTGAAATGATGACAGAGACATGCTGCGTTAGCAATTAAAAACTGGATAAAAGAACAAAGGAAAGAATTTTAAAATGGGGGGAGACAAAGAAAAAGAACAGATAAATATTGGACATAAAATTGTCCCAAATATCAGTTTTGAAAAGTTTTTGGGACCCTGGCCGGTTGGCTCACTGGATAGAGCATAGGCCTGGCATACAGATGTCCTGGGCTTGATTGCTGGTCAGTTCACACATCTACTGCTCTTTTCCTTCCTCTCCTCCTTCTCTCTCTCTTTCCCTTGGGCAGCCAATGGACCAGTTGGTTCAGGTTGGTTCAAACGTCAGCCCAGGGCACTAAGGATAACTCGGTTGATTGGATCATCCGCCCCAGACAGGGGTACTGAGTGGATCCCAGTTAGGGCAGGTGCAGGAGTCTGTCTCTCTATTTCCCTTCCTCTCACTTTAAAAAAAAAAAAGGTTTTTGGATGTGACCAAAATTTTATTATGAGCTTCGTCTGGAAAGGAAACTATTGTGTCTCTATCTCTGTTTCCCACACTTAGTTAAACTTGTCACACTCACCCTCTAGACAGCCTCCATGGGTAACCGTAGTCAACAGAAGCATTAGACAGAATCTGCATGAAAGTGTTTATTCCTTTTCTACGTATACACCACCTGGTACGGAATATACACCTTCACTATAAATAAAGGGTTAGTATGTATTTCTAATTTGACTCAATGGGAATATAAAGTGGAACTGTTTTGTGGGAAAACTCACTGTTTGCAGGGGGCAGTCTCCAGGCCTGTGTGCCTGGGTGCGTGTGTCAGTATATAAGGCAATGGCGAAAACAGCCAGGAACAAGGTGAAAAGAAGTTCGTTTACTGTCTCAAAGAGATAAAGACTGCAGGCCTTTAAAATAAAAATATACCATTGACATCAGATACTAATCACAGGTAATTTTTTTTTTTAAGTTTCCTGAGTAAGACACATGAGCCCATGGCACCCTTAGGCTAATAATATATGCACCCAGAGACTAATTTTGCCCTTGGTTGTCGGTGAGTTAGTTGTCCTTGGAGTGAATAAAAGCTGCTTTCCATGTTACTCCACTCTCCTGTTAAAAAAAAAAAAAAAGCCACTTCAGAAAATATGGATAAAAATGCATCAGATTAAAAAGCACTCCTCAGGGCAATTTGAATGAAAAGTTAAGCTGGGCAACATCAAACTAGGCCCCTTCCTGTAAAATACATCAAATTCAAAGAAGTACTTTTTTAAAGTTACTAATCTTTCTAATAAATCTCAGACTCCATCAGCCAAACTTCTTTTTTTGGCAAGAACAAATTTTATCTATGTAAAAGACAGCAAGGACTGGTTTAACAGAGAGCACCCAAAATATTAATCACGTGGTCAAATATTTCTCTATTCTTTGTCCAAAGAAAAGGTCTTTGTTGAAGGAATCGTGAGCTAATCCAACCCACACACTGGACAGAATGGCCCCTGTCCATCCAAGTAACTTATTATTGTTGGTCTTAGCCTCAGATGCCCAGTCAGTGGGCACCCTGAGAGGTCCTGCCCTCAGCACATCCTCTATATCATCAATGGAATAATTTGCAACACCAAGTCACCTCCCCAAGACCTCTCCATGACTAAACCTTCAACAGTGTAAAATAGCAGATGCTGTGCCAGATGTTGTGGAGGGGTTTTAAGCATAAAGATAATTCCTGACCTCATTAGGCTACATTTTAGACTCCATGTATGTCCATAGCTTATACTAAGCTTATGAGTTATGTTCTATAATTCTCTTTAGAACTATGCTGTAGCCAACAATCTACATTCATTCATTCATTCATTCATTCAACCACTACATATTGAAGACCTACAATGTGCCAGGCACTGTTTCTAGAAACTGTGGAATCAGCAGTGAAGGAGAGAAATACCACCCAGTTTTCCGAGAGTTTATATTTAAACAAGCAAAGGTGTCAATAAGCCAGCAAACTAACACAGACAATTGGTTCAGACAATGGTTAGTGACACAGCAGTAAAGGAGAGTGAGCTAATGTGGATGGAAAGGCCTCAATGGGGAGATGAAGATTTTTTTTTTAAGTGAGAGGAGGGGAGATAGACTCCCGCATGTGCTCCAACTGGGATCCACCCGGCAACCCCCATCTGGGTTCAACGCTCAAATCTACTGAGCTATTCTCAGTGCCTGAGGCTGACGCTGGGACCAACCAAGCTGTCCTCGGTGCCTGGGGTGATGCTCCAACCAGTCAAGGCACTGACTGTAGGAGGAGAAGACAGAAAGATGGGGAGAGAAACAGATGGGTCACTTCTCTAGTGTGCCCTAACTGGGGATAGAACCTGGACTCCACACCCTGGACTGACTCTCTATCCACTGAGCCAACCAGCCAGAGTTTGGGAGGTGAAGATTTAAACTAAAATGTTAATGCCAAGAAAGAGCCAATTGTTGTGAATCTAGGAAAATAAATTCTGCCTGTTTTCTTACTCATGCAGTTTATTCACATTATTGTATACAGTATATACCCTCACAATGGTGTCTCAGAAAACTCTCGTGATCACAAGCAGAAATCTTAAATGCCAGGCATAGCAAGAACACTTACCTTTTATATACTTACCAGCAGGACATTATTTCTCAGCTGAGGGCACATTTAATTACCAAACATTCTGCAAATGTCATCCATATTGTATAGATAAAGCTATCTAAAACTAAACTGTTAACTTTCAAGAGCATATCTTCCTTTATCATAGAAATGTCCATATTCCCTGATGAATTTGCATCTTGAAGGATTCATCATTGACCTGACCTGACCTGTGGTGGCACGGTGGATAAGGCATTGACCTGGAATGCTGAGGTCCCCAGGTTGGGACCTGGGCTTGCCCGGTCAAGACACATACTGGAAGCAACTACTATGAGTTGATGCTTCCCGCTCCTCCCTTCTTCTCTCCCTCTTCTTTCTAAATTCAATAAACAAAATCTTTTTTTTTTAAAGAGAGAGATTCATCATTCATTTTAATTTACAATTATTTTCTTCAGTTCACCAGGTACCACAAAGTAGGCTTGCTATATGTCATTAGATAACTAACTTCATTGTTTCATGAGAAATTTTATGCTTGAGAAAAAAATGCAACAGTATTACTATTTCACCTTTCAAGCAGCAATACTTGCCACACCAGCCAGACTTAGAAATGATTACTTTAGCTTGTGGCTTACAAGAAAAGACTTCATATCACATATTAATTTTTAAAATGTTTTCTTAAGCCCCTTTTTTAGCCTTTAAGGCTAACCCGGAAGCCAGGTAAAAATGAATTGTTATAATACAGTTTTGTTTAAAGGCATGAGAGTTTACTGTCGCTTTCCTCCCACCCCCATGTCACATCTGGACACCTCCATTATGGTTACTTAGGTGTCTGATGGTGTGTCAGAAAGCTAGCCATAACTTAGGCGGAAAACTGGACTCCATTAAAAAAACATTAAAAGCCGAGAGGAAGGCTAGTCGATGGGGCATAGCTCCCAGCAATAAGGAAGCAAGAGTGCATGTTGCAACTTAGAAATAGAAAGTGATGTCCTCATAAAAACATGGCTTGAGGCTGGTGTGCCACTAGAAATTCTTCTGTCAGTTTAGAATATTTAGCTCTAAGGAATTTCGACTTTCAAATGTATCTTTGGATGCAAAATAGACTGCACAGAAGGAGAGAGCATTGAAGAAGGGGAAGCAGCATTTGCTCCCAATTATGAATCAGTTTATGTTAAATTGCAGATCTTGTTTTTTATTTTCAGATAGAATATTTGATCAGAAAATGTGCAGGTGGGTTAGATGAGCTGCCTCTCCGACATCAAGCAATCCACTGGCCTTTGTAACTAGATAACGTTGCTGATAACCGAGAGAGCTAAACAATATTAAAAGCTTCAGCACTGCTGTTATCAAGGGAAACTTTCAGCCTAATTGGAAAGCTCAAAGCTTCAGGCAACTGAAATTTTTGGTTTGGGGCTCTTCTAGGGCATTCCAAGGCAGTATTTCCAATCAATAACGTGATGCTATGCACAACACCATTGTGAGGCTTATTAACTCCCCAGAGTTTTGTATTTGACTTGTTAAACTGTAAAAAGAGTTAGAGAAACAAACAGAAAAGAAATATCTTGGTCCCTAGCTGCCAAAATATAAAATAATCAAATAAACAAACTCCAGTGCTCAAAGAAAACTGAAGAGGGGGAAATAGAAAATCTGTGCAGACATATTTTCATGCACAAAAACCTGAGCATCTTGGGTGACCTTCCTTAGCGGGGTTTATCTTTCCGGGTCATCTGGCCAGGCAGATTGGATTATGTGTTAAGAATGAGTTATGATAATGTAGATCCCCACCTAAAACCTATAGACATGAGTCTTTTCCCCACAATGGACTGTGGTATTTTTTAGCCCACCCTAGCTACAAGTGGTAGGTTATGGATGCCACAGTTACAGCATCCCAAGGAGGTCAGCACAATTAGTTCCTCAGAGTGCATGTCATCCGCATCTGGAATACGTCACAATTTTCTTCACCAATCTCCTTGCACAAAATCAAAAGCAGAATCTTTATATTCTGACGATTCTTATATTTACGGAATTGAGTACTCCAAAGGACTTCTGCTGAAACCATCAGGGAGCGTTCAGACTGGAGCAGTCTTCACTGGGGTTTGAACTTTCCTTTTCCCCCAAAGGTGCACCAAGCTGCCGCCATCAGAAGTTTGAAAAGGAGCACAAGAGACATCAGCAGTTGAGTGAGGACGAAGGAGCTGAAGAAGGTGAAGTACAGATCAAATCCAACTCCGGCTCTGCGCTTTGCTGTGAGACATCAACTTCTGGAACCAGCGGACAAAAACCTTCTCTGTGACAGAGGTAAGAGAGAGACAGACCTCAGTTTGAACCTAAACAGATGTTTACCCACATTTTAATGTTTCTGAAATCAGAATATATGTTATAATTACTGTCACCATATAGTTGTCACTGCCTGTACACAGCCTAAAATCTGTGGAATGGCTCAAAGGGAAACCCTATGAAGCAATCTTTTAGGAAATGCTACACTCCCGATGCTCTTGGCGGGCATAGAGGGTGAACCTCATATTCTAGAGACCTTAACCCATTTCTTTTGATATATGCACGAGAGACATATGTGAGAGAAATTAATGCCAAAATAAGTTCAAGGACTAATAACTGTATAATAAAAATTCTAAGACACAAAAAAAATTATGATGCTTCCATTGTGGAAATATTTCTTGCTTTCTTAGTGGTACTTAAAATCATGGTGGATCTGACAGCAGATGCTTTCTAAAATGCAATGAAATAAAAAAATTGTATAACCTAGAATAGTTTGCATAATAGCTCTGAACTTCAGATTTCTCTTCTGAAAACGGAGAGCTTTAACCCCACATCCCGTGGGGTGGGGGTTTGACAGAGCCACCTTGTGTCTCACGTTGTCTGTTCCAGGTCAAGGGCAGTAAATACCACTCTTCAGTTATTTTTCTTCTTCATCCAGGCCACGTTACAAGTACCGCAACAAACCCAATTACTTTCCCCGTGTGATTTCCTTTTATTTGCTTAACTTACCAACTCTGCACCAGTGGACAAAAACAAAACAAAACAGAACACTAATAAGGCCTTGATGACAAGTGTATTTTTTAGTACTTTTTAGCAGATGAAATGAAATAATTATTTGGATCCACTGTTATAATGATAGAAAGATTGTGGCATCAAATCAGATTTTTTTTAAATGCCACTGCAGGAGAATAGAAAAGAATACATCAGTCTCACAGTTGGGTACAAGGAGTTTTTTTTAATGTTCATTTTATTTTATTTACTTTTAATTAAATTTATTGAGTTCACATTGGTTAATAACATTAATTCAATTTTAGGTGCACAACTTGAATGTGACATCTGTAGACTCCATTGTGTGCCCACCCTCCACAGTCTCATTTCCTTCCATCACAGTGTATTTGACCTCTTTTACTCTTTTCACCACCCCCCACGTTCTTCCCCTGTGGCGACCACAATTCTGTTGCCTATATCTATGAGTTTGTCTGTTGCTTGTTTTGTAACAAAAAAAGAAAGTTTGACAATCAGAGAATGAGCCAACTAAAAAGCTAAAATGTTTTTAAGTTAAAAGGCTGAGCTATAGTTACTCTGATTCTATACTCTGTCTTTAAATTAAAATAAAAAAGGAATGAGCAAATGAGTAATCTTTAACCTAAACTAAAAAATTTAAAACTAGCTTTTATTTTCACTTGATTTTTTTTTTCCCTTTGAAAATCCATTTTTAAATGACTGTTTCTTTGTAAGCGGATAAACAGAAAACCTATGGCCTTCTGCTGCTATTTCTGTTCTTTCCTTATTAGTATTTTCTGCATGAATCCCTACCAAGACACTGTGGTCATATACTTTCTGTTTGGTTGAAGTCATTGTGGCAGAGTCATAATACAGAAGAGAATAAGTTAGCCAACTTACACCTAACAAGGTGCACCACTACTGTTTTTAAAGAGCTAGATGGCTTTTCAGGGAGATAGACGCCAACGGTAGAGAATATTCGGACAGGTCAGCAGTGGTTGATATATGCTTAGATGTATGAAATTTCCTACCAAATTATAATCCCATAATTTTACATCAAGGCATGCCTCAAGCAAAGAAAACAACCTGTTTCTAACACTCAGGGAAGAAAGAGATAATATAAGCTATAACACCAAGAGAAAATAATTATGCAGAATAGAGATCCATAGCAGAGTGACCTTAATAAGGAAGCGGTTGGCCATCAGTGTATTTAGCCTCAATTCATGACCTTTCTTTTTCCAGCGTCCTGATGTCCTTATCCCGAGAGTGAGATTTGGAACAGGCAGCATACTAAGACTAAAATTTAGGCCTTATATTATATACCTCACAGCTTCTCACAACATTTCTCCAGGTATTTGTGGACTGACTGCAAAAATACATCAATGGAAGAATGAATGAATAAGATGAGATAGATAGCAATATTCTCAAAGCCCCGGAAGTCCAGGATAAGAGCTGGTTTAGAGAAGGCTGTTTGGGATCAAGTATTCTGAGATCATTACTGGTCCCAAGAGTAGAAACATCTGGTTGACCTTAGGGTATAGAAGCAGGTCATGCTCATGACTACAACAAATTACTGGACCGAGTAATTCAAGAAGTCTTGAATATTTTGTACATATGTGAAATGTACTGAAAGATAGAAAGATAAGGGAGGGAAGTCCAATGGTGATTAAAACTTTTTCACTTCTACTTGAAAGGAAATTAGGAGCAATTGCCATACTTCTCATAAATGAAATAAAAGGACAGAGGAAAAGAGAGAGAAAGAAAGGTATGAGGAAGGGGTGGGAAGGAGAGTACCCCCTAGAATAAAGTCTGTTCAAGAAGCAACACAATAACTTTTGTTACCTAAGAACCAACATCCTGAAGCCCCTTCACCCTCTCCCCAAACCTCAACAGCCCCAGTTGTATGTGTCTCACAGGGGAGAGTAACTTACATATTTTTATTTTCAACCAAAACATTGGGTTTCAAAGCCCAATCATCTAAAAGACTCTTATTTTAAATATTATATAAACACACATACACCTGGTCCCTGAACGGTAACTTGAGTTGTTAAAATAATAATAGCAATTAGAACAACCAAGATTCTCTAGGGTTTTACCTATGAAGCATTCTAGGTGTTCTCAGAGGAGGTGGTATACCGATGCCTTATAAACCACTCTTTCTTAATCTGACTTGTGTGGGTGTCAGTCTGTGTAGGCGCTGCAGTGGTCAACTAGATCCCCACAAGAACTCGGTTTGATATTATAATTGAGGATGACTCCCAAGAAGAAAGTCTGTAACAGGGAACTTGAGGAAAAAGGGCAGAATCCAGGAATAAGAAGAAAATGGTTAATAGCGAGCTGAAGGGCAAAGAGAAGCTCAACCCTGGGAGTCAGCTTGAGGCTAGCTAAGACACCATGTAGAGGTGTTCAAGGTCTCCGTGCCTCTGAGCACAAAACCAACGTCTGAAAGAAGGAGGTAAATTGGAGACTGTTGAGCAGAAAAGGGTGTAGATTTATGAAGGCAGCCTTTAAAAACGGCACACTTTATCAGAAACTAATGAAACAAAAGAATCCTCTCCCTCCTCCCCTCCATTCCTTTACCATCGCTAATCAAAAGAACTGACAAATAAAAGAAAAGATCTCAAAAACTGGAAAGGGGGGAGAAAAAAGAGAGGGAGGGTTTGGTGAGGGGGAAGAAAAGAATTCTGCATTTAAAGACAGGATCCTACAGGTGAGACTGGGGGCAAGAGTTTCCAATTACAGGGAAGGGTGAGAATGGCAGAGAAGATATGAAATATTATATTTGTGTTTGTTCTGTACCGAAAATGAGGATCTTCCTACCTCAAGGACAATTCTCCCAGAAAACAAAATGAATTGTGAGGGGAGATAGGAGCTCTCCACACGTTCACCAAGCAGCCTACTGTTGTCAGTGCCTATCAGATGCCCAACCCCCACGCTGTAGCTATGAAGAGGCCCAGCCCTAACCCTCATGGACCCTTCACTCCAAATTAAAGCATTCGCCATGGGAACTACTTACGGCCCAGACACAGCAGGAACAGATACCCGCAGAGATGTTTCCTTTTTTATCAGAAGCTACTAAAGTTCTCCTTCTTCTGATTTTTCTTCTCTGCTTACTCCAGTCCATGACATTCTGATAAATCTGAAAAAAAAAAAAGAAGATCTTCTCTGTGTTTTTTATGACTCCAGGAAGGCCACAAACTGCCTCCAAGGTTAGCTCTGAATTACTACACTTCATTTTAAGTGGCCCACCTTAGTTCCACCACCTCCCACAATTCTCTGGTGTCATACTCTCTCAAACCCACTGCTCACATACTTGGATCACATGGTCCATTTCTTGTCTGCTCTGTCCTTCCGTTCCCTTTGGACCGGTCCAAATACCATATGTCTCTTAAAAGTTACCTTTTTTTTTACAACTCTATTGAAATATATCACACATACTATGTAGTTTACTCATTTAAATATACAGTTCAGAGTCATTTAATACATTCACAATGTTATGCAACCATCACCACCATCTAATTTCAGAATATTTTCATCACCTCAAAAAGAAACCTTAAATTCTTTTTTCTTTTGACAGAGACAGAGAGAGAGTCAAAGAGAGGAACAGACTGACAGAAAAGGAGAGAGATAAGAAGCATCAATTCTTCGTTGCACCTGAGTTGTTCAATGATAGCTTTCTCATATGAGCCTTCACTGGGGAGGGCTATAGCAGAGCGAGTGACCCCTTGCTCAAGCTAGCAACCTTGGGCTCAAGCTGGCGACCTTGGGCTTCAAGCCAGCAACCAGAGGGTCATGACTATGACTCCTGCACTCAAACTGGTGAGCCCACACTCAAGTCAGAGACCTCAGGGTTCGAACCTGGGTCCTCCATGTCCAAGTTTAACACTCTATCCACTGCACCACTGCCTGGTCAGGCAGAAACCTTAAATTCTTTAGTAGTTATTCCTGTTCCCCCCACTACTCACCCCATCCTCTGGCAACCACAAATCTTTCAGTCACTATGGATAATTTGCCTAAACATTTCACAGAAATGAAGTCATATATGTTCTTTTGTGACTGACCTCTTTCACTTAGTTTTCAAGGTTCACTCATGTTTTAGTAGGTATCAGTACTTCATTCTTTTTTTATTATCTTATAATATTCAACTGTGTGAATACACCATATTGTGTTTATCCATTTGTCATCTGGTGAACATTTGGGTTGTTTCCACTTTTTGGCTATATGAATAATGCTGTTATAAATACTTGTGAACAAGTTTTGTGTATATAGGTCTTCATTTCTCTTGAAGTAGAATAGCTGGGTCATATGGTAACTTTACTTTTAACATTTTCAGGAATTGACAAACTATTTTCTAAAGTGGCTGCACCATTTTACATGCCCACGAGAAATGTATGAGGGTTCCAATTTCTCCAATCCTTATTATTGTTTAAGATTCACTTTTCAGAAACACATAACAGGCCCTGGCCGGTTGGCTCAGTGGTAGAGCATTGGCCTGGCATGCAGGAGTCCTGGGTTTGATTCCTGGTCAGGGCACACAGGAGAAGCACCCATCTGCTTCTCCACCCCACCCCCTTTCCTTCCTCTCTGTCTCTCTCTTCCCCTCCTACAGCCGAGGCTCCATTGGAGCAAAGTTGGTCCGGGCGCTGAGGATGGCTCTGTGGCCTCTGCCTCAGGCACTGGAATGGCTCTGGTTGCAGCAGAGCCACGCCCCAGATGGGCAGAGAATCGCCCTCTGGTGGGCGTGCCGGGTGGATCCCGGTCAGACATATGCGGGAGTCTGTCTGACTGCCTCCCCATTTCCAACTTCAGAAAAATACAAAAAAAGAAAAAGAAACACATAACATATAGCCAATTTGTTGATCTTTTACTCTTCTCCAGAGTCTGTGCTTAGTGCTCTGTGTATGTTATCTTGTTAATCTTTACAGCACCCTAAGAAGTAAGGGTGCTCTTCACAAAGTAATCAAGAATTAAAATTTAATGACTTGACAAAAATACAAATGGTAGAGTGCGGATGCATCCTCATGTCTTGTCTTCAAAACCCACTTTCAAATACAACCTTAGGTAACCTCCCAAGATGCCTTTCCGGGCCAACCCCAGGCCCTGGGATGGTTTCTTCTGAAATGAGAGCTAGTTGGTCATGGTTTGTGTACTACCTGGTATTGTTCTCTGGTTGTTTCCTGCATAAAATGGTATTTTCCCAACTAGACAGTAAGCGCTGTTGACTGGAATTACTCTTCTTTCATTTTATACTGGAAGAATAATAAGATGTTTAATAAGCACTTATTGAGTTGATAATATTTTTTGTGAGTTTGACATGTTTGCTTTTTTCCCTAGAATTTTGGGGGTAAGCTAAAGATACAATTTACATTTCAGCTTATTTCCATGATATTTGAGTGAGATAAGAAGGAATAGACCATTATAGTTCATACACTCAAATTCATATAACCTCTACAAAACTCTAGAAATTTGTAATCTGGAGAGTGATACTGGCTTTTATTTTTGTTTTTCAAGCAAAACTATATAATAAAAACCTTGGCTTTTCCTTTGGAACCCAAGATATACACACACACACACACACAATACATACACATATACATATGTGCATAGGAATGAACATTTCTGCATGTGTGTTATAAACCAGGCACTCATATATATATATATATATATATATATATATATATATATATATTATCTCTTCTATATCTAACACAACTCAAAGTAAGTATTAATTACCCCAATTTTATACATAAACAAACTCGTAGTGCTCACAAGTTCATTTGATCAAGGTTACACAACTAGTAAATGACAGCTAACTTTGATCATTCAGCCAATGTTCCTTTCACTACACTGCACAACCTCTCTGAGATGTTCAAGAAGGAGCCATGTAGCTTGGCCGTGGGCTCCATTAGTTTGTCCTCTTACCTTCTTTCAGCACCTACCCAATGGATCCCACCATCTGCTCCAGACAGTCCAGCTAAATGTAATCTAGTGCCCCACTCCTATCACCACACCCTTTACACCAGCGGTTCTCAACCTGTGGGTCGCGACCCCGGCGGGGGTCGAACGACCAAAACGCAGGGGTCGCCTAAAGCCATCGGAAAATACATATTTATTATACAATACATTTTTAAATAAAATATGTATTTCCAATGGCTTTAGGCGACCCCTGCGTTTTGGTCGTTCGACCCCCCGCCGGGATCGCGACCCACAGGTTGAGAACCGCTGCTCTACACTCAAACATCTTGATCAAACCCAGTACATTTACATAAAAGCACTCTGGAATAAGAAGCAGGTACAGTTTGGGTTTTGAAATGAGGTGCTAGGACTGGACAGTTTTCAAATAAACTTTTAAAAACATGCTCAGACTCCACCCTGACCAGATAGTTATGTAGATAGAGTATCATCCCCAGGTGCCAAGGTCACAGGTTCCATCCTGGGTCAGGGCACATATGAGCAGCAACGAATGAGTACACAACTAAATGAGACAATAAGTTGATGCTTTTTTCCCTCGCTTTCTCTCAAATCAATGGAAATTTTTTTTTTAATTTTCGGCATCAATGGATTTCAAAGTGTTACCTAATAAACCCTGTGTGAGGGTTCCACAACTTCAAACGAGGTCAGCTTGATCATATTCTCATTAGTTACATCTCTGACCTAGCGAAATGTGAATGAGCATCATCAACAGCACATTCAACTCAATCTACATAGCTTGGTTTTTTGTTTTTTTTTTTTTTATTTTTTTATTTTATTTATTTATTTTTAGAGAGGAGAGAGACACAGAGAGGGAGAGATAGGAGAGAGAGAAGGGGGGAGGAGCTGGAAGCATCAACTCCCATATGTGCCTTGACCAGGCAAGCCCAGAGTTTCGAACCGGCGACCTCAGCATTTCCAGGTCGACGCTTTATCCACTGCGCCACCACAGGTCAGGCCCATAGCTTGGTTTTAATCCAGTGTGGCATTAGCCATTTAATTTCCTTGGGCCTCTGTTTCTTTTATTATTAAAGAAAACTATTTGATTGAGTTACATCATCCCTAAATCTCTATAAAATATAAATTTATATGATTCTTTAATAATGAGGAAGGGGGCCTCGCTGGAAGGAAGAGGATTAAGAACAGAGTACTGTATGTGGACACTACAGAAAAGCTTCAAAGGGACAAGAACCCCCTAGAGGGAACATGAAAAATTTTGCAAGTTCATGTAGGAAGAGAGAGAATTCATGGTTTCCTTGGATTCTCAATAAAATCAGTAACCTCACAAACTTGCCAACTACTAACTCTAAATTGGAACTGAACAGTAGCTGTGAAGAGTTAGTTCCCACAGAGGACTGACTGAATTCAGATTGAGGGCAATCTCAACGTCTTCTTCTCCTTGCCTCCTAAAAAAAGTACAGTACAAAATATATCAACAAAAAACACAGACTTAGGTCCTTCAAGGCAGTGAGCAGGGTAGGTCAGTGTTTCTCAATGTGTGATGAGGCTCACCTACATCAAGATGTCCTTAAGTGACAGTTTCAGATGCAGATGTTCATTGTCACATGCCAAACTTGCTAGGCGGGCTTTTCCAGGTGTAGGGTCCTGGGAATCTATAAGGGATTTTTACTTATATCCGAGACGATCATTCTTTATTGGAGAACCAATGTTAGAGAGTCATATACCACCTTTACTCCTTGGAGCATAATCCTAAAGAGAGTCTGGATTTCTCTTTAAATGCTATAATTGTCTCTTGGATTTGTTGATCTTTTAGAGAAATGATAGGTTAGATCTGAGAGCCAATCAAACATACAAATTCAGAGCAAGTACAAAAATAAATGTATTGGTTTTTCCTAGAGATGTTTCTAATTTGAAAACAGCTTAACTATGGAAGTTTAAATGGGATCAAACTTCAGGACTGATATTTTGTTGCAGAGATGCAATATTTTATATTATATCATTATCATAGGAGAAGGTACTTCTGCAGAAAAAGCCACTGATACACACACTACATGTGTGCTGGTCCTTACACAACCCCTCAACATGAGGCCAAAGAGGAACAGCTGGATATTTTAAAAATAGAAAATACAAATGACAGCAAATAAACAGGTGTGTTGTAAACAGAATCACATAGGTATACTAGGCCTTCATTTTAAGAGAATGGACTCTGAATTTCAGGAGATCTTAGGGTGTGTGTGTGTGTGTGTGTGTTTGCGCGCGCCCTTATACACGCATGTATATGTGCTGAGCATTTCCTTGGTTTTTATTTGTTTTTTAAGTGAGAGGAAGGGAGATTGAGAGACAGAGTCCTGCATGCATCCTGACCAGGATCCACCCATGAAGCTGATGCTTAGACTAACTAAACTATCCTCAGTACCCATGGCCATGCTCAAACCAATCAAGCCACTGGCTGTGGGAGGGGAAGAGAGAGAGAAAGGGGAGAGAGAAGAGGAGAAAAGCAGATGGTTGCTTCTCCGGTGTGCCCTGACTGGGGATTGAACCTAGTTCGCTCATATACTGGGCCAATGCTCTATCCAATAAGCCACCAGCTAGGGCCACTTTTTGTTTTAATTGTACTAAAATATACATACATACCACAAAATTTATAATGTTTAACCTTTTCTAAGTGCGCAGTCCAATGGCATTAAGTACATTCATATCATTCATCACCATAATTCCTGGAATTTTTTCATGTTCCCAAACTGAAATTCCATACACATTAAACACTAACTCCCCATTCCCTCATCTCCCTAGCCCCTGGCAACACCGGGTAGCTTTCTGTCTCTATGAATTTGACAACTCTAAGTATTTTATATAAGTGGAATCAGACATTGTGTATCCTCTTGTTTCTGGTTTCTTTCTCGGCACAATATCATCAACGTTCATCTTTGTTTAGGATATATTAGAATATCATTCCTTTTTAAGGCTGAATAATATTCCATTGTGTGTATACCCTACATTTTGTGTATCTGTTCATCCATCAAAAAAAACCCCACTGGCCCTGGCCGCTTGGCTCAGCAGTAGAGCGTCAGCCTGGCATGCGGGGGACCCGGGTTCAATTCCCGGCCAGGGCACATAGGAGAAGCGCCCATTTGCTTCTCAACCCCCATCCCCTCCTTCCTCTCTGTCTCTCTCTTCCCCTCCCGCAGCCAAGGCTCCATTGGAGCAAAGATGGCCCGGGCGCTGGGGATGGCTCCTTGGCCTCTGCCCCAGGCGCTAGAGTGGCTCTGGTTGCGGCAGAGCGACGCCCCGGAGGGGCAGAGCATCGCCCCCTGGTGGGCAGAGTGTTGCCCCTGGTGGGCGTGCCGGGTGGATCCCAGTCGGGTGCATGCGGGAGTCTGTCTAACTGTCTCTCCCCGTTTCCAGCTTCAGAAAACTACAAAAAAAAAAAAAAAAAAAAACCACTACAGCCAAATCATCACACCCCAAGGGCATTTATTCCTCCCCTTACCTACCTGTTTACTATCTCAGGCCTTTTTTTCCTCTTTTTATTTGTTTTTCTAATGTGTTCTTTCCTTTATAGTCATTGACTCATCATTCATTTTTTTTTCATTAACAAGTTCTTATTGGACAACAACTGTCAGCCAAGCATTATGTTAGGCCCTGGACACACTTGTAAGAAAAAGCAGATCTAGTTCTCACTTTATGGAAACACATGATAATCAAATAATAAATAATGCATAATTGCAAACCGATTAAGTACTCTAAAGGAAAAGTTCAGAGAGCTATGAGTCCTTACAACGCAGAGCACTGAGTTGGTCTTGAGGGGAAGGAAGGTTTCCTGGAGAAAGGGTTATTTAAGCTAAAGGATGAGCAAGAGTTACTGGTGTAGAAGAGGATAAGAACATTCTATGTGCAAGAGTTTCCTCCAGTGCAAAGGCCCTGGACAGTAAGCTGAGTAGGAAGAGTTAAATGAGACCCAGAGTATTAGTTGAAGGACAACCCAGAGTGGGAAGAGAGAAGCCTCTTGTGGGTATAGAGAGAGATGAACCAGATCAAGCTTAGAGAAAGTTTGGTGTTTACTCCAAAAGCGGGGAGAAAAGATGAAGAGATTTGTATATTTATTGAGAGCCTCTGAGACAGGCCCTTTCTAGCAACAAGAGATGTCTATGTCCTCAGAAAGCACAAGAAAAGAAAGGTCTCTGCCCTTCTCTACTGTGGTATGCATCTCTCCTGAATGTGAAGGGGGGGGAAGTGACCCCTCTGTATAACGACAAGGCTGTGGGGACAGTGGTTGACTAGCTTGTTTTCAATATTAGGAGTCCATGGCTTGGAATCAGACTCTTTTGAAACTTCTCTTGTTATTGTCCAGACAACTATTATGGCTGTGAACGTGGAGTTTAGAATTCCACATCAGCCAGACCTTTTGTTGACTACCAAGGACATGTGGAATTAAGCAAGCCAAGGGTAATCAATTCTGATGCTTTAGGCTATTAGACCACCCATGGGGCTTGGGAGAGATATTTCCTCTTTATATAAAATGGTACAATCGGCTTTGTGTGTGAGGCACTCTCCTCTCCCTCACCCTGGCGGATTTATTACATTGTGGCCTCTGCCAGGGGCAAGGTACCTGACTCTCCAGATCAGGGTCCAATTCAGTTTGGGAAATCTTAGATTCTTTAAAAAATAATGGAATTTGTTTTCATTTGCAGTAACCCTTTTTTTCCCCTCTTCAAAAGGAAAGGTGCCTGTCTCTACCTGTAATTTTTATGAAATTGCACATAAAGATGGCACAGGCAGAGAAAAGAAAACCGGAGACTCTGACAACTCTCAAGTTAAACTTAGATCTTTGCAGGATATTTCTGTGTGTGTGTGTGTGTGATTTGATGCATGATGGATAACTGGGCAAGGGAGGAGCAAAGCCTTCCTCTTGTAAAAAATTTCCATTTTAACTAAAGCTGGAGCTGGGTGTATTAACTACAAAGGGAGAGAGCCATGGCCTTTCCTGGATGGTAGCTGTTCTTTGCACACAGCTTGCCTCGGGGAGGTGGTGTCCAAGCTCCCGTTAGGTTTCCTCCTCTAATTAGGAAACATACACAGTCAAGTCTCTCTGAAATAAAGAGCCAGCTAATTAGGCTGTGAAGATGTTCCTCTAGAACCGGGGGTCCCCAAACTACGGCCCGCGGGCCACACGCGGCCCCCTGAGGCCATTTATCCGGCCCCCGCTGCACTTCCGAAAGGGGCACCTCTTTCATTGGTGGTCAGTGAGAGGAGCATAGTTCCCATTGAAATACTGGTCAGTTTGTTGATTTAAATTTACTTGTTCTTTATTTTAAATATTGTATTTGTTCCCGTTTTGGTTTTTACTTTAAAATAAGATATGTGCAGTGTGCATAGGAATTTGTTCATAGTTTTTTTTATAGTCTGGCCCTCCAATGGTCTGAGGGACAGTGAACTGGCCTCCTGTGTAAAAAGTTTGGGGACCCCTGCTCTAGGACATGCTTCAGTCTGGGAACTCCCTTCCCTTTATTTGTCACCAACAGAGGGTAGGGGGAGGCACTGAAAAGGAGAAGAAAAATGTGATGCAAGTTAAAAATAAATGGGGCTAGAGGATGAATGGGGTATCCAAAAAATGGAGACTTCATGTTTTCCATTCAAAGAATGGAGTCCTATCTGTATCCACTCAGCCTCCAAGCATCCCTACCTTGGACTCTGGGAGCTAAGCCAAGCTACAAGGATTATGCCCTAGCACAGTGTTACTGGGGTATTTATCAGCTTAGCAACATGAGAAAAATATTTATCTACTTGCCTACCTGCCCTCCTCCTTTATTGTTTCAAAAAAATGAGGGTGGGCATGAGCTCTAGGAAGGCTCAGCCACATCATTAATAGTTTCTCTTCCTTTAAGGCAAAGTCATCCCTTTTCTGCTCACCCACAGGACAGAAGGGTACTACTGAGGATTCTAAAGACAGCTGCACCTTGCTTGATGATCTGAGCTGTGGCTTTAGCTAACCTACCAATGCATCAGGGCATATAAACTTCTTCTAGAAACCAGGCTCTGTAGAGAGATCATCATAGTATTTCAAGGCGATGATACCAGAACAACTCCCAAGAGTCAAAGTCTTCCTAGAGAATAAAAAGGAAGATGAGGAAGGAACAGAGGGAGAAGTTACTTTCTTGTTTAATCACTTCAACTAGGACCTTGATATCCTATGGATAAAGAAATTAATTGATTTGATTCCTCTTGTTATACTTACTGAATATTGTGGCACAGACTGAATTATTTGAAAAGTTCATTCACTTTGTCATTTTATATGTGCTTCCTACGAGACTCTGTTTTTGTCTAAGAAGCCAAAGATAAGTACAGAATAGACATAATTGAAAACAAATGACTGGTTATAACTAATACGAGGGCGAGTTCTCATCTGGTAGAAAGAGCCCTGATCTTGGAGTCAACAGAAAGCTCTTCCTCTTACTACACCACCTTGGGGATCACTCTTTCTCTTTCTTTATCTTCAATACAATTGGGATGACAATCCCGGTTTAGAAGGCCAAATGGAAGTGGCAATGTTTGATAAATTGTAGAAAATATAACTTCTCGTTAGTCTCAGTCTGAATAAAGAAAGATAAAAAAGAAGAAAATAATAGCAGGATTAGGTGGAATTGTGGCAGAGCTAGTTAAGGTTAAATTGATCAAAGATTTAAATATAGATTCAAATCTGTGTCAAGATGTTTTGAAAGTAACCATGCTGCCTAAAAAAATGGAGTTAACACTATCATCGTAATCTATTCTTTCTAGTAGTTCTTCAGGGAATGACCACGAGAACTGGTAACTTCTTAGAGTCCAAAGATGGAGGGGTAGGTTTATTCATTCTCTACCACCCAACCCAATCCTACTCCCCATAAACCTGCAGAATAGTAGGCAGCTTGAGTTGGCTCAGTCCCTTCATTTGTTCATCTTCCATTTAAGATTTCTTCTTGTTTATACTATAGGCTTAATTATTTTCTAGATCAAGCACAAGAAAGAACTTCTCATTCTGTTTTAGATTCTTCCTTTTGTTTAGACAAGGTTCCAGGAAACCCAAGATACAACCCTGGGAGAACAAATTGAATAACACCAGGACCTACCTAGAAAAGGCACGTCTCTAATGTGATCATGATAGGCCGCTCTGCCATTAGGACCAATATTCCTTACAAAGAAACCCCAAGAAATAATAAAACATAAGCCACAGATGAAGGCCAGCGTTAAGGTTAAATAGATTTAAAAACCAAAGAGTGACTATAAGGAAGTGAAGAAAATGGAGAAAATGTTTCTTACTCTTTAAAATCTAAAGATCTCTCTTGCTATTGTTTCCAGAATTTAAAAAATAAATAAATAAATTCCTGGGAAATACAAGGACATCAACAAATCTATAGTCAGTAACTATGAGGCCAAAAGAAGTGGGTATTTAGGCTGAATAGACAGATCTAAGCATCACTAAATGACCACAAGAAGTTAAGCAAGATAACCAAAGCTCTGGTTAGAGGTGGTTGATTCATTTCAACCCAAACCCCAGGAGGAATTAAAAAGTAAAAATATAGACTTCTAGTCTCATGAATTCTAAAAACAGAACAGAACAAGGCATCCAGTTCTCTGATTACTTTAACATGGCAAGTGATTGAGGTTGGTCAATTATTTTACTAATCTACAAATTGTTTTAGATCTTGCATTTTTCAGGTAGAAGGCCATGTCTACACAATGACAAACATATAGGGCACGTCTAAAACACTGTTTTGTCTATATAATTCCAATTATGCAGACAAAAATCCTCAGAAGAAAACAAAACAAAATAAAAGTCTGAGAAGTTACTATCCTTGATTAATAAGCTCTTTCACAGAGCCTTTGTTTTGTTTGGGGTTAGCGACAATTAGAAAAGAAATAGACACACAGACTTTGTTTTCTCAGCAGGAGCTGCTGTACATTTGGTACAATGGATATGCTTTTTTTTTTCTTTTTAAAAATTAAGATATCCGTTATCTACAAAGCAACCTTACAGGGACAGATTGAGGATTTAATTTTAGAATTTCACGTCTGATTCTCATAGCCAGATGGTCTTTGCACAATGGAAGTTCCCTACTATCATTCATAATTGTTTCTTATCACCACTCTCATTAATGTTATTATTAAGAGCAATGTTGAAATCATTTAAATGCCCATATTTAATAGTCTTGACAATTTGCTCCCCTCCTTCCAGTGCCCATTTTAACTGATCAGGCTCGTGCTCATTAAGACTCTAGAAACTGCTTTCTCTCTTTGGTAAAAACTTTAAAGACAGTACATAGATTCTTGCTTCCTGCAGCAATTTGTCTACAGTGGCTCTACACACAATTTGAAAAGTAATACATTTGTTGCTTGTTTCATTATTTTAATTGGATCTATTGGGGTGACATTGGTTAGCACAGCCATACAAGTTCCAAGTGCACAACTCCACAACACATTGTCAGCACACTGAATTGTCACCTATTACCGTACGTTCTCCTTCTTGGGTTTGTTTTTAACTAGAGCGTGTTCGTGATTCTTTTCCTTTCCGGAAAACCTTATGTTTTTAACCACAGATTAATTCCACTGAATAAGTTTTATAGGGTTTTTTTTTTTCCAGGGGTGGAACAGGGAAAGGTTTTTTAAAAATTGAAATATGACATCCATATCATTAGGGTTTTAAAGTTAGTAATCTGCTTAAGGCAGATATTTTATGGTTAGCAAAGCTGAGAGGTTCTGATACCCAAAGGATGCACAAAGAGATAACTTACATAAATGTCTATGGTGCCCCCGAGGGGCCTTGATTGTATTACGGGGTTTCTCATGAGCAGCCTTGGTTCAGACAGAAGAACAGGGAAGCACAGCCAAGTGGTTTTCTACCAATGGGAAGTGCCTGAGATGCATCACACTGCAAACAGACATACCTTTCATGCCAGCCAGTGACTATTAGGCACTGAAACAGAACAAAATAATGAAATGTTTTTCTTATTAAAAATGTTTCCTTAATTCCTAGTCAGATGGCTCAGGTGGTTGGAGCATTGTCCTGTTACGCAGAGGTTGCCTACTCGATCCCTGGTAAGGGCACATACAGGAATAGATTCATGCCCTTGTCTCTCTCTCTCTTCCTTCCTCTTCCCCTAAAATCAATAAATAAAAAAAATTTTTGGCCCTGACCAGTTGGCTCAGTGGTAGAGCATCGGCCTGGAATGCAGGAGTCCCGGGTTCGATTCCCGGCCAGGGCACACAGGAGAAGCGCCCATCTGCTTCTCCACTCCTCCCCCTCTCCTTCCTCTCTGTCTCTCTCTTCCCCTCCCGCAGCAGAGGCACCACTGGAGCAAAGTTGGCCCCAGGTGCTGAGGATGGCTCTGTGGCCTCTGCCTCAGGCACTAGAATGGCTCTGGTCGCAACAGAGCAACGCTCCAGATGGGCAGAGCTCCACCCCCTGGTAGGCATGCCAGGTGGATCCTGGTCAGGCCGCATGCGGGAATCTGTCTGACTGCCTCCCCATTTCCAACTTTAGAAAAATACAAAAAAAAAAAAAAAATTAATGTTTCCTTAAAATAGCCACTGCATAGTTTTAAAATGGGATAGCCTACCAGATGACATGGAGCAATCTGAAAATGATAAGTTCTAAAACTTAGAAAAGAAGCTACATAAACTGGAAAAGGTAGAAAATGGGGCAACACGACATTTGATTGATTGATTGATTGATTGGATTATTCCTTAGTGATGAGAATCAATTCTGAAGTTTATTTCTTCTGAATTTCAAAATTATATATATTTTTTTATTTTGTTTTTAAAATACTTGCTTGCACTGATTCTATAATTCTTGAAAAGTAAAAAAAAGCAAATAATTATGAAGAAAGAGGTTCATGGCAGCATTTTACTTGAGTCCCATTTCTTGTACATTCAATTCATATAAAATGCTTAATTAATTATTTTACATGTGTGAGTCAGTCTTGTTAAAATCAAGGATCCTTGGGCCCTGGCCGGTTGGCTCAGCGGTAGAGCGTCGTCCTGGCATGCAGGAGTCCTGGGTTGGATTCCCGGCCAGGGCACACAGGAGAGGCGCCCATTTGCTTCTCCACCCCCCCCCCCTTTCCTCTCTGTCTCTCTCTTCCCCTCCCGCAGCAAGGCTCCATTGGAGCAAAGATGGCCCGGGCGCTGGGGATGGCTCTGTGGCCTCTGCCTCAGGTGCTGGAATGGCTCTGATTGCGGCAGAGCGAAGCCCCAGGATGGGCAGAGCATCGCTCCCTGGTGGGCATGCCGGGTGGATCCCGGTCGGGCGCATCTCGGTCGGGCGCATGCGGGAGTCTGTCTGACTGCCTCCCCGTTTCCAGCTTCGGAAAAATGAAAAATAAAAAAAATCAAGGATCCTCAGAGGAACAAAAAAGAGTGTTCCCTAGTATACAGCATCATAGATATATGATTTGTCATAGATAGAATTTACCTTGAAGAAAATCTCATTTTCCCTCATTATATTACAGGAAATAAAAGTGAGGTGTCCGTGTGATTTTTAGGTAAAAGAATAAAATGAGACTTAGTTATTATATTTAAAAATGATCAGCCACAAAAATTTCAATGTTAGGTATCACCCATTGCATAAATATTTTCCTTCTGTGCTATTAACTTTAACAGTAACACTTTGCTACCGAGCAGGTTAGTTACTCAGCAACTACTATAAACCATAAGGGCAATAGTTGCTATTACTTATTGAGAACTGACTGTATGCTAGGCACAATTCTACACATTTCTTACATGTTATCCCATTTAACCTCAACATAAGGCTTCCTAAGAATTTTCATTCAGATTTTATGCCTACAGAAACAGGATCAAGTCACACTGAAAGTTAAGATGCAAAGTTACAATTGTAACTCAGAGTCATAAAACCTACTTACAACCATTATTCTAAATATAGAATGTAAATGTCCATCAAAGACTATT
Organism: Saccopteryx bilineata; assembly: GCF_036850765.1. Taxonomy (NCBI): domain Eukaryota; kingdom Metazoa; phylum Chordata; class Mammalia; order Chiroptera; family Emballonuridae; genus Saccopteryx; species Saccopteryx bilineata. The sequence continues at coordinate 41,108,014 of NC_089500.1, forward strand.
TAATTCCAGTAAAGAATACAGGTACTTCACAACTCTTTATTCATACACATAATTCCTTGCCCATGAATGTACTTCTTTATTAAATAAGACCATCTAAAATGGAGCTCAAGGTATCTGGTCACAATTAAGTTTTATTTCTGCATTCATCTTCTATGTTGCTTTATAATGTGAGATTATAACCAGTATTCACCTTCACAACTAGAGAAGAAACTTTGATAAAAGACCAAACTTATTTAAGAGCCTCAGTATGAGGACTCAGTGTCTGTTTTCATTCAGATGATGAGTAAGATGAAGTGGATACCCATTAGCACAATTGCCACAGTTAGACAATCTGACTTTTTTTTTCTTCTTTTCCAAGTAAGAGGAGGAGAGATAGACAGACTTCCACATGCACCCCAAGCAGCATCCACATGGCAACCCTGTCTGGGGCCAATGCTCTGCCCATCTAGACCCATGCTCACAACCAAGCTATTTTTAGTGCCTGAGGCAGAGGCTCCACAAAGCCATCCTTAGCATTGGGGCCAACTGAGCCATGGCTACAGGAGGAGAAGAGAGAGAGAGAAGGAGAGGGGGAGGGGTGGCGAAGCAGATGGTCACTTCTCCTGTGTACCCTGATCAGGAATCAAACTCAAGACTTCCATATGCCAGGCCGACGTTCGACCACTGAGCCAACTAGCCAGGGCCAACTTGCCTTTTCAGAAAGTGAGATACTATAGACTCAACATTGAAGATGATATAGAAAACTAATATATCCTATATTTTTTTTCCAGAAACTAATTATAAACGGGTGGTAGTTGGGGCCAAACCTCCAGGAATCACAAACCCATTCTGTTTGAGTTCATTAGTGCTTCTCTTCAACTTCAGAAAAATGTGCACGTGCCACAGTATTATAGGGAGTCTCAGGCTGGCGGATATAAAACAGGTGATTGCCTCCAAAAACCTGACTCAAAGATAAAATAAAACATCAGAACGTGCCTGCCTGAGTTGCAGAGCCTCTTGTGGTAATTATAGGTAGATCCCACGAGAGCAATGATGGAAATTCTGTCATGTAGTGACATGCAGGGAGGAAGGTGCGGCAGCCTTGCTGTGGCTGGTGATATCCACGCACATCCAGATGGAAGCCAAACACAAAGGCTTCTCTCTTCTTCCTAATGGAACAGTCAGAGGAATTTTTAACTTTGATCTGGGTGTCTGGCTTCTTCAGTGAAGGATTCTTGATTTTCACATTTCATGTCAGCAATTGATGTCCACATCTTGTCACATAGCCCCCAAGCATGTACCACAGGGCTGCCCCGAACAAAGCTGTGGTGTTCCGTGAGAACTTGTAATTTGAGGGTTCGTTGACTACAGTGTTACTGAATGAGCTGTCCTCATGTTAACAGAAGGGCTACCGCATCCCTTAAAGTACCTCCCATTGTCTCTTCTTCAACAGTCGTAGCACTAAACTTTTTCCCACCATACTCCTGGTTTTAATTCAAAATATGCTATCCTTGTTTTTATGGCTTTAAAAATGGATAGAACTCATTTTGATAGTAAGACCCTGGAAGATAGCAACAGAGAGAGTCTGTGTTTTCTTTCTGATTGTTTTCTTGTCGACAGTTTTATTGCCATTGTCTTCCTTGTTGCTAAGGGTGTTTAGGCTGCTGATTTCACTTCAAGTATTTAATGAAAAAGGAAGTTAGGAGGATTTTTAATATGCTCTTTTCCCCCACTTCTTCATGATTGGCAAAGAAAAAAAGAAGAAGAAAAAGCACCATTGAAATTATAAAATGCTGAAGTTCATTTGCACAGGTATTAATTCAATAAAAAGTACTTTGGGGTGTTTTTAGGATAACAGAGGCTGATTGAAGTCAAATTGGTAAGTGCGTGTCTTGTACTTGGCAAGATGCAGACCCTGCTTTTCACATGCCCTTTCATTAAAAACCTATTTTTAAAAAAAAAACTTTTTTGAGGGAAAGGAGGGGAGATAGTGAGACAGACTCCCACATGGACCCTGGCTGGAATCTACCTGGCAACCCTGTTTGGGGTCGATGCTTGAGTACTGAGCTATTTTTAGAGCCTGAGGCCACCATTCTTGGACCAACCAAGCTATCCTTAGAGCCTGGGGTCATGCTGAAACCAATCAGGCCACTGGCTGTGAGACGGGAAAAGGGAGAGAAGACGGAGAGGTGGGAAGAAATGCAGATAGTCACTTCTGTGTACCCTGACTGGGAATTAAACCCAGAACATCTGCACATTGACCAACGCTCTATCCACTGAGCCACTGGCCAGGGCTTTAAATTTTGAATTAAGTTGTCACCATCCTCGATCTAAAGCTCATGGAGTGTAGTCATCTCTTCGTATTGCACAGCACAAAATAAATTTTCACTCTGAATTCCCATAGTCTCAATTTTGAGTCTCCTTAAAACTATAAGAAAATTAAAATCCTCTCCACATTAAAATAAGACCTTACTCTGCAATCTATTTACCAATGGGATTACCACAGATTTATTGATCAACCAAATAGGATGGATCATTTTAAAATGTCAATGACCTAAAGCAGGGGTCCCCAAACTTTTTACACAGGGAGCCAGTTCACTGTCCCTCAGTCCATTGGAGGGCCGGACTATAAAAAAAAACTATGAACAAATCCCTATGCACACTGCACATATCTTACTTTAAAGTAAAAAAACAAAACGGGAACAAATACAATATTTAAAATAAAGAACAAGTAAATTTAAATCAACAAACTGACCTGTATTTCAATGGGAACTATGGGCCTGCTTTTGGCTAATGAGATGGTCAATGTCTGGTTCCATATTTGTCACTGCTAGCCATAACAAGTGATATGACACACTTCTGGAGCCGTGACGTGTGTGTCCCGTGTCACCAAAAGTAGTACTGTACGTGAGCGATGCCGCGCTTTGCGGTACCGCCACATACAGTACTCCAGGAGCACGAGATGCATCCACTGACCACCAATGAAAGAGGTGCCCCCTTCTAGAAGTGCAGCAGGGTGGATAAATGGCCTCAGGGGGCCGCATATGGCCCATGGGCCGTAGTTTGGGGACCCCTGACCTAAAGCTTTAAAAAAGCATCATTTTATAAGTTATGTCATTCTGAATTACTAAGACATTTTTAAAAAATGAACATTTTAAAAGTTAATTTGTTAAAATGAATATTATTCCCTTCAGAGCAGTTCGGAAAGCAAAGTCCCAGTAATTCCATTGCTTATAATATTTTGAGAATTGTCTTTAGTCCATTTGGACTAATTTAGTCCATTTTAGCCCATTTAGGAACTAATAAGAAAACCGGCCACATTATTTTTAGTCAAATTTTCTTTTTTGACTCTAAATAGCATAAGCTATCTTCATCATTCACTTATTCCCAGACGTGGTATTAATTTTATGGGGGGGGGGGGGACAATAGTTAAACATCCAAAGACAAAGATTTGTTGCCATCAGAGATATTTAAAAGAATGTGCTAATAGGCTTTAAGAACAATTCCAGATAGGGATTTCCAAAAGTATGGTTCTTCAGCCATGTCAGCAGGTTAGAAGGGTGCACAGTTCCTCAAGGTGAGTGACTTCAGGGAGACACCACTCACCTTTCTTCCAGTCCTGCCTCTTTGTGGTCTAGTCTTTGCCTTGTCAAAGGCTGGCTTGTGACCTTGGTTTTAAGCTGCTTTAGTGATCTCATCTGAAAAGTGACGGTGAAGACTAGATGCCCACAGAGAATCTTTCCAACTCTATACTGCCAGGACAATGATAGGACGGTCCCCAGACTTTGATTAAATGTCACTTTAGGCTACCATATTTTCAATGGATTAAGCCAGATCACTAATTATGTGGTTTTTTTGCATAGTCTCTTTTCTTCTCACACTAATATGATAACATTTAGTGCCATTTGAGGACAAGAACAAAGTTTTTATTCATTTGAATTTGGGGTATTGGAGATATTTACATTTTTTTATTGCAGATCAGAGGATGTATCTACCTTATGTATTGGGGAAAGAGAATGTGCAAAGAATAACATAATTTTGTTTTGTCTTCTTTTATAAGCCATTCTTTTTTTTCCTATAGAAGACGAATATTTTCAAAGCAGATACCTTTGTGATATGAATTTATGATTTTGTAATCTACCAACACCCCTGATTCTTATTATGACATTGATCTCTCATGTCATTATAGCACTGACCTAATTGATTACATTTTTTAAAAAGTTTGGCCCTTTCCTCTTCTGCTGGTATTGCAGAAGTTGCTTACCTTAAAGGTAAAATGATGGTTAAAAAAATACTCCTGTGAAATGCTACCAATTGCAGGTATTCACAGGACATGCCTGGTTCTAGTCACGGTTATTATTTTTTTTTCTTTCCTTTTCTTTTTTTAGTATCTTGGCCTTACAGGCTGGTCTTTTTCAGAAGAGATGTCAGCAAAGTCTTTGAATTAATGAACTGTGAAGTGCTCAAAAAACATACCATTTCAAAAAGTATCCTGCAAGGATATAACACTAATGGGAGGTGACCCTTGAGTTACAACCAAACATCCCACTCTTAACTAAAAAGAATTAAGATAACAACTGGCTCAGGCACAATCTCTTTGAACAAAGACCTAGACAGAAAGCAGAAGTGATGAGGAGTGGGGGAGGTCAGAACTGGAGTAGCAATCTGGGGAAATGTGTTTATGTTACAGTCTCTTTAGCTCTGTGGAGCACTTCCGTCAAATAATGGAATTATACAACCCCCCCTATAAAAGATACCAGGTGGAGAGAAGCAAAGAGAAGGAAGCAGGGAGGGATGTTCAGAAGATTGATTAAATAAACCTAAATTGTAGATCCTTGGCTACACCTAATGTAGGTTTTGTTGTCTTTAATTTAGCTATTTCAAAAAAAAAAAAAAAAAAAAGGGCAGTATAACTCCTTCAATCTTTTTGCAATTCTGCATGGTTGAACATTTGAAATGAGTTTGTGTATCACCCCCAGGCGCTGATTCAGACTTGATTGGGGCAAAGCAGATTGCATGTGCTTATTTTTATCCACGTCATTTGGGATGTTATGTCGCCAAAGGAACCAAAAATGTGCTGCTCTATTGCCAAATTATCACCTATCCTTTGATCAGACAGGGCGGCGATCCTCCTCAACAAGTTGCGCGACCTTAGTGTAACAGCAATGTCAGGTCAACTTGAGAAAGTGAAGAGAGAGCCCTAAACACAAATAAAAAGAAACAACCAACAATCCTTATAATTATCATCATCTGCTGCTTTTCCCTCTTTTGGCAAAGAAACACTCCATCCATTTGCAGAAATCGCCCGCGGAAACGTTACATCAAAACTAATCACAACGATTAAAATCAGCTTTTCTGTGCAAGAGGAGGGTAAAAAGCAAGTTAGAGGCTGGAATAAGACTGTTTTTCCACCAAAAAAAATCTGGAAAAAAAATTTCTATATGTATATTTATCTATACGTATGTGTAGACCTTTATTTTTGAAGGAGATCAATTGTCTGCTCTGTGATCAGTTAATTTGATTTAAGTTTTATTTTGGAGATTGATTTAGACTGGAGGTAGAGGCATGAGCTAATTGTATCCTGATCCTTGCCTTGAGGGGTTTCAAAGCCCTGGAGCAACTCTTCTCTGTATTTTGTTCTGTCTACCTTAGCCAAGCTATTGCATTTCTCTCTGGTGTGGCGAGCCGAGCAGATCGCTGGGAGAGAAATCGGAAAAGGGGGGAGAGGAAAAGGAAAAGGGGACTTGGAGAGAGACTTTGTGCTTCAATGTTTCAGGTAAGATCTGACGGTTTGGGTTTGTTATTATTTGCTAAGGAGGGTATGGCTGGGACTTTGGGCGCAACTCGCTTTTACGCATGTGCCAGGCATGGGGCGAGAGCGCGGCACACTCGCACACACACAGCCCGCCGCCGCCGCCGCCGCCGCGGCTCGGGATCCGCTCGGGCTGGCGGCCGGCTCCTCCGGGGCTGCTCCTGCCGGTTCTCGGCTTTCTTCCTCGAGTGGGAGCGGGTGCGAGGGAGGCGGAGCGGGCAGCAGGGGCAGGCGCAGCCGGCGGGGGCCGGAGCCGGAGACCGGGGGCCGGGCTTCCGGATCTCCGGGCCCGGTTCGGGAACTCGGAGAGGAGCAGCGGCCGCTTTCGGAGCCTGTGCCAGCGCCGCCCGCCCGCAGCTAGCGCGCCAGCCTCCCGGGCGGCGGCTTTGCAGCGGCTCTCCCCCCGCCCTCCTCTCCCCCCTCCCTCCTCGCCGGAACCGCGCGCGTCCCTTTCTTCCCCGCGCGGAGCTCGGCGTCTGAAAGCCAGCCTCGCCGGGAGCCTCCCAGCGCCGCGGGCCCCGACCCGCCGCCGCCGCCGCCGCCGCCGCCCCCGGCCGGAGCGCCCCCAGCCCAGCGCTCCGCTGTGCTGGGCGCGCAGGGGCGGCGACCCCCGGGGCTCCGCTCCCACGGGGGGTGGAGAGGGGACCGCCGCCCCTGCTCTTAGGCAGCCTCCGTGGCGCCCCCGGACGCCCCGTGAAAGACGCCATTGTGGCTGCCGAGCGGATTGGGCCCCGAGGCTGTTTTCTCTTCCCCTTTGCTCGGGCCGGACCGCGCCGCTCCCCTTTGTGAGCGGCGCCCGGTGCCCAGCGCTGCCCGCCGTCCGTCTCCGGCCGAGCTGATCCGGCTTCACCGCCTCCGCCCAGCCGGCTGTCTTTAAAGCCCCCACCCACAACCCCCCTCCCTTTTCCAGCTCCCCCCCTTTAGATGCAAACGTTTCATTTATTTTTAAAAAGCTCTCATTCCTCTTCTTCCCCACCTCCTTCCCAGATAAAGGGCAAGGCACATGCTCAGAATTAGAAGTCTCCTTAGGAGGCGGGGACGGGGGAGGGGGTCCCGGGGTGGGGAAAGGATGGGAGCGCTGCAGGTAATGGCTGTGGCTTCGCTGTGCTCGCCTCCACTCCGCGGTGCCTGCAGAGCCGAGGCCGGAGCCCGCATCCTTCCCTCCCCTTCTGGCGGCCAAGGATTCCTTAAAGGGACAGTTTCCTGGCCGCCACCCGTCTCCGCCGTCTGAAACAGCGCTTGGGCACAGAGGTGGGCGGGAGGGATGCAGTTTAGCTTCTTTCTGACCTCTCTCCTACCCTCACCTCGGTCCCGCCGCCCCTCTTGATTGAAACGTGAAGTGTGTTTCCTCTCCCGACCCCAAGAGGGACCTGGCTGGAAAATAAGAGCCCGCGCCTCCTGGAAACACAACGGGGTGAGGGGCGCGTTCTGGTGAATTCGCTTTAAAGTGCGGCCGATCCCCCAAAACATCCAGGAAGAGGAAACCAGACCTGTGGTGCAGGACTCCCTTACTTGGACACTTGCTCCCCACAGCCGCCCGAGTACTGCAACTTCTTAGCTAGAGCGGGTCGACCGTGTCTGCCTTTGTGCTTTCGAACACTTGCACTATCGTGGAAATGGTTTTCTGGGACCAAACCGTTTTCACCGTGACTGTGCTTCGGGGACCGGCTGGGCGGGAGCCAACTAAGCGAACTTGGAAATGGGGCTGTCGGCTTTGTGCGTGGAGAACAGCACGCAGGAACTGTCCAGTATGCCAGTGGCCCTGGCTAAGAGGTGCACGGCAGTAGGCAGAAGTAATTTGGTACAAATGCTAGAATTGGCTGCTTTCAAGCAAATCGTTGACTCGTGTGTGCGCGCGATTGTGTGTGTGTGTGCGCGCGCGCGTGTGTGTGTGTGTGTGTATGTGTGTATCCTTGGTGGAACTGGGAGAGACATAACAGTTTAACATACTCATTCTTTAAGAAACGTTTGCCTTCTGTTTTCAATCAACTAAGCTGGCAGCTAGAGATACAAGTTTATTTGAGAATACCCTCTGGGTACCAAGCATGCTTGGATTGTTTTAGCAAATTAAAAATGAGCAAAATGCTTTTACCTTCTCAGCAGTAGACTCCTTAAGAGACCTCCTGTTTTGTGGGTATGTGTGCGTGTTTTTAGAGAAACAGTGTCTCTGTGTATTCAGATGTGTTTTTAATGTGGAAAAGAAGAAAATAAAGGGTTTTTAAAGGCTGAGGCTGATGCCATAGAATGAATCATTATGTCTGAATTTACATCAAGGAATTTACCTACATAGACGGGAATCTGTGGAAACTAAGAGCTAACCTTGGTGAATTTGAAGTTTTAGTGGATTCATTTGTATACTGGGAAATGGGTAAGGTGCCGATCTAGTCCTTGTAAACACATATTTGTGTGTTTACACACATATTTGTAAGGACATATTTGTGTGGCATTTGGCTTACCGTGAGGGGCTGGTGTTCAGGAGACTGCTTACCCATTGCACCAGTTGGCTCAGGAGTCCTGCTGCTGCTTCAATGGAAAGAAGTGATAGCAATTGTTAAAATAACATTAGGCTTAATGGGTACCAGTTAGGTTGCAAAGGTGACCACTGAATTTTGAAACTTTGCATTATGGCAAAAACTTCATTGGTTTAGACTATGTGTTTATAAAAAGAAAATAACTAGATAAGCAAAATATTAGACGTTTGTTGAGAAGATATTTGAAGTGAATTGGGCATGAATGATAGTTGGCACAAGAAAAAAAATCTCCCACCAGAGTACTGAAAATGACTGCTGTGATTTTGCTGTATTAATTATGCCCAAAGCACAATATAAAGTTCTCTAACACACACTAGAGGTCTCTCTTCCAGCTGTAAGATTTTCGTATTTATAATCCTTTGCCAGAGCTTATGTGGTAGGTTTGCGCAATGATAACTTGGTTCATGGTAATTGAAATAATAGTGATTTACTGACCAACCATTCAGATTAGTCTGATATGAAGTACTCATTTTGGAGACTATTCAGTAATTACAGTACAAATTATACTAAATACTAGTAAAGTAACAGCAATAAGATTTCTACTAAATGATAATGAAAATATATTATTCAATTTGTTAAGTAACATTATGGGCCTTTTGGCATACAGTTATTTATCCAAAGCAATCTGTTTTTAAATGTAAAAGTAATTAGTGAAAGATGTATGATATCAGAGAACTTTCTGAATATTAAAGTTCTTTTCAGCTCTGGATTTTGCAGTAAGTTGCTTTCTTGTCTTGACATTTCTAAAACCAGAATGATTGTTTTCTGGTTCTGGAATGTGATATTTTCTGCTAAGATCTTTTTTTAAGTTTACATTGCTTTTGAGTCATTCAAAGGATACTGATTTGTTTGTGAACCATCAGTTCACCAAGGCTTTTATTTAGTTGAATCTTAAACTGTATTTCTGAACTTTCTGGGGGACTGACATTTATAACTTCCTAAGCAAATGGGGCATTTATTTTCTCTATCTTTAGAATGAACCTTCTTGGGAATAAAAATGAAATTTTCAGATGCAGGCATGTATGCTTATTTTAATAGCTTACTCATGCAGAAGTGAGGAACAGTTCTTTTTCCTGGACACTAATAGTGCTCTGGCTTTTCATTCATAAAAACGTACTAAGATGTAAGTCACGTTATGTTTGTTGATGAGTTGGATTTGAGAAAATCAAGCAGAAAACAAAACAGAAGTTATCCTTTAAGAATAACAAACCAATATTCATTAAGTTCATTCATTCAGTCAGCAAATCTTTATTTGTGCCTGCTGTGAGCAAGCATTGTGCTAGATACCAGAGACACAGTGGCTAGAAAAAGCATTCTGAATCCCCCAGTCTCTCCGTGTTCATGATTTAAATCCGGAGACAGGCATAGATAAAGCCAGTTGAATACACAAACAAGGATTAGCACTTTGAAGAAAAAGGATCATGGGACTCTGTTAACATTAACTAAAGAGGAGCAAAATGGCTAAGACTGGGGTTAGAGTTCCGAAGGATGAGATTTAAGGTTATAGGCAGAAGAAGAGAGAAATTAAGGAGTAAGTTCCAGGCAGAAGGAAGAGGAAACAGCATTTGCCAAGTCAGGAGAAGCATGGGAAAGGGAGAGGATCTCAGGGGTTAACTAGCCAGAGTTGAGGAGGTGGGGGGTGCAAGCATGAAAGAGCAGCCTCCTGGGACTGGCCCCTGGTCTTACCCCTAAGAGCAGTGAGAAGGGGTGGGTCAGGAGGGCGGAAAAGGGGGCAGCAGTGACATAATCAGATTTGTGTCTTGAAAAGATAATTGTGGTGTCACTGGCCAATCAATGGAGAGAACAAGAGTCACTGGAAGCATAGCCCTTGGAAGGCTATTATAGTCATCCAGGGAAGAGAAGATAAAGTTGAGATTAGGGTAGTGGGAAAGCAGGGGAAACAGAAGAATGGAAGAATCTGACATCTATTTAGAAGGTAAATGACAGGACATAGTAAAGGATTAGTTATAGGCAAACAAGGAGAGAGATGTCCAGTGGATGTGCCTACCTAGGTTTCTGTCTTATTAACCAAATGGACACTAGACTTCTGAAGACTGGGTAGATTTTGTACCTTTTACTTCATTTCTAGTAGCCAGAAGGAGTACCAGTGACAATAAACCTTATTTGCATTCTGTAAAGCCAGTAGCCACGGCCACTATCACAGCCGCCTGGCCCATGCAAGTTCGCATTTGATTCAGGCAGATGGTAATAAAACAATGGAGCCAAGAACTGGTAGGCCATTAGCTTTAATCCTAGCTTGCACCCAGTGGGCAAGAAATATACACAGTGGGAAAACACTTCCCTTTCCATTCAGGGCTCCCAAAGCCACTGACTTATCCGAGTTTTCCTAGGATCAAAGGTTTGTACCTCACCAACCTTATTCACCTCTGTTACCCATCTCCTTCTCTCTGCATAAACTCTGCACAAACTGGCTTCACCTTCAGATCTCCGCCATCTTGGCTGCTTCTCCTCTCCTCCACGTGGCCTTTCTCTGCTTTCCTCTCTAATGCTAATCTCAGGAACTGAGAGAGAGCAAGCTCCTGGTCTGCCCCATTTTATAGTGTAGAAATTAAAACCTTTAATCCAATATAAAAACAAGGAAGTCTGATACAAAGTCACTTATCTGAGGCATAATGGGATTCCTCATGAGAGTATACCACCCCACATCATGCTACAGTTGAGGGTGTGGGGGAAAAGCTTAGTCTTAAAACTAAGCCTTAGGCTATAACCACCCTGCCTGCTTACAGCCTGTCCTTCACACCCAATACAAACTATAAGCAAGCAAACATATATATCATATTTAAAAACTTATTTGACCAACACATCCTGTGTAACTGAACTCACAAGGAAATTCACAGGGAAACCAAGGTCATTCTTTCATCCCTAGGGCTTCCCATTCGTGGGTGGAGCCCCTTCAGTGTGTCAGACACGATGCCTTTTCATTTATGAACTACACCATGCTGTTTCACTAATGCCAATGCAGCTAAGCTAGAGTTCATCATTTGAACAGACCTGTGTTTAACCTTCTGAAATAAAATCAAGTCTGTGCTTGTAGTGCAAATTAATTGGGCTTAAAAATATTATAAACATATTCAATAACTATGAAAAGTAACTGCTCAACTATGCTTTTAAAAAGGCAATTTACATACAAATAATTGGCACAATTACTGCAAATCACTCACCGAAAGAACTTTTCAGGACCTGACATGGTCAAGGTCCTTAGGTCTGACTTGAGTTGGCTCAGCTCTGCTTCCTCCCCGGTCCGATTTTAGTGCATTTGTCCCTCACATGTCTCTAACTTTGTACTGATCCTTGGGGTTGTCTCAGTGCAACATTTTCATACTTTTATTAAGATGACATTGGTTTTTGGTATTTCTAAAACCTTGTCTATTCATTCCATTTGCTGTTATTTTTCTGAAACCCATTTCCTCTTGTCTGGCTTCACAAACGTGTATAACTACACCAAGAAATAGTGTTTTGCCCAATAAACGTGTTACTCATCACCCAAATAACATTGCTGATGAACTGTGGAATAATTTTAAAATAACCTAAAATTAGGCATTCAGGTTTTCTCTCAACGCCAAAACGTCTTAGGAAGAGAAGTTCAGAGAGAGAAACCTGCCCTGTTTTATGATCACTTTCCCCTCTCTGGCTGCCGCACTCCTTCCAGGAAACTGGGTTGGAACTCCTTCCAAGAAATGCAGTTTCAGTTATTTCCAGGAAACAATTTGACTATTACTCTCTGCCGAGGGGTTTGATACATGTATTCAGTTCCATAGGATACTTTTCTTGGTGGTTCTTCATGCAGGCTCTAGTTGGAAAAACTTCTTCATTTTAACCAAGTCACCTTTCTTTTGTAAATATGGGAATGATTATATCTCTGCAACCTGCCTTACAGTACTATTGAGAGGAAAAACAAGAGTATGTATGACAAACGTGCAAATAAGGAGCATCCAGCTACCTTGAAGGGCATTTTTTAAAAAGACCCATGTGAATTTCTGGCTCCAGCTACAAGTAGTAGAATCTAGTCTGGATTACCTCACTGTGAACCCCAAAAACAACACTGCAAGGTAACCCCATCTTCCCGGTAGAAGAACTAAAGATTAGGAAGGTTATATGACTTGTCTAATGTCAAAGATTAGGCTAGTGGCAGACCAAAGGCCTAACCAGCAGGCCGACTCCATTCTCTACACACTATACTGTCTTCACCCCTGCATTCCTAGCTCTTAATGTCCAGTAGGTACGATCTGAGCACTTTTGATAGGCACCTGACACGTGGTGGCTTTCTCTGCCACCAGCTGCCATTCATCCTCCCCTCTCTCCTCCCCCTTCCCTTCTGTTCCCTCGTCAACACCTATCTCCCATCAGCATCTGCACCCAACTCATACCAAGAGAAGAAGAAAAAAATAAAAAGCAGTTTGAGATTGTTGCAATCAGACATCTGAATTGTTCTCAGGCTCTTGCTGAGCAAATCATTCACTCACACACACTCTGTCATGCTGACTGAAATACGGGTTTGTTTTCCATCCAACGAGAGCTGACAACAGTTCAGGCTCTGCTGCCGACACCGAGGCTGCTGTTCAGAAAAGTTATGAACTGAAGAGAATGTTAACTAGATAGATTTCAAATGCTTGCTAGAGGAAGGGATATTCTTCCTGATAAATCCAATGCTCGATCACTTACTGTTTTGTAGCACTTTCTCTTTGTTGGGAAATTGTGGCTAATGTACATACAGAAAATGTGTGTAAAACAAAAGGTCAAACTCTCTATGTGGGGGCTTTGGGCAGGGAGTACATTGGTCCAGGTTGCCAACACTTCTCTCCTCCATCTACTTCACCCCTAATACCTACCCCATATTCAGAGCCATGCAGCTCTAACTATTAGCTTAGGTAAATTATGTAAGCTCTCTAAGCTTCAGTTTTCTCAACTGTAAATGAGATAGTCACTATAAATGAGATAATAATATGAGATCATTATAAGTGAGATAATAACAGATCCGAGTGAGAATTACATAGATTCTGAGAATTAAGTGAGATGTCATGGGATATAGACACCTGGCACCTAGCAAGCACTCGACAAACAGACATATAATAATGGCAGGGACTTTATTCATCTTTGCTTCCTCAGTTCATAATACAGTGCCTGGCTCATGGGATAAGTGTTTAGTCAATAAATAATTATTGGATACATGAACACAGAATTTCAGAGCACACAGGAGAAAGCCAGATGGTGATTTCACTTCCCTGTAAGTACTTTTTGCCATTAACAAGAGGGCCTAAGTTCTTCCAGATGCCCTTGCCTGATGGTTATGGGCTTTTCCTAACCAATTAGATCAAATGCTTGGGAACAAACCAAATTTAATCTGGGGAACTATTGATGTTAAATGTGATGTTGCTTCAGAGATGTCATCAGTTTATCTTTCGATTACTCACATGAAGGTCCTCTTCTGCACAGTTGTCCTGAGATTTCCAAAAAACTGTAGGCATTGAGGACTGATGCTGACAAATGATGAAACCACTGGGTTCTGAAACCACAGTGGGCATCAGTGAATTTGGTTATTTCACAGCCCAGAAACACTGGAACAGGACCGATACCCATTCCATCCAGCAGATGGCAGCGGTATACATTCACTGACAAATTCTGGGAATAGCCTCTGGTCTTTCTCTTCAGTTTCTCACCAATGCCCCACCCTCGGTTGAAAAGGAAGTCTGAGCCAACTTTAAACCCACCTACCTCCCCCGGCTCCTTTGCAGAAACAACTGAGGTTCAACATGGACAGCTGAAGGAATCCACACCTGGGAGTCACCCTTTTCCCCATGTGTTGTGGGGCAGGGTGGGGAGAGAAAGCAGTCACTGTGGTCTGTTAGAATCCACTTCCTGACAGTTTCCAGACATACAAACCATAAGTAAGAGGTATGTTTTCCTGTGGGCTTCAGCACATCAACAGAAGAAAGTACTCGTAACCTCCTGGATCTAGGAGGCTACCTCACGCTCTGGGTGGAGAGCACTTGATGCCAGTTAGAAATCAGGAGTGCTGGTAAACATGATAACCTATTTTAGGCAAGCACGTGATGCCAGGGAATGAAACAGTGCCGTGTGCAACTAAAGACCCATCTGTAGCCCTCTCGTGTTGGGTAGTGAAATGAGCTTGGTCTTCCAGTGGCTTGGAACTGTGGCCCAACTATGAGCTGTGTGACCCTAAACCTTGGCTTCACTGTCTGTAAGAATAGAGTTAATGACAACCACATTAGAAGGTTGTTGTGAGAATTAAAAGCATAACACATGACACTGCTTTAGTATAGTGCCAGGCTGTGTTTTTTTTTAAGGAGTTTACAATATATTATTTTTTATTGGTATGCTCATTTCTGAGAGGAAGAAATCGAGGCACAGAGAGACCCTCTAACATGCCTAGGGTCACATATTGATGAGTGATGGAACCAGGATATGAACAGTGGGTTCTGCCTTCAGAGCCTGTGCCCTTAACCCTCTTATTAATAATGATTGTTACATAACTGGTAAGTATCGGGCACTTCCTTGTGCTAGGAAATTCACATATGTTAGCCCCTCTCAAATGCTCAGCCACCCTAAAGGTGGGAGCTTTTACTTTCCCTATCCTATCAAGTGGAGAAAAAATTATTTACTCTGCCCCACTCTGTAGGAAGCTCAGGAAAACAAATTAATATCAAGACTCTGATATATTCAAGTACTAAATTGCGAGTCCCTGTAACTGCCATAGTGATGTAGAGATAAGAGAAATCATCAGTGAGAATCCAGTATACGGAGGTTATGTTCCAATTGTAGAAGATAAAGTATGTGAAAATGTGAAATATCTTCTTATCATTTAAAATTTACATCAAGGCTCTTAGATACAGGGTTGGGCAAAAGTAGATTTACAGTTATAAGTACATTAAACAGTTTATTCTTGTATTATTATTTACTCATTATTGTACTTTTTTTTCCATATGAGCTACTGCAAACCTACTTTTGTCCCCCCCCCCCTCCATTTATAGCCCCAGAACCATTATCAGAAATGGTGAATGGCCCGCAAAACCTGGGGTTGGTCTCACTCCTTTAGCACTGCTTTCCTCTTCTGAGCGTCATCACTCATCATTTAATGAGGAGGCAGGAAGAGCCAGGTGCTTTGCTAACTGCCCACTGCCTTCCTCTAGGACAGAAGGCCAGCTCAGTACAGCCAGGAACTCACAAAACTGGAAGAATCCACTTGCAATGTGAACTAACGCCGCATCTCTCTGGCTAAAAACGCCATTCTGAATGTGGGACAGAAGGCAGGCTTTAGAATCTAGAATCGAATGACTTTGGAACCTACTTTCTTCATTCTGCCCAAGTGAGGTTTGAGAGAAGAGACGACTCTCTAAATGAGGGGCAGAGTGTCAGAATGAAGTCTTCCTCAGTGGCTGACAGTAACTGTATTTCAAAGATCCAAAGTCTCTGAGAAATGAATCATTCTAAGGTACACAAGTCAAACTCACTATATAAGAACTGCAGGTGGTTTTCTATGGGAAAAACAAGTCCTAAACCTACTTCCAGAGTCATTTGTCCCCACTTAGTGGAAATAATCACAGGAGTTCATGATGGTACCTGCCAGTCACGTATGTTACTGGACAATGAACTGGGGCTCAGTAAGTGAAAGACCGAATGGAAGTTCTACAAACTTCCACCTTAAGAAATCAGGGACACTTCTTGTTGTTTCTTTTCTTCCAGTTAAGCTTTTGTGCTCATGCAAATCTTGGCACAATGTCATTCTTTCATTTCTGACATGTCTTTATGTCTAAATGCATTAACAACTAAGAATATTTCCAGCTAAAGCACTTTAAGATGCTCAGCCATTTAGCTACACATAATTGTTTAATGGGCCCTCTTTGTTTCTTTTCCCCTGTTAAAGAAAATTCTGAGTCAAAATGCATTTTAAGATTTAGACTTAGATTCAGATTTTACTTTTGAAAGCGTGCATGCAGATTCCTTTTAGAGTCACGCTATTTTTTCATTGTGTAGTTGAAGCATTTATATCTCTGATTTCTCTATAACAGCTCTTCTGCAAACTATAATTGTATGATAAACACATTTCCAAATTAGTCTGCTAAGGAGTAGGACAGATACACTTTTTAACACTTGAAAACTATACCTTTTGATAAATTTGTTAATGCTATAACCATTTATTATGGAAGTGGGCAAAGTGCTTCTGAGCTGACCTATTTATAAAGTTCTTTATAAATAATTGCTTTTCAAGTCAGTTCTAAATATGAATCAGTATAGCCACATATATAATACAGATACTTCATGTCAGTCTTTGATTATTCAAGAGCTGATGATATAGTTTCTATATGATCTAATGTCTCTTCTTTTTTCCACTGCCATCTATGTTTTGACCTCATAGTTACCTTTTGTTTGTTTGCTTATTAATTTTAGAGAGAGGAAAGGAGAGAGAGAGAAACATTGATCTGTTCCTATATATGCCCTAACCAGGGATCAAACCGGCAATCTCTGTGCTTTGGGACGACCTCTAACCAGGGTCTCATAGTTACTTTTTATAACTCTGCTAAAGGATGGGGAAGGGAAAAGTAAAGGGATGAATTTCAAATCCATTTCTCTTTCTTTCCCCTCCCACCAACAACTTGACAAAGTCTGTTGGAAGGATGCCTGTTCTTGATTCATGCTAACAGTATGAATAATTCAAAGTTAATTTTATTAATATTTTGATGTGATTTGTTAATTAGGCTAGTGTTCAGTTTTGCAGTCTTCATCTACAAGTTTACAATTGGGTACACATTTTTCTTCTCCATTTCAGCTCCTGCAGTCATACTATATGACTTCAGCATTAACGTGAATGACTTAGCCCACTTCTTTTTTTTTTTTTTTTTTCATTTTTTCATTTTTCTGAAGCTGGAAACGGGGAGAGACAGTCAGACAGACTCCCGCATGCGCCCGACCGGGATCCACCCGGCACGCCCACCAGGGGCGACGCTCTGCCCACCAGGGGGCGATGCTCTGCCCATCCTGGGCGTCGCCATATTGCGACCAGAGCCACTCTAGCGCCTGAGGCAGAGGCCACAGAGCCATCCCCAGCGCCCGGGCCATCTCTGCTCCAATGGAGCCTTGGCTGCGGGAGGGGAAGAGAGAGACAGAGAGGAAAGCGCGCGCGGAGGGGTGGAGAAGCAAATGGGCGCTTCTCCTGTGTGCCCTGGCCGGGAATCGAACCCGGGTCCTCCGCACGCTAGGCCGACGCTCTACCGCTGAGCCAACCGGCCAGGGCTAGCCCACTTCTTAACAGTCTTTCCCAGATATGAACAGGAGTCAGTCTTCTCCAAAGTATTGTCTAGCTCAGTGCTTATGAACTTCAGTATGTGTGAGAATCACCTGCAGTGATTATCAAAACAGATTCCTGGTTCCGCCCTGAGTTTCTGATTAGCTGAGTCTGGGATGGGGCCTGAGAATGTGCATTTTTAACAGGTTCCCAGTGGATGCTGTTGCCGCTGGCCCACACTTTGAGAACCTCTGTTCACAGGGAACAGAAGACCTATGAGGTGCTCCTAGAAGGACATAAAAAGAATTCATCCGTCAAATACATTTGGGAAACACTATATCCTCTTTAGAAATCTTTTTAAGTTTTTAATGATTTGTAGAAGCCTTGCAATATGTGAATCAGTTTTCTAACTCGGGTTTTCTAAACGTAGTTGACCACAGTGCCCTTTACTCCGTTTGTACCAACGAACTCTCAGAATTACTATTCCTGGGACACGTGAGGAAAGACTGCACTGCCTCACGGTGCCTTGATGGGGCTGAACTTCAGTACCTTTCACCCTCCGCTTCCTGTTGGCAACCACCTGCCATGAACGCAGTTTGGACACTTTCACCACCGAGCACCTCTCCTACTCAGCATTCTCCTTTTGACCAGACCACCTTTTTTTTTTTTTTTTTTTTTTTTAATTGTTTTATTAAGTGAGAGACGAAGAGGCAGAGACAGACTCCTGCATGTGCCTGACTAGGATCCACCCGGCAAGCCCCTACCAGGTGATACTCTGCGATGCTCTGCCCTTGGGCCGCTGCTTGGTTGCTCAGTGACTGAGCTATTAGCACCAGAGGCTTGGTTTCTCAGTGCCCGGGGCAACTTTGCTCGAACCAGAGCCATGGCTGCAGTAGGGGAAGAGAGAGAGAGATGGGGGGCAGGGGGAGAAGCAGATGGTCACTTCTCCTGTGTGCCCTGACTGGGAATTGAACCTAGGACATCCAACATGCCTCAGAGCATCTTTTTCTCAGACTCATTCCCACTAAACCTGCCTTTCAACCTTTCCCTTTTTTCAGGACTCTGGTCCTCCCTCCCTTCCTCCTGCCATCTCTCCCTCGCCATTCACCTGGGCTCGGTGCACCACCATTCCCACAGTATACTCACTAGCACCCTTAATTGCTCCCTCATGTGGCCCTCTCTGTCATTCCCACTTTGCCAACACTCAGTCCTGAAAAACTCTTTTCTCATCACTTTTTATCCTGGGAGCCTGAGTAGAGTGTCGCATAATTCTTCTCCTTGGTGCCCGTGCAGCCAGTGGAGACTTCTTTGGTTTGTATTGAGCCAGGCACCACCCTAACTAAGCCTTAGAAATACAGCAACGAGCAAAGCAAAGAGATGCAGGGTCACATGGAATTTACATCCTAGCAGAGGAATAAGAACTTAATCACTCCACGATTGAGTGCAATGCAGAAAATTAAAACAGGGACATCAGGTGAGACCTCCATAGAGAGCTGACATTTAAGCTGCTGTCTGGGTGGCGATCATGTTAGCTTTTCTAGGCTGGGCCCTTGATGCCAATGGCAATCCTCAGTTAATTTCTTATCTCATTCCCCACCAACGCTGTTTGGGGTCTTATTACTCTTCTTAAATTTCAAGCCCTTTCCTACTTCTCAGATAAATCGGCCTCATGATTTATGAGGAGTTGGCCACTCTCTCCATTTCCTAACACCAAAATTCCCATCTATGGCTCCACCAGTCCTCTCTCATTTTCCTGCTGTCTCTCCTCAATGTCTTGTCTTTCCTCTCTCCACTGGCCTCTTCCCTTTAGCCCTCCACCATTTGCAGAACAATCCACCTGTTTGTGTCCCCCAAATTCATATGGCGAAGCCCTAATCCCCAATGTGATTGTATTTGGAGATATGGCCTTTGTGAACATAATAAGGGTACATGGGGTGATAAGGGCAGGCCCCCGATCTGATAAGATTAGTTTCCTTATAAGAAAAGGCACCGGAGAGTTTCCTCTCTCCTCTTGGGCACAAAGAAATAATGTGAGCCCACAGCCAGAGGGCGGCCAGCTACAAGCCAGGAAGAAAACCCCCACCACAAACCAGGTCACCAAAACCTTGATCTTGAACTTCCCAACCTCCAGAAATATAAGAAATACGTTTCTGCTGTTTGAGTCACCCTGTCTATGGTATTTTGTTATAGTAGCCCGAGCTGACGAAGACGCCCTTCCCCAACACAGTGCAGAAACCCTCTCCGGCTCCTGCTCTGCCTCTCTTGGCACCAGCACACGGCCTCTGCTGCATGCCTCCTGCCCGTTGCAATCTGGCTGCTCACACCTCCGCCTTCCTCCCCTCCTTCGCAAGTTGTACTTTTCGAATCCTCTTTTATTTTAGTGTGTGTTCTCATGCCTTTGCAGAGTGCACCAGCGTTGCAAAACCTTGGGTGTTCTCAAAGGCTTTATTTTTAACTTCTCTTGGGATCGGAACCTCTGCAGTCTTCAAATGTTTCATGCCACTTAACTGACCTCAGACACCAAATGTGATCTCTGCTTGCCCCTGAATCCAATCATTATTCTCAGTACAGTTCCTTTTTTATTCCATCAACTGAATGTTTTTATTTTCCAAACAATTTAGAGAAATAGGGAGTAGTTATTGCTCTGTTTTGTGTATTTCTACGTCAACGCCGCTGGTTTCCTACCCCTTTCCAGCTTAAATGGTAATAGCCCTAAACAGGAGGGAGGTTATAAAAATCAAGATTGGGAAGATGGTTTTTGTTGTTTTTTTTTTTGTATTTTTCTGAAGCTGGAAACGGGGAGAGACAGTCAGACAGACTCCCGCATGCGCCCGACGGACCGGGATCCACCCAGCACGCCCACCAGGAGCGACGCTCTGCCCACCAGGGGGCGATGCTCTGCCCCTCTGGGGGGTCGCTCTGCCGCAACCAGAGCCACTCTAGCGCCTGGGGCAGAGGCCAAGGAGCCATCCCCAGCGCCCGGGCCATCTTTGCTCCAATGGAGCCTTGGCTGCGGGAGGGGAAGAGACAGAGACAGAGAGGAAGGAGGGGGTGGGGGTGGAGAAGCAAATGGGCACTTCTCCTCTGTGCCCTGGCTGGGAATCAAACCCAGGTCCCCTGCACACCAGGCCGACGCTCTACTGCTGAGCCAACCGGCCAGGGCCAAGATGGTATTCTTTTTAAGGGAACTTTCCCTCCTGAACTCTGTCTTCTCTTTTTAATTTCATTAGAATCCCATGAGGCTTTGCTTATTTAGTGGATAGCATCATGGACACATGCCCCACAGACGCGGGATCTCTGGGGGAAGGTCAAGTGCCATTACTTCCCCAAGTTGACTTGTGGCGTCCAGACCCTAGTCACTGTCCCTGAGGGAGAGGTGATAAGGGACAGAGGTGAGGACTGGTCAGGCTGTCTCCCTTCACTGCTGCCATGGATTTCTTCCAAACTTCTGTGCTGATCATGCACAGTTCTTGGGTCAAACCCTAGAACACCCTCAAAAGGAAAGCCAAGAATTCCTCCCGGCATTGCAGTGCCTTAACAGCAACCCCCAAGTTGTACAGGGGGTTGCTGAAAAAAAGCAACAGCAGGGAAAGGGGTTTAAATGAAGTCACATCTATAAAACACTTTGCCTAGTGCTGGGTATGTTGTATGTTCTCAGAAAATGGTAGTTATCATCATCATCAGTGCCACTGTCATAATAATTGCTGTTCCTATCACATACACATACACATATATACATACACTTATGCAGAGGTATACGACTGAGGAATTTTTCTGGCTCTTCATGGAACCTACGAGGGTTGAAGGAACTCAAGACGAAGCTGTGAAGCTCTTGGCGGACATCTGCCGGGTGCCGTTACAGTTGCGTAAGGGCTGGTGAAAGTTCGCTGAGGTCCGTGCCGAAAGCAGGGTGGTGGAACACAGTGTAGCCATCTTACTCCCATCAGGTTACTTAAGATCTACAAAGAGTTAAATGTATAGGTAAACATGGCCCACGGGAAGGACTGCGCCATGGGGTCCAGGATGAGGGGGTGATCATAAATTGGGAGTGAGAGATTGAGGGACAGCCAATAGAAACCAGTGGGAAAATGAGAAAAGGAAAGTGAACAGATGAGTCTCAGCTCCTGGACTGCCTGTGAAGCATTCAAGTAGCAAAATGCCAAGCCATCAGGGAAGACCATGCCATGGGAAGAATTCACATGAGCTATAAATGGCAGAGGAGCTTCTGGTGTACAGAAAGTATACTTTAAAAAATCCAAACCATCCAAGTAAAATAATGCACTCTATGCTGAAGTTGCAAACAACAAATTAATCATCTTGTTATCGGGCACTGTGGGGGCCCAGGGAAGGCAGAGCCCCTGCTCCAGGAGCTTGACTCTGGGAAGGAAATGGGATGGATGACAAGAAGGAGGTAAACAGAGAGCTGGAGGTCAGGGTCCAGCAGGCTGGGAAGGCTTGCTGGAGGAGGTAGGAGCAGCCAGGCTGGAACCGTGAAGCAACCAGAGACGAGCCTGGAAAGCTACGCCTGCGAAGGGAGTTTGGGAGGACAGTCGTGAGTCTAGCTGCCTCTTCTTCCCGCCCCGTCCTGCTCTATGATCACGGTGTGATGGCCACCCTCTGATCTACCCGTCCGACTCTCCCATCCACTCCGTGGCCCTGAGCTTCCTCTGCGGGTGCCTCCTCCTTTTCTTCTGTTCTTCACAGGGAACATCTAGTCGCTTGGGTCTAGGATGAACCAGTGCAGCCATCTCCACTGTTTTCTCACCTGTGTGTCTGACTGCCTAGGAAACACGTCCACCCACAGACAGCACCCTCTCATAAGGTCTCAGAGAACTCATTAGCCTCGGTTGCTCAGATGCTTCCCCCTCCTAGCCGAGCGCTCAGGAAAGGATCCTCAGGATTCTCTGCTTCCTACAGGACTCTGAATGCATCTCCTCTCCCCTGCCCTCATGCTCGTTCCTTCGTCCTCCCATCGCTTGGGCACTGTAACAGCCACTAGTCTCCTTCGCGCCACACTTTCTGAACCACCACCCACCTATGCAGCACCTTTTTAAAACCCCACTTTGGAAAATTAGGATGCCAGACTCTATTTTAAAGGAAATTTTGCATCTCTGCATACGTGGTGACTGTGTAACTGCCCGGCAGCAGTGTGGCCTCAGGGCTCAGAACAGAGGGGACAGTGCCAAGGGTGCGGTTCAGCCGGTTCGCACCAGTTCAGGAGAACCGATACCTAATTTTGTGTTAAGTTTGGCAAACTGGTTCTTAAAATGGCACTTGTAGTCAGGGTTCTCTCTAAGGTGGGCGCCTGGGCAGCCGCCCAATGTGGAAATCACGAATTCACATTCCTTACTCTTTTTTAACATTCATCTGTGCAACAGTGTATTATTCTAAGTGCCCGTAGTAATGTTCATGCTGTCCACAAGTGAAAAATATTTGACGGAACTGTGCTTGTAATATTTATTTATTCATTTCATAAAACTCATTATACCTTTGATGAAATACTACATTTTAATTCCCTCTCTGTTGTGACTTTAGTAAACAAACATATAATGTAAAGATAGAAAGTGCCAAACAGCCAGGAAGTGACAAGCTATCATTGGAAATATCTTAAATAACAGTTTTATTGTTTTTTTGGTCTGGTATTATTTAATTTTTTCTTTAATATTTTAAAACTCTTTCTTATAATGTAATCTATTTTTGTGTGCCTCTTTTATTATTCTTATTTAAGTATTAAATGCATGAAATAATAAACTACCTTTTGGTATATCTTTTTTTATACTTAAAACAGTCACTAGGGCAGAGAACCGGTTGTTAAATTATTTGAGTCCATGCCTGACCTGTGGTGGCGCAGTGGATAAAGCCTCAACCTGGAACGCTGAGGTCGCCAGTTCAAAACCCTGGGCTTGCCTGGTCAAGGCACATATGGGAGTTGATGCTTCCTGCTCCTCCCCCTGTTCTCTCTGTCTCTTTCCAATCTCTCTCTCTCTCTCTAATAAAAATGGATAAATTAAATCTTTAAAATAAATAAATAAATAAATAATTTGAGTCCCACCACCGTGTTAAAGCCACGCCTCCTCATCTGTAAGAGTGCGGGATGATTCTGCTACAGCATAGAGCTGTGAGGATCGCGAGGAGAGAGCTCTTGTAACAACACCCGGCACAGAGTAAGCACCCATTGCTCAGTAGTCCCGATGACGAGGACGGGGGAAGATAAGTAAATTCGTTATTGTTATCAGTGTTCATCTCTAGGCCATAGATTTTTCTTTTCTAATTTTAATTTTCTGTATTTTTCCAACTCTCTATAATAACCATGAAATATTTTTATGACCATCAAACTGAAAATTTCTTTGGAAGTTACATGATGTAACATCCTTGCTTAAGAATGTTCCCTGACCCCCACTGCTTCCAGGCTTAATGCAAGGCAAGGGCTGGCCTAGGAAACCCCATACCACCAGCCTCAGCTCCATTTCCTGGCATCACCTCCCACTACCCCACTTACCCACCCACCCCCGGACTTCTTTGCCTCCAAATGCTGTGTCCTGCCATTATCTTCTCTATTGTGTCCTTCCTTCCCAGGGTCTTTCTTTGCTTCTGACTTGAATAGCTCCCAACTAAATGATCCCTGTTCACAGAGGAGACAGTCCAGACGTCAGCTTCTTGGGGTGTTGTGTTTCTTCTCCCTCTGGGTTCCCCTTGTACGCTGGGCCTCGCCACATCACTAGCCAATTGGACAGAGAGGGTTTCCCAAGTCTGTGGGCTGGGTTGCAATCCTGGTAACGTCTCCAGATAGTTGGCAGATCCTCTAATGTTTGAAGGCAGGTGGAAGGAGTGGAGGTAAGGGCGGGTGAGAAGAGGAAGGGAAGAAATTGGGAGGCTATTCCATGAAAGGCTCCAAACACAAGATGAATTAAGAGGGATTTTTGTAGACTTTTTTGAGTAGGAGGACAACATGATAAAAGCCATATTTTAAGAAACAAAAGTTGTTAACAGTATGCAAAATAGATACTAGTGTGAAAAGGCCAGAAAGTCAGTTAAGAGGCATTTGGCAAGAGTTGAGGCCAGAGGACCTGAGGCTTTGCTGTAAGGTGGACTGGCCAGTGATGACCCCAGAGCACCTGAGCCTGGGCACTGCCCTGTGCCACCTTGCTGAACACTTCTTCACTTGGGCCCGTGACCACCCCCCCCCCCCAGACCTAGAGGCAGGTACTAATGTCACACTCATCTTATGCATAGAACTTAGACACACAGTTGACCAGTAAGCAGTAGAGATATGATTCAAACCTAGATGCATAGGACCCCCAACCAGACCCTGTCGCTAAGCTTCCCACCCCTGAGCAGCCCACAAAACATCTTCAGAACAGAAACACTGAGGGTGAGGAAGGAAACGGGAGGGTGTGACCAGCCCTGGAATATTCCTGCAGGTGAACCTTTCAAAAGTCAGAGTTACCAGAAACACTGTGGTGAGAGATACATAAAATAGTAAAGAGGAAAAAGAAGATATTCAAGTGTCAAGGAAATTATGAAGTTTAGGAATAGTCACCTTGGACCAATTCGCCATTGAACTGAGAGAGGGAGCTTTCGGATAAGTCAAGAAGCTTCTTTCTGCATAGCAGGCTGCAGAGCTTTTGAACTTCATTACCTTCGGGGATGCTACAGGCTGAAAATAGAAAACGGGTACAAAAGGTTTGGATATATTGATGGATTTGCAACTGATTTTTAAAAAACAAATTGCATAGACAGGAGAGAGACTGCCCTAACGTTTTGAAGTGGCACCAGGGAGAGGCAGCTGGTGATCTCAGACCGTGCCTGATAAGACACGGTCTAGGACAAAAAGAACGACAACTATAGCTCTAATGTACTCTATACCAGCACATCTTATTCAGTACTCACAGCGAGCATGTGAGGAAGGAATTATCATCCCCACTCTTCAGATGAGGAAATGAGGCATAGAGGGCTTATGTAACTTTTCCAGGGTTGCACAGCTAGTATCCTGACAATGCTGGGATTTTGGCCCAGCTCAGTAGACCCCAGAGACAATGCTCTTTGCCTTACAGACACTACTTGTAAGGCGGGATTGACCACTGGGCTCACACAGAGGAACCATCCTAGTACTTGTGTGTTCTGGAATCTGCTCTAGTTGCAGAAAACTAACACAACAAGGCTACCTCTCTCTGCCGAAAGGACCCCGGACCTCTTAGTCATGGCCCACCCCCCCTCTGTTTCTAGTTCTTGAATTCAGCAGGGGGGAGGGTGGCCACTCTAGGTGGGCTGCCCCGTTATAGAAGACTTAACACATTTGCTTTCCTGCCCCCCCCCCGAAGCACCTCCTCCTCGCAGCTAACTTCGGCGCCACCCCCAGCAATCTGGATAAGCCCCGTGGCATTTGAGAGAACACTCTTAGTTGTTCACAGCCTCTGGTGTATTCACATAAAGCCAGAGGGAACGCTCTGGAGTGCTGCCATCGTCCTGTGACAAATCTGGACTGGGGCATAAGTTTTAGTCCAAAGGACAGATCGAGTTGGGAGGAGGATGGAGGCAAAGAGCAAAACGTGGACGATGCGCAGAGCTTTTCAAGTACCACGCGGGAAAGAAGAACACATTGAAGACCATTGAATCCACATGAGAAGCAGGAATAGCGTTGGAAATGTCAGCGGTATTTGGAGCACAGATGATGGGGCTGGAGTCACCCCAGGGGCCCTCAGAGGTGGGGAGGGGGGCAAGGACGTGCATAGGATACAGCCCCAGCTTCAGGAGCATGCTCCCCGGAGACCCTGCTTCACCACCCGTGAGCCCTGGTGGGGAGGTAGGGGTTGCTTAGCCTGTGTGAACCTCAGTTTCCTGTTCTTTATAAGGGGGGGGGGAGGTGATAATAATTGGGAAAGTGAAAAATGGCTCCAGCAGTGACCAGCTAGGCTGTTATGGGCCTAATCCTTAGACATATGGGACCTCACGCAAAAAATTTTTATAGAGCCTGGTCTATATAAACATTCTGAGTGAAATCTTAAGAAAAAGTCAAACTCACCTGACTGGGAAGTGGGGTAATAGATAGAGGATCAACCTGGGACACTGAGGACCCAGGTTCTAAACCCCAAGGTCGCTGGCTTAAGGGTGGGCTCACCAGCATGAGCGCAGGGTCGCTGGTTTGAGTGTGGGATCATGGACATAACCCGCTGGCTTGAAGCCCAAGGTCACTGGCTTGAGCCCAAGGTCACTGGCTTGAGCAAGAGGCCACTGGCTCTTCTGGAGCCCCCCCCCCCCCCCCGTCAAGGCACCTATGGGAACGCAATCAATGAACAACTAAGGTGCCGCAACTATGAGTTGCTTCTCATCTCTCTCCTCTCGTCTCTATGTCCCTGTCTGTCCCTCTCTCTCTTTCTTTTTCTCTCTCTCTCTTAAAAACAGAAAAGAAAAAGTCAAACTCATAGAAACAATGAGTGCAAAAGTGGTTACCAGGGCTGGGGGGATGGAACTAGGAAGAGGTTAGTAAAAGGGTACAAACTTTCAGCTACAACATGACTATGATCTGAGGATCTGGTGTATATTACGGTGACTACAGTGAATAACACTGTATGGTATAACCAAAATTTGCTAAAAGAGTAGAACTTAAATGTTCTCACCAAAAAATAAAATAAAATAAAATAAAATAAAATAAAATAAAATAAAATGGTAAATATGTGAAGTGGTGGATGTGTTATTTAACCAAATGGGAGGAATCCTTTCACAATGTACACATATATCAGATCACCAGATATACTCTTTAAATATTCCACAATTTTGTCAATTATACCTCAACAGAGCTAAAAAAAAAATTTAAATAAAAACTAAAATAGACATTAAAAATAAAACACTAAGTGTGAGGAAAAAAACAGAAAAACAAAGAAAACGATTTGACATCAGTATGGCAGTACCGCTCTGTGGCTTGGTTTCAGGCTGTTCTGTGGAAAACATTGCATCAGCCAGTGGGAGCGACCAGCTCGCCAGCCTGCAGTCCTGGAGCAGATGTCCAGACCAGGGCCATGAATGACCACACAGGTGTGAGCCCCGTAGCTCCCCCGGGGCGTCAGGGCGACCCCAGGCTCGGGGTAGAGACTCAGAGAGTGCTCTGAAGGTGAGAAACAGACCCGAAACCCACACGAGTTACAGTCTAGGCGAAGGGGGTCCTGTCATTATGGTATTGCCAGGCTTGGCCAGTCTCGGGCACTGAGGAGGGACTTGCTCCAACGGAAGGAGTCCTCTGAGGTCCAGGGCTAGGTCTGGACGACGCTGGCGGTGATGTTCCTGAAGGAACGTAAACATCTCTCACAGAATGAAAACAATAATCAGACAAGGTCATTCCATGACTGTGTTGGAACAAACCAGCCACAAGGCTACCGTGACTATATATGACACAAAACAAAGAGAAGAACATTCTGCAGCCAGAAACATAATTAATGTTCCTGTCTTTGGACTAATTTGTGTGAATATTGCTTCTATAATAACAGTTCTGTCTCCCTTAATCCTCTGTCTTCCCGGACCAAAAAAAAAAAAATTACCAAGATGCCCAATCATCAAATTGTCCTTGTACCTGAATGGCACCCAGAAAACTGGTACCCCACCCTTTAACCCTCCTGAGACATGCCCCCCCAAGCCTAGATTCTATAATAAAGCCTTCCAACTCCCTCATATCGTTCCTTGGTATGTGTTGTCTGGCAGCAAACTGAATAAATCTAATTTGTGTGACTAGAAGTGTGTTCTTGGGGGTCTTTGGGTAGTGGGCGGCAACATAATAGAACCCACCTTATAAGGCTTTTGTAAGGACTGAAATGCTCACATCCATGCTGTTGTATAGTGCACTATCATTATTTTGGTGCATTTAAGTCTTTCTGACCCATTCACCATGTATCTTGCCATGAAGCACCTCACTACTCAAAGTGAATGAGGTTGTTAGGGCATCACCTGGGAGCATGTCAGAAAGGCAGGCTCTGGCCCTGGCCGGTTGGCTCAGTGGTAGAGCGTCGGCCTGGCGTGCAGAGGTCCCGGTTTCGATTCCTGGCCAGGGCACACAGGAGAAGCGCCCATCTGCTTCTCCACCCCTTCCCCTCTCCTTCCTCTCTGTCTCTCTCTTCCCCTCTCGCAGCCGAGGCTCCATTGGAGCAAAGATGGCCCAGGCGCTGGGAATGGCTCCTTGGCCTCTGCCCCAGGAGCTAGAGTGGCTCTGGTCGTAACAGAGCGACGCCCCCGAGGTGCAGAGCATCGCCCCCTGGTGGGCAGAGCGTCCCCCCCTGGTGGGCGTGCCGGGTGGATCCCGGTCGGGCGCATGCGGGAGCCTGTCTGACTGTCTCTCCCCGTTTCCAGCTTCAGAAAAATACAAAAAAAAAAAAAAAAAAAAGGCAAGCTCTGGTGTCTCACCCCAAACCATTGAAGCCCGAATGTGGTTTTTAACAAGATCCCCAGTTATCTGTGTGCCCCTTCAAGGTAGAGCGCACTGCTCTAGCTTAAGAGGTACATACTGAGGCACAGGACAGCATGACGGATGAAGGTTACTGCACCTGCCAAACAGCCAGGCAAACAAAGATTAGAATTACAGAAGATTTCCCAGCAATGTGTTTGGGCATGCCAAGTGCATGGAGCATGCCCAAGTCTGGGGGATTTAACTTGTTTATCCCGTCATGAACAGCTCTCATAGCGGGAATATGTACATTTCCCAAGCAGTATCTGATTCACAGCTTCTTAGTGTCTTACCACCCTGTGAAGTGGGCAGAGAAAGGATCAGCCCCAACGTATAGATGAGAAAACTGTCACACGGTTGCCTAATGATGGAGACAAGCAGGGCCAGGATTGGGGCGAGGTAAGTGAGGCACTTACCTCAGGCACAACATTTCAGGAGGCACAAAAAAACTCAAGTATCAAGATAAATGTTTCAATGCAATTTTTTTTATATATAATCAAAATCAATGTGAAAATCTATGAGCAAAATATCAAATTTGATAAAGATAAAATCCAAGAGGGCTAAGGTTAGGGTGAGGCAAGTGAGGCTGAACCATGCAAGTACAGGGTCGAATCTGTCTTTATTAAAATTTTTGATATTTCTGTTCAAATATGGATTTTTTTTTTTGCATTAATTTCTTTTTTTCCAAATATTATTTCTTTGGCTTTCAGAGTTTCTCAGCACCTCTTTACAATTTCCACCCAGGACGACTGCTTCACCCACTTCTGCCAAACTCAAAAGATATCTAAGTATCTTGTAAATGTGGCTTGCGGAGTTAGACTGCCTGGGTCCATACCCACGCTTTGCCACTGTGTTCATTTGAGCAAGTCAGTTAAGCTTTAGAGCTTTTGTTTCTCCTCTGTAAAATAGAGAAAACTAAAGTGCAATTCAGTAAAAATAAGGAAGGTCCAATATCAGATAGTCCAAATACATTGACGGTCCACTTTAATCCAAAGATCAAATTCAAAGTATCTGTAAGATGATCAGCATTTTTTTTTAGTAATCCTCTACAAATATAAATTTTAAATACACTAAAGAACAAATATAGGCATGTCACAGATATTATGTTTTTAGCTCAGTCTTTCTTTTTTTGGTTTGATACCTTCTTTCCTCTCTTTTCCTTCTTCTATTCCCCTCCCCTTGTAATCCATGTTAACATTTCTTCTTTTTTTTTTTTTTTTTTTTTTTTTTTTTGTATTTTTCTGAAGCTGGAAACGGGGAGAGACAGTCAGACAGACTCCCGCATGTGCCCGACTGGGATCCACCCGGCACGCCCACCAGGGGCGACGCTCTGCCCACCAGGGGGCGATGCTCTGCCCCTCCGGGGGCGTCGCTCTGCTGCGACCAGAGCCACTCTAGCGCCTGGGGCAGAGGCCAAGGAGCCATCCCCAGCGCCCGGGCCATCTTTTGCTCCAATGGAGCCTTGGCTGCGGGAGGGGAAGAGAGAGACAGAGAGGAAGGAGGGGATGGGGGTGGAGAAGCAAATGGGCGCTTCTCCTATGTGCCCTGGCCGGGAATCGAACCCGGGTCCCCTGCACGCCAGGCTGACACTCTACCGCTGAGCCAACCGGCCAGGGCCCATGTTAACATTTCTAATATGCATCTTTCATATTTTCCTCCATATGCCTATGAGATATAGACACAACACCTACCTGTTGTTATATGTTTCAGTACCTTGTTTGTAAACAGTACCTTGTAGAAATTCCCTCTGAACCAACTAGTATACCTCTCTACCTTTCTTTTTCGTTGACAGTATAGTAGTCCTTGTGAACTACAATTGCCCATTCTGTATTCAATTTCTTTCTCTTTCTTTCTCTCTCTCCCTCTCTCCCTCCCTCCCTCCTTCCTCCCTCCTTCTCTTTGTCTCTCTCTTTCTTTCTTTTTTTCTTCTCTGACTAATGTTTTGCTTAAACATCCAGGTACATATATTGTAATACTATAGATTAATTTTCCCAGTTCTAAAAGTTGGCATAAATGGAAGCATACAGTCTGGACCCCTTTGTGTCTGTATTTTGTCAGCATGTTTTTTAAATTGAACCATGTTGTTGCATATAGTTCCTTCCCTTTTATTGCTGAGTAATAGTCCATTGTGTATATATGCCACAATTTGTTTATTTATTATTCTGAGTATGTATATTTTAAATCATAATAGATAATGCTAGATTTATTTCCTCAAATGTAGTAAAATTTACATTTGCACTAATAATACAAGGTGGGAGAAAAGTATGTTTACAGTTGTTCATATGGAATATAATACAATAATTAATAATTAATGTACAAGAATAGCCTAACCATGTGGTGGCACAGTGGATAGAGCGTCGGACTGGGACGTGGAGGATACAGATTCAAAATCCCGAGATTGCCAGCTTGAGCATGGGCTCATCTGGCTTGAGCACGGACTTACCAGCTTGAGCCTGGGGTCACTGGCTTGAGGATGGGGTCATGTCTATGATGGTCGCTAGCTTGAGCCCAAAGGTCACTGGCTTGAACCCAAGGTCGCTTGCTTGAGCTGGGGTCACTTGCTCTGCTGTAGCCCTCCAGGTCAAGGCACATATGAGAAAACAATCAATGAGCAACTAAGAAGTCGCAACAAAGAATTGATGCTTCTCATCTCTCTCCCTTCCTATCTGTCCCTATCTGACTCACTTTCTGTCTCTATCAAAATAATAATAATAATACACAAGAATAAACAGTTTCCCATACTCACAACTCTAAACCTACTTTCCCCCCATCCTATATGTGTCATAGTTGTTTTTCATTTTGACTGGTCTGCTGATCATGAAATAATGTCTTGTTATTACTTTAATTTGCTATTCCCCAACTTCGGTAAATTCAAGCATCTTTTTGTGCTTTTATTGGCTGTGTGGATTTGTGCTCCTATCAATTTCTTCTCCATATTCTTTCATCATTTCTCTGTTGAGTTGCCAATTAATAAAATCATGCTCTATATTATATAATTAATTCTTAAATTAATCCCTACATAACTGATTCCCATATAATTAATTTCTACATTATATAAATTAATATAGATATTATATAAATTAAATAATTGTCATTATAAGTATTTTCCCCAAACCTATCATATCTACTTTGAATTTTTTTATACTATTTTTTGCCATACAAATTTTTAATGTGGTCAGATACCTCTTTTCTTTTATACTCTTTGTGTTTTACCATCTTGTTAAGATTTCCTTGTCCCTAAATTGCACACAAAGTCTCCTAGATATTGATGCAATATTTTGTTCTGTTTTGTTGTTTACAGTTAAGATTTACTCTCTGGGGAATGTACTTTTATATATGGTGTAAAAATAGAAATTTTATTTCATTTCATTTTAGATGGATAGCCAGTTGTGCTGGTTTTATTTTTTTTAAATAATTTATTATTTTCCCACTAAATTGAACTACCACATTGATTGATAATGTAAATTAAATACTCACATACAAGACTAGTTCTGGATTTTCTTTTCTCTTACCACTGATTTATTTCTTATTCTCATGCCAGTACCATATTTGTTTCATTAATGGCTTTATAGTATACTCTGATATCTGGTAAGGCAATTCTCCTGTAGTTGACCTTTTTTATTCTTTTCCTGGTTATTCTTGAGCATTTATTCTTCTATATGAAGGTCAAAATCATTTTATCTAGTCTTCCCCACTCCCAAAATAAGAAAACCATACAGTTATATCCAAGAATGTGGTATATCTTTTTATTTGTTTAGCGACCCTTAATAAGATTAGTTTTTTTCATATAAATGTACCTTTACTATTAAGTGTATTTCTTGATACTTTTGCTCACTATCTTATAAATCGAATATTTTCCCATTTTTATTTCTGTATGCTAATTTTTAGAATAAATGAAAGCTAGTAATTTATATATATTTCTCTTATATTCTTATATTCATATTTTATATTCTTATAATTTTAGTAATAAAAAAAACCACACACACACAGAAGGGCCCTGGCCGGGTGACTCAGTGAATAAAGTGGCAACCCAACTTGCCAGAGGTCACAGGTTTAACCACTGGTTCAGGCATGTACGAGAAGCAACCGATGAGTACACCACTAAATGGAACTAAGTGAAACAACGAGTTGATGCTTTTCTCTCTCTTTACCCCCCCCATGTCCTCTCTCTCTCTCAAATCAATGGGAAAACAATTTTTTAAAACACACAAGGATCTCCTGGATTTTTATATCAGCAAAAATACACAGTATTTATGTCTCTTTTCAAGTGTTTATTCCAGTTATGCACTATTTTTATCACATTCACTAGAACTCCCAAGATGTAGTCAAATTGTAATGGTCATAATAGGCTTTCCTTGATTTTAAATGAAATGGTGTTAGTGTTGCCATTAAGACATTTGGTGGAGGTTTTGAGGAAATATTTTTAAGTTATATTTAAGTACTTTCCTTATAGACATATTTTAGCTAGAATTTTATTAGCCTGCTATCCTAAATCAAATGCCTTTGGTGGTGGGGGGGTAAAAATAGCAAGTGCCTTTTAAACATCTATGAATAAAATCACATTTATTTTTCTTTTAAGTAATGATATGTTTGTCAGTTTCCTAATATTAAAATATTTTTGCATTCCTCAAATAAACCCTAACTGGTTTGTTGATATGGTGTTTAATTCTAGTCTAATTAGAATTTTTGTATCTATATTTATAAATAAAATACAGCTTTTTACAGAGGAGTTTTTGATAAATTTCTGTGAAAAAATTAGTAATTATATTGTCTGATAGGCACCTGGAATATCATCACTGCCAATTTTATCAGAAAGTATTTTTAAGTATTGGGAAGATATTAAGATCACCAATAGCAGATACGAGTTTTCCACCATTCTAAAATTTTCACTGGACAGCTTGAAGTTTATTTTTGGCAAGAAATACTATCAATTGTTTTCCTTGAAGTGATAGGCATCCTGTATTTGTTTTCAAGAAAATGTGTGCCAGTTACCCAAGTCTTAATAACAATACTCTCTGCCAATTTTTCTTTCAAATACAAATGGCCTCCCATGAAAAAGTGGTTAGTGGAGCTCACAACTCATTCACACAAATGCTTTTCCTTGAAACAACCTTCATACTTCAGTATGCAGCAGATGTGCTTTATACAACCTTTCCGGTTAGCGACACAGAATATTAAGAAGGCATGTACTCAAGGGTTCAGATTTAACAAAACTAATGATTTTTACCACATCATCAAGAACATTCTTAAGTGAAAGGGCATTTTTAAACAACTGAGTGTGTGGCAGTGAAAACCAGTGGCTTCTTTCACCTTTCCGCGTCATGGCCTCTACTATCAGTAAGGTCCCTGCAGTTCTCCCCACTGTTGCTTTTGAACCATTTGTGTAAATATCAACACAGTGGGAAAAGCAAACAACCTCTCAGGGTTATTCTGAATACACTTTTGATATTGCTGACATCCTAAAAATGTATCGGGGACCTTCGGGATTCTAGGGACCACACTTGAGAACCAGTGCTCTAATCCGAGAGGGCTCCATTTTTGTTCCGTAAAAGAACCAAGCTCTTGCCCACATCATAGACTGTTCACGCTAGTCCCTTTGACTGGGATGCTCATCCCACAACACTTTGCCTGTCAGTTTTCCTCCTCGTCCTTGAGCTTCCCATTTAGACATCTCTTTTACAGGGAAGCTTTCCTGGGGCCCAATACTTGACCAGGCTCAGTTCTCATGTTCTATGTCCTCAGTAAACCTTGACATTTCTATTATAGCTCTTCTTACAATTTTAAGTGACATAATACTTGTAAGTTTATCCATCGATGTCTGCTCTCCAAGAATGTGATCTTCTTGGTCCTAGGCATCTTTTCTGTCTCAGTATCCCCTTCACCTAGCACATTGCATTTAATCAAGATCATTGAATGCCTGAGGGAGTGAAGGACCTATTTTGCTTCTGACTGGTTAGCTCAGGTCTTGGCTTGAAGGGCTGAGACCAAGGTCATTGTTTGGACCTACCTCATCCTTTCCCCTTACTACTTCAGTGATTAGCTTCTGCTTCTCAAGCCCACCTTGCTGATAAACTGGAATGCAGGGTTCACGTAGTAAGGCCACATCCACCACCATTAGTAGGAAACCCACTCAGATCTTCCTCCCTAGTCACTTGTTGTGGATTTGTTGTCTTCTGCAAAGCCAGCAAGACAACTACAGCAACTCCTGATCATCTGAGACCTACTAAAACTTCCTGAGACTGTGCAGTCTTTCTCATTTATTCATTTACTGGAAGTCCCCTAGTCCCCCAGCAAATACACATGCCTTGCAGAACCTTGAAAAGTCATCGGAAATTCTCCAACAGTTAGAGCCATAGTTTAAAAACCTCTGAACCATCAAAATTATCATTCTGTCCCAGATTTAAACCAAACTGTGGTGATTATAGTGATACTCTGCAGTTCTGATCGAGAGGGCAATTTAATTAGAAGCCTCTATCTTGAGGCTCTTGTAACTCCACTCCAGACCCGCCATCCCCAAAAAATAATTCTTGAGGATGAAATTTCTAATGTTGTCCTTCAGCCTAAAGGTATGTTTTCTTATAGAAAATTGAGTCAAATTATATTTAAGCTATTTTTAAAACTCAAGAAAAGTGGCAAAACGGGGATTTCACCACTTAAGAAATCACTCAAATGCTTTTTTATTATATTTTTCCAAATGCAAACTACTTCTTTTAGAACTTTCAAGTTGTACCTCTTAGTGCCTTTGGCATGTTTAAAGAAATTTGGTTGAGCTGTAAATGAAGTTGTTCATAAAATGTATATTTCTCATATGAAGATTTATTTCCATTCTGTCAAAGAAAGTTGCATGAAGACTGCACATGAGGAATTATAATCAATATTAAAGTTCTGAATAAAAGTATGTGTATGCGCATACGTGTGTGTGTGTGTGTCTGTAACAGGTGCATTAACACCTTACCAATGAAAGGTGGGTCTGCCATATGGTGTTTGCTAAAAATAACCTTAGAAATTGATTATTCTGGATCCTTGTTTTATAGGTGAGAAAACTGAGGTCAAAAGAGTTACCGAAGTGTTTTGGTCCAGATGAAAAATAAACAATTAATTCTGAAAACTCTGA
The DNA here is from genome assembly GCF_036850765.1 of Saccopteryx bilineata. Classification (NCBI taxonomy): domain Eukaryota; kingdom Metazoa; phylum Chordata; class Mammalia; order Chiroptera; family Emballonuridae; genus Saccopteryx; species Saccopteryx bilineata. Next base: position 41,144,140 of record NC_089500.1, read on the forward strand.
GTCTGAGAAGAGACTCATAAAAGAAGAGTACAATCTATAGCCACTTTACCATTCTAGAAAGGCAAGGAGAGCCCCAAGCCAGGGGAAAATTCTCGTTCTCACCAGTCCTGGCAGATCCCGCAATATGAAGTAGGTTGGAAGCCAATGGCATCATCTTGGCAGCTGGATCCCTGGGTGGCACTGTTTTGTCTTGGGTCAATCAAGCACAGGAGGACAGTTCTACCAGCAACTTCCTGGGCCCAGAGAACCTAAGGGGTCTCCTTTGTGGGAAACTGGATATAGTCACGGCTTCTACCTAAAGTGGTCAGTAATTTCCGGCTTCAATGACATATTCACTAGTAAGTCATCACTCATCTCAAATCATTACTAAAAAGCAGTCACGTGCATGAAATTTATATGCAGCTTCCAAACCTCAATTCAAACAAATACTAAATTGCACAGTGGTTTTTAAAAAGTAATTGGCTGCCCACAATTAATTTAGGGGACATTCAGGTGATCACAGGTACATTTCATTACAAAGGAGCATTTCCTTGAAGGGCCCAGTTTCCACAAAGGGGATTCTTTTAGAACCATGACCAATGCATTTGAATATTACTGGCAGAGTTGGATTACCATGTAATTAAAGATGATGCTATAACATGGGTTGAACAATATGAAATTGCCGATTTTGATATTTTGACCCCCACCCAAAATTACATCTGTTTCAAATATACCCTGGTAGGGAGGCAGTGAACCTGGATGCACAGTGAATTTTTACAGCATTTAAGCTCACCGGTGTTAAGCTTTTGTGATGGACACACCAAAAACATAAGATACTTTCAAAGACTAGACTTAAAATGAGGAGAGCCAATAAAACCACAAGAAAAGAATGAGAGAGCCAGAGATGACAGTTACTTTCCAAGTCTCAGTTTCCAAGTGGAAAGGATGTCATGGCCTGCAAACACCGTAGTCCAAAGGAGAAGGGATCAGTAGCTCAATCAGGGCAAGTTCAAGTGGAGCTAGGGCATACAATAGGCCTTGAAACCTTCAAGATTTCTAGAAAGCGGAGAAGGTCATCAGGGGAACAGGAAGAAGCCTCATTGTCCTGTACCGTTCTGCCCTGGGCTCAGCCACAGCTCTTCCTGTCTGTTCCTAGAACCCACCAACCTTTTTCCTGCGACAGAGCCTTTGTGCCGGCTGTTTTCTTTAGAATGTTCTTCTTATCCATCCATGGTTAGCTGTTTCTTATCAAATATAACCTCTCAGAGAAGCCTTCACTGACTACCCGATTTAAAATAGCTTTCCCGGCCCTGGCCGGTTGGCTCAGCGGTAGAGCGTCGGCCTGGCGTGTGGGGGACCTGGGTTCGATTCCTGGCCAGGGCACATAGGAGAAGCGCCCATTTGCTTCTCCACCCCCCCACCCCCTCCTTCCTCTCTGTCTCTCTCTTCCCCTCCCGCAGCCAAGGCTCCATTGGAGCAAAGATGGCCCGGGCGCTGGGGATGGCTCCTTGGCCTCTGCCCCAGGCGCTAGAGTGGCTCTGGTCGCGGCAGAGCGACGCCCCGGAGGGGCAGAGCATCGCCCCCTGGTGGGCAGAGTGTCGCCCCTGGTGGGCGTGCCGGGTGGATCCCGGTCAGGTGCATGCGGGAGTCTGTCTGACTGTCTCTCCCAGTTTCCAGCTTCAGAAAAATACAAAAAATAAAAATAAAAAATAAAATAGCTTTCCCTCTGCCCAACCTTTCTCTATCATCTTGTTCTCTTTTTCATAGAACTTATAAACTTATCTTTATTTATTTATTTACTTCTGTACGCCTCCTCTGATCCCCACTGTAAGAAGTAGGTTTCATGAGAGCAGAGGCTTTGCTAGAACCATGCTTCATATACAGTAGGCTTAGGCAGGTAGGATGCTTTCAATAGCAAACAACGGAAAGCCCTAATCAAACTAGCTTGTGCAGTAAAGGGGGTTTATAGGCTCATGTAAACTGTGAAGTCCAGTGTCCCAAGTCATCAAGGATGGATCTAGTTTCTTCTCCTCAGTCTGCTTTCCATAGTGTCAGCTTCAGCCTACATAGTCGGCTGGCAAAATGACCAAAACAGTTCCAGGCTTCACATTCACGCATCCATGATCCAGGAGAGAGAACATCTCTGCCCTAGGATTCAAGAATCCAAAATGCACTCTGATTGGTCTGGTTTGGGTCTCTCTTCACTGAAGCAATGAGGGTAGTCAGGGAAAGGGAGCGTGCTACGCCATGGCAGACTGTGTGGGGAAGTGGGGACCAGAAGGAGACTCTGGATCCTGTCGGGAAGGGGAGATGGGGTGTTGGGTGGCACCCACTACATCTCCGCTGAAGCTCAATGCATGAAGAGGCTTGGGACTGTGAGGAGACAACTTATCGCGCACTAAGGCGGGCCATGAGGTTGGAGATCTTGAAGAGAAATGTAATCGTTATTTGACAGACAATAGGAAGCCACTGAAGATTTTGAGTGGTGGCATAATAGAATGAAAGTAGTATTAAGAAGATCAGTTGGCAGCAGTTTATAGACTTAATAAGGAAAAAAATGTGGAAAGTGGAGAATCAGAGCTGTGGTTGGGGGGGGGGGGAAGAGATCTGGGACCAGGGGACCTAGTTAGGAAATTGTTTAATCATGAAATTGTCTAATCTAATGACCCAGATCAGATATTAATAATGAAAGGATGTTGGAGATAGAAAAGATGTTCGAAACAAAAATTAAGCAGATTTGATGACTAATTGTATATAGATGATGAATATGAAGATTAAATGAAAGATGACCTGCTATTTCCCTTTGAACAAAACCACCCCTCATTGGCCAGAAGGATGCTGTGGGCCTCTTCCACCTGCATCTTGTCCTTTTCTTGCTGACTCACTAACCCCACAGGGGTCTTCTCCCAACTTCAGTGCTCCTCAGACAAGCCTTCTGTAGCCCCAGGGTCCCTGCAAACATTCGCCCTCCCCACCCCATACAACCCTGCCCTCCTGCTTCAGGTCTCAGATTTAATGTCACCTTCTCTGGCTGCTTAAATAGGTGCCTCTCTCTCTTACAGGCACATGCATGCACCCACATTGTGTTCGATTAAAAACTACATAGTGACAGATGGGGATTTAACTTTGGGTGGTAGATGCACAGTGCAATATACAGATGATGCATCATAGACTTGTACTCTTGAAACCTATATGATTTTATTAACCAATGTCACCCTGATAAATTTAATTTAAAAAGAATCCTTTTTTCCATTATGGAACTCATCACCATGTACAATGGTCTATGTATCTGATAACCCCTTCATGTCTTCCATAGCAGACCTTAGCTCTAGGATCAGTGGCTGGCAGGGATGCCTGGTTTTAGGTCCAGGTGATGAGGATGGAATTTACTATGCTATCAGCAGGCAAGGATGCATGGAAAGAGAAACGGTTTATGAGGGAAAGACAACAGCTTTGAGGTAGGGAAGTTGAGACTCTGGCACACATCCAAGTGAAAATATAAAGTAGGAAGTAATGAAACTGCCAAATTTAGAGCTTGACAACTCTTAGTCTAGAGTTTTCCCCAAATGAGACACATCTTTCTCAGCCCAAAGCCTCTCACCTCCATCATTCCTCCTCCCCCTTAGTTTATGACCTGATTCCTTTTGGCCCTTCTCACCCTCCTTCTTACTTCTGTGCTGTGTGGTAGAGAATTTAGAGAACTTGCAATCCATAGCTTTATTGGATCGAGTAATGTGAGCCCTAAAGAGTCGCTTTGTTTTGCAAATAAGAAAAATATGTCCCAGAGATGCAAAATCATTTACTCAAGGCCACACAGCTAGTTAAAGAAGAAACCTGGACTAGAATCCATGGTCTGTTGTTGGTTTTTGTTGTTATTGTTGTATTTTAATTCCAGCTCAGTGCCCTTTCATTAGTCTGTGCTCAGTACAGAAGTGTAGGCCAACCCTTGGGAATGGACTGCCTGAAATCCATGAACCTCTTGGTTCCTTTCTGCAACCAATTTAATCCCCCTACAAAGAGGACACTCGGTGCATATTTTGTTCCTATTTAATATTGATTAAAATGTGCTTCCTGACAGCTTAGTAACTATAGTCAATAATATTATAATAACTATGTGCGGTGCCACGTGGGTACTGGAGATATCAGGGAACACTTTATAAAAAATAGGATCTTCTAACCACTATGCTGTTCACCTGAACCTAATACAAACTAATATTGAATGTAAACTGTTATTGAAGGAAAATGTTCTTCTAAAGAAAGTAAGTAAGTGTGCTTTCTGAAATGCATGAAGACAAATGGCCTTCTTATTTAAGCCACTTTTAATTGTGTTTGTGTTACTCATAAGTGGAGAAAGGGGAGAAGGACGAATGATGGTGGTGAAAGGAGGAAAAGTAAATGCAAAGGAGAAGGTTTCAACACCCCCCCCCTCCGTGAGGTGCCCTGACAAATGCACTAATGCAGGGGTCCCCAAACTTTTTACACAGGGGGCCAGTTCACTGTCCTTCAGACCGTTGGAGGGCCAGACTACATAAAAAAACTATGAACAAATCCCTATGCACACTGCAAATATCTTATTTTAAAGTAAAAAAACAAAACGGGAACAAATACAATATTTAAAATAAAGAACAAGTAAATTTAAATCAACAAACTGACCAGTATTTCAATGGGAACTATGCTCCTCTCACTGACCACCAATGAAAGAGGTGCCCCTTCCGGAAGTGCGGTGGGGCCGGATAAATGGCCTCAGGGGGATGCATGTGGCCCGCGGGCCGTAGTTTGGGGACCCCTGCACTAATGGGTAGTATGCACAGGGGTCAGACTGGAGCTGCTGTGACTCCTGACCTGTTCAATACTTTGATCTTTGGTAATGCTACTTTTTAATAGTACAGGTATCTGTTTATGCAGAAATGCCTTACAAATACACTTCCTTTTTATCAAAAGACACTGGAATAGCCTGATCAGGTGGTGGCGCAGTGGATAGAGTGTCAGCATGATACGCTGAGGACCCAGGTTTGAAACCCCGAGAGCTCATCCGGCTTGAGTGTGGGATCATAGACATGTCTTCATGTTGGCTGGCTTGAGCACAAAGATCACTAGCTTGAAGCCCAAAGTCATTGGCTTGAGCCCAAGGTCACTGGCTTGAACAATGGGATCAGCTGGAGTTGTTCCCCCACCCCCACCAATCAAGGCACGTATGAAAAAGCAATCAATGAACTAAAAAAACTAAAAAAAAACACAATTAAAAGTGGCTTAAGCCTGACCGGGTGGTGGCGCAATGGATAGAGCATTGGACTGGGACGTGGAGGACCCAGGTTCGAGATCCCCAAGGTTGCCAGCCTGAGCATGGGCTTATCTGGTTTCAGCAAAGCTCACTAGCTAGAACTCAAGGTCTCTGGCTCGAGCAGGGGGTCACTCGGTCTGCTGAAGGTCCACAGTCAAGGCACATATGAGAAAGCAGTCAATGAACAGCTGAGGTGTCACAACGAAAAACTGATGATTGATGCTTCTCATCTCTCTCCGTTCCTGTCTATCCCTCCCTCTGACTCTTTCTCTGTCTCTGTTAAAAAAAAAAAAAAAAAGTGGCTTAAATAAGAAGGCTACTTGTTATCTCACATAACAGGAAGTTCAGATGTGGCATAAAGGAGCCCCTGAATTTATCAAGAGGGGATACTTCTTTCTTTCTTCATTGCCATTTTCAGTGCTGGCAGGGTCTTCCCAGTAGATAGTGCCACGACTGGTAAAGAAGGGGTATTTCCTCTATGCTTCCATTTTACTAGCGCCCCTGCCCACTCTGCCTCAGATGTCACTGTTCCATCTGCCAGGCCTTAGCAATCAAGGGCCCAGGGACAGGAGGCCTGGAGAGAGGGCCCCAGCCAGCCTCCCTCAAGCCCAAAGCTTTGAGAAGACTGAACCCAAGCAGGTTGTAAGAGCAACAAAAATGATGCCTGACCAGGCACAGTGGATAGAGCGTCGGACTGGGATGCAGAGGACTCGGGTTCAAGACCCCAAGGTCGCCAGCTTGAGTGCGGGCTCATCTGGTTTAAGGAAAAGCCCACCAGCTTGAACCCAAGGTCGCTGGCTCCAGCAAGGGGTTACTCAATCTGCTGAAGGCCCGCAGTCAAGGCACATATGAAAAAGCAATCAATGAACAACTAAGGTGTTGCAACGCGCAATGAAAAACTAATGATTGATGCTTCTCATCTCTCTGTTTCTGTCTGTCTGTCCCTGTCTATCCCTTTCTCTGACTCATTCTCTGTCTCTGTAAAAAATTTAAAAAAAAAAGAGCAACAAAAATGAAAGTGTTCTTAGGGAACCTGTGAGATCAAACACAATATATCTGTATCACCCACAAACAAACAGATGGCCTGCACCAAAATACTATTAGTATTGCTGGGAAGTAATACTATGGAAAATTTTTGCTTTCTTCTTTTTTTACTTTTCTATTTTCAGATTTCCAAAAGTGAGCATATAGTCTTTTTTAAATCAAAAGTAAAATATAAGGTCCTGGGTGGGTGAGTTGGTTAGAGTGTTTTCCTTATACACCAGTGTTGTATGTTTGATCCCCGGTCAGGGCACATAAAAGAAACAACCAATGAATGCATAAATAAGTGGAATTTCAAATTGATGTTTCTTTCTCCCCCCACCTTTCCTTTCTCTGTCTAAAATCAATCAATAATTTTTTTTTTAATTTTTAAATAAAAAAAGAAATTAGCAGTACTTTGGGACAATTTTTAAGAAAACACTGAAATAGGAAGAATAGAAAAGGAACACAGTAACACCTGATATGATTTCTATCCAAAAGAAGCTTAAGACACATTAAATATTTTGCAAACAACGGAAAGGTTCTGGGCCCAATTCCTGTGTGGGTGGAAGGTAGGGACTTTCCCACACCAACAAGCTACTCTCGGATAGCAGATGGGTGTTCTACAATTTAACTCAGTTCTGACACTCTACTCAGAGGTAGCATCAGACCCTACAGCTGAAGGGCTCATCCCACAGGACTACTCCCTTCTCCTTTAGACTCCCTTTGTCTTTAGATGCTGGTCATAATTCTAGGTTGTCACCTGTGCTTCTAAACCACTGGCTATAGACTGGAGGTCCCCATGACCTCCCCGGGGCTCAATTAATTTGCTGGAATGGCTGACTGACTCAGAAAAACATTTTACTTACTAGATGATCAGTTTATTTAAAAAGACATATATCAGAAATAGCCAAATGGAAGAGCTGCATAGGGCAAGGTATGGGGGAAGGGCTCTGAGCTGCCAAGCCCTCTTCAGGAAGTCTACTGTCCCAGCACTTCCGCACCTTCAGCAACTCGGACGCTCTCTGAACCCCTTCCTTCGGGGTTGTTTTATGGAGGTTTCATTACTTAGGCGAGGTTGATTAAATCATTACCTGTTGGCTACTGATTCAACCTTTAGCTCCTTTCCCCTCCCTGGAGGTCAGGGGGATGGGACTGAAAGTTCTAAACCAGGGGTCCCCCAACTTTTTACACAGGGGGCCAGTTCACTGTCCCTCAGACCGTTGGAGGGCCCAACTATAAAAAAACTATGAACAAATCCTTATGCACACTGCACATATCTTATTTTAAAGTAAAAAAATAAAACGGGAACAAATACAATATTTAAAATAAAGAACAAGTAAATTTAAATCAACAAACTGACCAGTATTTCAATGGGAACTATGCTCCTCTCACCATGAATGAAAGAGCTGCCCCTTCCAGAAGTGCGGCGGGGGCTGGATAAATGGCCTCAGGGGGCCGCATGCGGCCTGCGGGCCATAGTTTGGGGACCCCTGTTCTAAACCTCTAATCACTTAGCTGGTTTCCTTGGCATCAGCCTCCATCTTTAGGTGAGGTCCAAAAGTCACTTTATTAACATAACAAAAGATATCTTTATTGTTCTCAATACTCAAGAAGTTCCAGTGGTTTTAGGAGCTCTGTGCCAAGAATGGGGAGGAAGACCAAATACTGTATATATTTCTAATGAATCACAATATCTCAAGAACAAAGGCATACAGGAGAGGGCAAAAGTAGGTTCACACTGCCTGACTGATGGTGAGTGTCAGCTTGAGATGCTAAGGTCCCAGGTTCGAAACCCTGAGGTCACCAGCTTGGCTTGAGCGCAGGCTCACCAGCTTGAGCGCAGGGTCACCAACTTGAGCATGGGATCATGGACATGATCCCAGGGTTGCTGGCTTGAGGCCCAAGGTCATTGGCTTAAAGGCCAAGGTTGCTGGCTTGAACAAAGAGTCACCGGCTTGGCTGGAGCTCCTCAGCCAAGGCACATATGAGAAGCAATCAGTGAACAACTAAAGTGACACAACTTCAGAGTCGATACGTCTCATCTCTCTCCCTTCTTGTCTCTCTCTCTAAAAATATAAAATTAAATAGATAAAACAATAGAAAAGTAGGTTCACATAATACAAATAAACAAACAATAATAAACAATAACACAAGAATAACTGTTTTGCCTACTCGCAACTGTAAACCTACTTTTGCCCACCCCTATATAGTCACAACACATCTAAGCTAATTTTTTCCCCTAGTACTGAAAATTAGAGACCAAGCCAGTTTCAATTATGCTAATTCTGCCAAATAGACAATAATTATGCAAGAGTTCACGGAGGACAGAGGATGTGTAGAACCTCCATCTATGGCAAGAAGAAACAGGCACTGGCTCTTTATGGAGGAGTATAAAATAATGTCCTTTCCATTCTTAAAGAAACACTGAAAAGGGCAGCATTCAAATAAAAAATGCACTTCTTCTATGTATAACTTCCCAAATGTCAGTAGAAGCACAACTACTTTAATTCTAAATAATAACAACCCTGACTTGGAGAATAGTTGAAACAGAATACTGAATAGATTTGGGACACATCAAGACCTGTACAGTACAGTCAATAAAATGGGTTAACTGTAGATCTTGAAACACTCTCTGGCCTGCAGGTCCTTCCCCATTCACATTTATCTTTGTCCCAGGATCTATGGGTCTGAGAAAGATGAAGATAGAGGCACTGTTTATTCCAATAATGTGTTTCCTTGAGTTCTTGACTCATGGTCTCTAAAGATGGAGTTAAGGCCATGGCCCGTTGGCTCAGTAGTAGAGCATCACCCAGCATGTAGATGTCCCAGGTTCGATTCCCAGTCAGGGTACACAGGAGAAGCACCCATATGCTTCTCCACCCTTCCCCCTCTCCTTCCTCTCTATCTCTCTCTTCCCCTCCCACAGCCAAGGCTCTATTGGAGCAAAGTTGGCCCAGGTGCTAAGGATGGCTCCATGGCCTCTGCCTCAGGTGCTAAGAAGAGAGCTCCATTGCTGAGCAATGAAGCAACACCCCAGATGGGCAGAACATCGCCCCTTAGTGGGCTTGCCAAGTGGATCCTAGACAGGGCACACATGCTGGAGTCTGTCTCTGCCTCCCCTTCTCTCTCTAAATAAATAAATAAACAAATAAATAATAATAAAATAAAAAGAATGAGTTAGAGGTGATAGGCAGAATGCACCCAGTTCCTGGAGCATGAGCTCCAGTCCACTTGGTCAGATCCCCTGAGACCGTACAGACACCATAATTTATAACGAAGGTATACAGACACAGTGAGGTATGCTTCTTCATCTCCCTCAGCCATGCAATTAAATTCCTTGCAGGTAGATCTTTTGAACCTGTGAGAATCCCTTAACTTATATAACAATTGACAGTTTCCAAGAGCATTCTAGACTGCACAATCCCTTGTAAGAGTTGTTTCACATATTGTACAAAAGTGAAAAAATTCTATTCAAAATGATAAAACAGCCTGACCAGGCGGTGGTGCAGTGGATAGAGCATTGGTGTGGAATACAAAGGACCCAGGTTTGAATCCCTGAGGTCTCCGGCTTCAGTGTGGGCTCATCAGCTTGAGCATGGGGTTGCTGGCTTGAGCATGGGATCATAGACATGAACCCATGGTCACTGGCTTGAGCCCAGAGGTTACTGGCTTGAGCCCAAGGTTACTGGTTTGGCTGGAGACCCCCAGTCAAGGCACATATGAGAAAGCAATCAATGAACAACTAAGGTGCCACAACAAAGAATTGATGCTTCTAATCTCTCTCTCTTCCTGTCTGTCTGCCGCCTCCCTCACAGATACACACACACACACACACACACACACACACAAATGATAAAACAATTTGTTCAAGGTCTCATGGCCTTGAGTGGCAAAATCTATTTTTCTTCACTGAGGTCTTTGTAGTCATCCAAGTTCAGAGTATTTTCTTCCATAAAAGTCTTGATACATAGGTGTAGGAAGACCCAAACAACAGTACTTCAAGAAGTACTAAGTATCTGGACTGTATGAAGAAAGGTTATATTTCAAAAGCTCACATAGATTTTTGTCTTCTTTTCTTTCTTACTTTCTCTCTTTTTTTCCCCCTCTCTCCCTCTCTTTCTTCCTCTCTATCTGTCCCTTAGTGCTTAACACCAAGCTCTCAGCAATTTGGGATAAAAGCAAATTCATTAAACAAAGCTCTCTATTCCACCCACACCCTCTTATTTGCCTTATCCAACTGTTAGTTAGTTCTATTATAACCAACATATGGGAGACTTGGACACCACATTCTAAATGCCAAACCCATTCCCAACCACACAGAAGACTGTGGCATAGTTTGAAAATGTAAATGCATTAAAATTACATGGCTAGCTACTTAAAATACCTCTCATCATTTATAAAGCATTATCCCATTTGGTTTCTCATATTTTTATTTTTATTTATTTATTATTTATTTATATATTTATTTTTTGCTATATAAGACATTCTGAGCTAAGGATGTTATATGCACTTTGCAGCTTCAGAAGGTCATTGTAGGGAAAGCCTATGTTTAGCAATTAGTAGTATGCCCTGCCATCCTCTTCTGATATAAACAAAGCCTCCAATTCAAGTTCTTCTAGGTAGTTATGGGAGAGGTAGAAGCTTCTCTTAAGCCCACAGCTAAAGTTACCTTTAGCTCAGAACAATCCACATATCACAAAGGCGTATCTTGGGGTGGCTCCATTCAGAACCTTCACAATTCATACAGGTTTGCAAATTATTAATCCAGGAGTCCCTTTTCAAGCATCACTTTCACTCACCCCTTCCTGATTTTTCATCACCATAGCTTTTATCTCCTAAGTATCTGTCTAGTCTTTCCATATACAGTGTATGTGCCATATATCATGAAACATCCCAGCAGGGGATGGAACCTACCCTGCAATCAAATATATTAAAACTTCTGCAAGTGAAACAGTAATTAATGTCACTCAATAGGCTAAATAATAACCATAATAACTTCATGTCAGTTCTTTTCAGGTTTTGCTGCCATTTGAATTCAGTTAGGTCAGATTTCTATCAAGTGTGCTATAATCACACTTGTGTCTAAGCAACTGTGAATCTGCACTGTATTTTTTTTGAAAAATAAATGATTATTTATTGATTTATTTTTTTATTATTAATTTTAATGGAATGACATTGATAACTCAGGGTACATATGTTCAGAGAAAATATCTCCAGGTTATTTTGACATTTGATTATGTTGCATACCCATCACCCAAAGTCAAATTGTCTTCCATCACCTTCTACCTGGTTTTAGTTGTGCCCCTCTTCTCCCCCCACTGCCTCACCCCTCACCCCCTTCCCCATCCCTAACCACCACACTCTTGTCCATGTCCATGAGTCTCATTTTTATATTCCACTTATAAATGGAATCATATAGTTCTTAGTTTTTTCTGATTTACTTATTTCACTCAGTATAATGTTATCAAGGTCCATCCATGTTATTGTAAATGATCCAAGGTCATCATTTCTTATGGCTGAGTAGTATTCCATAGTATATATGTGCCACATCTTCTTTATCCAGTCATCTATTGAAGGACTTTTTGGTTGTTTCCATGTCTTGGCCACTGTGAACAATACTGCAATGAACATGAGGCTGAATGTGTCTTTACGTACCAATGTTTTTAAGTTTTGGAGGTATATATCCAGTAGAGGGATTGCTGGGTCATATGGTAGTTGTATTTTTAGTTTTTTGAGGAACCACCATACTTTCTTCCATAATGGCTGTACTACTTTACATTCCTACCGACAATGGATGAGGGTTCTTTTTTCTCCACAGCCTCTCCAACACTTGTTATTACCTGTCTTGTTGATAATAGCTAACCTAACAGGCATGAGGTGGTATTTCATTGTAGTTTTCATTTGCATTTCTCTAATAGCTAAAGAAGATGAGCATCTTTTCATATATCTGTTGGCCATTTGTATTTCTTCCTGGGAGAAGTGTCTGTTCATGTCCTCTTCCCATTTTTTATTGGATTGTTTGTTTGTTTGTTGTTGAGTTTTATGAGTTTTTTGTACATTTTGGATATTAGGCCCTTATCTGAGCTGTTGTTTGAAAATATCATCTCCCATTTAGTTGGCTGTCTGTTTGTTTTGTTGTCAGTTTCTCTTGCTGTGCAAAAGCTTCTTAGTATGATGTAGTCTCATTCATTTATCTTTGCCTTCACTTCCCTTGCCTTTGGAGTCAAATTCATAAAGTGCTCTTTATAACCAAGGCCCATGAGTTTAGTACCATGTTTTCTTCTATGTAATTTATTGTTTCAGCTCTTATATTTAGGTCTTTGATCCATTTTAAATTAATTTTAGTGTAAGGGGAAAAACTGTAGTCGAGTTTTATTCTTTTGCATGTGGCTTTCCAGTTTTTCCAGCACCATTTGTTGAAGAGGCTTTCTTTTCTCCATTGTGTGTTGTTGGCCTCTTTATCAAAAATTATTTGACTATATATATGTGGTTTTATTTCTGGGCTTTCTATTCTGTTCTATTGGTCTGAGTGTCTATTTTTCTGTCAATACCATGCTGTTTTGATTATTGTGGCTCTATAATATAATTTGAAGTCAGGTATTGTAATGCCCCCAGCTTTGTTCTTTTTCCTTAGGATTGCTTTGGCTATTCGGGGTTTTTTATAGTTCCATATAAATCTGATGATTTTTTTGTTCCATTTCTTTAAAAAATGCCATTGGCATTTTGATGGGAATTGCATTAAATTTGTATATCGCTTTGGGTAATATAGTCATTTTGACTATATTTATTCTTCCTTTCCCGGAACAAGGAATATTCTTCCATTTCATTTATCTTTTTCAATTTCCCTTAACAATGCTTTCTAGTTTTCATTATATAGGTCCTTTACGTTCTTTGTTATGTTTACTCCTAGATATTTTTTTGTTGTTGTTGCAACCATGAAGGGGATTGTATTTTTTAGTTCGTTTTCTGATGTTTCATTGTTGGCATATAAGAAGGCAATGGACTTTTAATTTTGTATCCTGCAATCTTACTGTATTGCTTTATTGTTTCTAGTAATCTTTTTGTGGAGTCTTTGGGGTTTTCGATGTATAGGATTGTATCATCTGCAAAAAGTGAAACCTTTACTTCTTTTCCAATATGAATGCCTTTTATTTCTTTTTCTTGTCTGATTGCTCTGGCTAGAACTTCCAGCACTACATTAAATAAGAGTGGAGAGAGTGGACAACCTTGTCTTGTTCCTAATTTTAGGTGAAAAGTCCTCAGTTTTATGCCATTTAATATGATGTTAGGTGATAGGTTTATCATAAATGGCCTTTATTATGTTGAGATATATTCCTTCTATACCCATTTTGTTGAGTGTATTAAACATAAAATTGTGTTGTATTTTATAGAATGCCTTTTCTGCATCTATTGATAGGATCATGTGGTTTTTGTTCTGTTTTGTTGATATGTTGTATTATGTTAACCATTTTTTTTGTTTGTTTTTTTAAATTTATTTATTTTTTATAGAGACAGAGAGTGAGTCAGAGAGAGGGATAGACAGACAGGAACAGAGAGAGATGAGAAGCATCAATCATCAGTTTTTCATTGTGCGTTGCAACACCTTAGTTGTTCATTGATTGCTTTCACATACGTGCCTTGACCGCGGGCCTTCAGCAGACCGAGTAACCCCTTGCTGGAGCACGCCACCTTGGGTTCAAGCTGGTGGGCTTTTTGCTCAAACCAGATGAGCCCGCGCTCAAGCTGGCAATCTGGGGGTCTCGAACCTGGGTCCTCTGCATCCCAGTCCGACTTTTGATCTCTGCTTTTATTTCTTCTTAGACCCACTCATTTTTTAAAAGTATGTTGTTTAGTTTCCACACTTTTGTGGGTTTGTTTACCTCTTTTTTGCAGTTGAATTCTAGTTTCAAGGCTTTTGATCAGAGAATATGCTTAGATGTGTTTCTTGTAGGCAGCATACAGTTGGATTTTCTTTTTTAATTTTAATCCATTCTGCTACTCTGTGTCTTTTTATTGGTGAGTTCAATCCATTTAGTGTAATTATTGACACTTGAGGGTTTCCTATTGCCATTTTATATATTGTTTTCTGTTAGTTTTGTATGTTGTTTGATTCTTCTCTTTTGTTTTTCTATCATTTGCTTTTGTTTGGTTGTAATCCATACTTCTTTCCTTTGTTACTTCTTTTTTAAGTCATGTGCTACTGTGGTGTTTTTTCAGAAGTGGTTACCATTAAGTAATGGAATAGGTGCCAATCATGTTCATTGTAGTACATTATCTCATGAGTGCTTCTGTACTCCATCCTCCTTTGCTACTGTTAATCTTCATCCTCTCCCCTTTTTAGTTTTTGTTGTCATAGATTAAATTTTATTTTATTGTGTTCTTGGTGGAGCTTTTACTTGTGGTTTTGTTTTGTTTTGTTCTTTGTATCTGGTCTGAAAACCCCCCTTAGTATTTCCTGGTGGGGTTTTTCTGGTTATAAATTCCGTCATCTTTTCTGTATCTGTGAATTTTTTATTTCTCCTTCGTATTTGAAGGATAGCTTTGATGGGTATATTATTCTTGGCTAAAAGTTCCTCTCTTTCAGAACTTTAAATATTGGGGTCCACTCTCTTCTAGCTTGTAGAGATTTTGCTGAGAAACTGATGATAATCAAATAGGCCTTCCTTTATATGTTGTATTCTTCTTTTCCCTGGCTGCCTTGAGAATTTTTTCTTTGTCATTGGTTTGTGCCAATTTCATTATGATGTGCCTTGGAGTAGGTTTGTTAGGGTTAAGATAACTCAGTGTTCTGTTTGCTTCTTGAAATCGAGGCTTTAGTTGTTTCCACAGTCTTGGGAATTTCTCATCTATTATTTGTTTGAATATGTTTTCCATTCCATTTTTTTCTCTCTTTTCCTTCTGATATACCAATTACTCTTATGTTGCTCTTTTTAATGCAGTCAGACAATTCCTATAGGGCTTTCTCATTTTTTTTAATTTGTGAGTTTCTCTCCTCTCTGTTGTGCCTCTAGTTGCCTGTCTTCTATGTCACTAATTCTCTCCTCTATCTGGCCTGTTCTATTAGCTAAGCTTGTTACCTCGTTTTTCAGTTCATAAATTGCGTTTTTCATCTCTGTTTGATTCATTTTCATAGTTTCAATTTCCTTGGTGATATATTCTTTCTGCTCGTTGAATTGTTTTTTGAGCTCCCTCAATTGCCTTTCTGTTCTTTCTATATCCCTGAATACTTTTAGGATTTTTATTTTAAATTTAACTTCAAGGTTTCTAAGCTATTGAATTTTTTTTCTATAAGTTTTCCCTCATCTATCTGTGCTACATCTCTGTCTTTGGTATCCATGATATTTGATTTCTTTTTCTTTAATGGCATTTGAGGGTGGTTTTCTTAATAACATTAATAAGAATTGATAAAGAATAAAATAAATATATATATATAAATTAAAATTTTTTTTGAGAAAATACAATGAAAAACTGAAAATTATATTGTGCTAAATGGAACAAAAGCTACATAGAATGGAAGGCCTGAGTTGGAGAGAAGTGACAAAGCGGCAAAAAAAATGAAGTAAGGACCCACAAAATGCTACTAGGAAAAAATTTGTATCAAGAATAATATAACTTGTTTGTAAATGATGGTTGAATGAGAGCTATAGTGAAAGAGAAAAGAAGAGAAAAATACAGTGAAATATGAAAATTCTATTGTATTAAGTGGAACAAACTATGTAGAATGGAGAGCTGGAGTTGGGGGGAATGCTAATGAGGTAAAAAGCATAGTAAAAAGCACACAAAATGCCACAAAGAAAGCATATTATTTAACAACAACAACAACTCATATTTTTTCTCATATTTTAGCACAATAAGTGTCCAATGGTCCAAAAGCTTTTACTTGTTTACCTTGATTTTCCCATGTCATATTTCCAAAGCTAAATTGTTAGTTACCATGACTATTGACTTTCCTCCCCAGACAAAGCACAGGAGAAAAGTATGTTGAAAAGCTTTAGCTATGATAATCATCTTTGTACAGGCAGCTGATACCATACATTCCTCTTTGCTGACATAACTAGCTCTGTGGGCTACTGTAATGCCTGCTCCTTGACCTTGAATGTAATAGTATTCAAGACACAATCTCTGTTTTTGAATGGGCTCAGCCTATAGAAATGGCCTTGAAAGATTATCTTGGAATGGTCAAATTGTTTAAAATGCATGGGTCCACCTCTCAAAGGTGTTAGGTGAACAGAAAGACAAATTTGGCAAGTCCTATCCTCTTTCCTTTCCTTACTCATCCCCATTAAGGTCATACAAAGTACACTTAACAGTCCAATAATAGAGATAAGATTTGCTTGTTGGCCATATTGGTGAAATACAAAAAATTAAATTATATATAAATCCTTCTGGGAGATTGAACACCCAATTCCCCATGGAATAGGCTCCCACCAAGCAAGCTCTGTGTCATCCCTGGGAGAATAGAGAAGCAAAGCATGGTCAAGTTCTAGGTTGCATCAGAAGTAACCTAGGTGTAAACATAGTACCATGGATGGGCCTTGAAGGAATAGTACAGAGTGAAAAAAAGAAATAAGCATATAAAAGCAGCAACCCACATCTGGCAAGAACATGTACAGTAAAGAAATTCACTTTAAAACTGATGAAGAATGGTTGCAAGGGAAGAAGGACTGATGGGGATAAAAGGTACTTGATCAGTCAATTGCTCAAATGAGTGAGAGCCTGGCACAGACCCCAGATGATGAGTTGAGGAGAATGATTAACTCCAACTCAGCACCTGAGGTCCAGATAAGAAAAGAACGGGAATACAAAGGGAAAAAAAATTTTTTTTTTTTCTGAGACTGGAAACGAGGAGAGACAGTCAGACAGACTCCCGCATGTGCCCGACTGGGATCCACCCGGCACGCCCACCAGGGGCGACGCTCTGCCCACCAGGGAGCAATGCTCTGCCCCTCTGGGGCGTCGTCTGCCGCGACCAGAGCCACTCTAGCGCCTGGGGCAGAGGCCAAGGAGCCATCCCCAGCGCCCGGGCCATCTTTGCTCCAATGGAGCCTTGGCTGCAGGAGGGGAAGAGAGAGACAGAGAGGAAGGGGGGGGGGGTGGAGAAGCAAATGGGCACTTCTCCTGTGTGCCCTGGCCGGGAATCGAACCCGGGTCCCCCGCACTCCAGGCCGACGCTCCACCGCTGAGCCAACCGGCCAGGGCCCAAAGGGAAAATTTTTAATAGAAGAAATTATTGTCTCCCATGAGAACTAAAAGCACCGATGATCTACATTTCTATTTCTATTGGCTAGTACTGAAGTGTTTTCCTAGTCATGATCTTATCCTTGGGATTTCCTTTTGTTACCATCCAACAAATACATTCTCATTTAAAAATAGATAACTGTTCATGTTCCAATCATAGTGGGGTAGGATACTGTATCTCAAACTTTTAAGTGAACAGTACTTTATAGGGAGAGGGTTCAGAGACCGGAGGGCTCACCCAAAGCAGACATTTCCCTGACATTTCCTGTCCCAGCTTTAAAACCCAAGTAGATTTTTTTTTACTCTGTTCATATTAGATCCTCATTTGAACATTAAAGTGCTCAATACTATGTATTTCTCAATTTATTTAACTCTTTTCTCTCTTTCTCCACCAAAAGCCCCCTCCCCAAAACTCCGAGTAAAACTGACAGACTACCAAAGTGGCCACATCAATGTCAGGTTTTCAGTAGCCCTGACATAGCCTGCCTTTGTCCACAGATGAGAGAGGTAGGAAGAGCTCTGACCTGACCCAATGGTTTGGTTCAACCCCTGTGCAGCTGGGGGCCATCCACCCAGTCATTCCATACGGCTGAGCCTTAGTTTCTCACGTGTTAAAGTGGTGGATTAGTTGAGCTGGGTGGAAAGAAATGGTATAGGATGGGAAGTTGTTTACAAAAATGCAATGGTCTATAAGGTTTCTATCAGTCCAGAATGTTTTTGTGCTCAGGCGGGGAAGGTCTGGCCCACTTCACTGTGCTCTTCTTCTTGTATTGATTGCATTGAATTTATTAGGCACATATGACCAGATCCAGCAGCTTCTTCAGAAAAAAAAAATGTGTTTCTTTTTGTACAGAAACATAAATGGAGATGCCAAGTAAGGTAAGCATATTATTTAACAACAACAACAAAAAAAACTAAATAAATCAAAAGCAAATTGTCAGTGAAAGCTCTTAATGACTCTTACAGGAAGTGCAACACTTTCACAGTACGTAATTGCTAAGAGAAAAGGTGTCAGTACATACATTTAAGAGAACAAAATAAGCATAGTCACCACATTAATGAGTTCATGTTGATACGCTGATCAACATCCAGTTTTCTGGGATAGGAAATGGACTAGCTAAAGATGGTTTTAAAACACTCACTTACTTACTTCACTCCTTTAAGATAAAGTTCAAAGCCTTTGCTGACTTTTCATGATCAAGCCCCTAACCTCCACGCTCACCCCATCTCCTTATCACAAACCCAGCCACGCTTGTCTCTTCCCACGTCCCAAGCAGGTCTGCCCCTCCTCTGGCTCCAAATACCACTCACCCTATGCCATCAGGCTGGACACCCCAGCTGTCCCCTCTCTGTGGCAAGGGTCATCAAACTTCTGTAGTAAGGGTCATCTCAAAAGCCACTCTGCCTCTCTTTATCCCTCCTGCTTTTGTGAATTCAGAATACATTCTATAAGCCATCCTTCTGCTTTGTAGCACAGCCCTGGGTAGCTGTGCTTGTTTTCCTCCTAGAAGATATTGTACATTCCTTGAGAGGATTGGGTGATTCATATCATAGTCCCTCCAGTGCCTTTGCACAGAGTAGGGGAATCAGCAAATATTTGTTCATTTCATTTAACAAATATTTATTGAATGTAGACTGCACACTGGGCACTTTTTAGATGCTGAGAATATAGTAGGGAGTGTTTCTATTCTCTTGGATTATAATCTGTAGTCAGGAAGGAGATAGACAATAAATAAATGCATATGGGTTAAATAAATATATATATGTAATTTTACTCAACTGTCAGGTGGTGAGTGCTAAATTATTTGAAGAAAATAAAACAGGATATGTGAAAAGAGTGACACGTGGAGTAGGACTAGGGAGCTGCAGCACTCTCTCACTTTGGGTCATCAGGGAAGGCCTTGCCAAGGTGACCTTTGAGCAAAGGCTTGAAGGAAGAGAGAGAGTGGACCTGGTAGATGTCTGAGAGGAGAGCAATTCAGCATGAACAGTATATGCAAAGGCCCTGAAGTTGATGATTGTTGAATAAATGTATACAATTACATTATTAGCACATTCTGCCAGCCATTTGGTCCTGCGAAAGCATCCCTTCTTTCTTTCTTCAAACTGAGACAAAAATTCCTGCCTGCCTTGTAAATACTATATTAATGTCATGAATCCATAGCTGTACAATTCACACAGCTTGTACTTGGAAAATTTTAGGCCAAAGTTTCTTGTATATCCTGTCTCTTGGTGAACACCTTCCTTTAGCAGTACAATAAAAAAATTTTTTTTTAAAAAACTCAGTTAATTTGAATATCAGGAATAAAAACAAAAACTGTGACTCTATTTTTCCTTTTATGCCCCTGTCAGAGAAAGCCTGGGTACCAAACAGCATTCTGTCCTTCTTTGAAAAGAATTGAGAGACCAAGGATAACGACAGGCAGGATACCCAGATGAGCAGTGACAGGCTGGCTGTTCGTTTCGCTTCCCAGCCTGGCTGGCTGGGCCCCAGAAGCTCTTCCACAGCTGTGGAACGTATGTGGCTGTTACTTTAGAAAGGGAACTAGTAAGAGTGCCACTTATTTGAAAACGATTTAGGAACAAAAATATTTCGGTTTCAGGCTATTTTTCACTGACTAAAAATATCAAGTTGAATAAGAAATTTCACATCCATTGACTCTTTTTTTTTCATCATCAGTCAATCCTCAGTGTGCTGAGTTCGACGAACCAAACATATGCTGTTTGGCTCAGATCTATAGTGTAGTCCTACTGTGTGCAGGGCCCTTGCCCAAGCATTGTGGTCACTACAAAGAAGTATTAGATGTGCCTCCAATCTCAGCATTTATACTCCCATTGGCAAGCTAAGACCTGGTCACAAGAATATGAAACAGTTTCAGTAGACACCATGAAATTAAGAATCAAATGTGTGAGAACTTCTGTTTTTAGCCAAGGAGGAGTGACAGGGAGCAGACTTCCCCTTCCACCTGAAACAATAGCAAAGACGCTGATTTTTAAGACACTGGCTGTCAGACAACAAAGAACTGTGATCTCTGAGATGGGAACAAACTCAGTGAACCCTACCATGGCTCCAGCTTACTGCCGTGAGAGAGTTTCCAGACTACAGTGCAAGGATTTGTATTAGTTTCCCAGGGCTGCTATAACAAACTACCTCAAACCAGTGCCTTAACAACAGAAATTTACTGGCCACAGTTTAAAGTCCAGAAGTCCAAACTCGAAGTGTTGGCAGGGTGGGTCCCTTGTGAGGATTATGAGGAAGGAAGCACTCCAGACCTCTTTCCTAGCTTCTGGAAGCTTCAGGTATTCCTTGACTTATAGATAGCATTCTCCTTGGGTCTCCACATTATTCTTCCTCTGCACATGCCTAGATCCAAATTCCTCTTCTTATAAGGAGGTCACTTATATTGGATTGGGTTTCACCCTATTAACCTCATTTTAACTTGATTACCACTCTACAGACCCTATTTCAAAATCAGGTCACATTCTGAGGTATTAGGGACTAGAACTTCAACATCTTTTGGGAGAACCACTTCAGCTCATAACAGAGAGGGACCCCAGGAAGAGCCTGGTCGACTCCCAGAGTTGAGGAGATGAACCAACGGTTTGGGAATATCAAGGCTGCTAGAGTTTGCAAGACGAAACAGCAGAGAGGGGAAGCTGCACAGAGAGCACCCTGGAGATCTGCAGTGTGCACCCTGCAGTATTGAGCAGAATAGACCAGCACATGCAAGTGAGGACACCACACAAGGCTGGGAAAGACCATTCAAAAAGCTTAGATGGAGGTAAAGCCGGTAGTAGCCACGGCCACTGGCCTGTGTAGGTTTGCATTTGATTCGGAGAGACAATAATGAAACAACAGAGCCAAGAATTGGTGGGCCATTACCTTTAATCCTAGCTTGCACCCAGCGGGCAAGAAATACAGTGGGAAAACACTTCCCTTTCCATTCAGGGCTCCCAAAGCCACTGACTTATCTGAGTATTCCTAGAATCAAAGGTTTCTACCTCATCAGCCATATTCACCTCTGTTCCCCATCTCCTTCTCTCTGCACAAACTCTGCACAAACTGGCTTCTCCTTCAGCACTCCGCCATCTTGGCTGTTTTTCCTCTGCAATGCTAATAGCAGAAACTGAGAGAACGGGCCCCCAGTCTGCCCCATTTTATAGTGTAGAAATCAAAACCTTTAAGCCAATATACAAATAAGGAAGTCTCTGATACAAAGTCACGTATCTAAGGCATACATGGGATTCCTCATGAGAGTGCACCACCCCACATCATGCAACAGTCAAAGGTGTGGGGAAAAGCTTAGTTTTGAAAGATCTTAATATTAAAAGGGTAGGAAAGGTTTAGTCTTAAAACTAAGCCTTAGGCTATAAGGACCCTGCCTGCTTACAGCCTGTCCCCCACACCCAATGCAAACTATAAGCAAGCAAACATATATATCATATTTGCAAACTTTTTTGACCCACAAAGCAGCAGTACCCAGTGCTCACACAGGGCCGGGATAGCCCCTATTTCTACTGGCCAGCTTGGAAAGACTCGTGATTCATGGGGCATGGGGTGGATTACTAAGGAAAGTCTTGCCTTACTGTGGTGAATAATCAGCCCAAGCACTGCTACAGACACCCTAACACATCTGAAAATCAAGACTTAAGAAGGTCTGACTGTTTCCAAATAACTGTACCTCAAAATGAAGCTTAAAAATATTTGAAGAAATACAGAAGTATCCAGCACTCAACAAGATAAAATTTACAATTAAAGATTACCAGGCATGCAGAGAAGCAGGAAAACATGACCTACAATGAGGGGAATAGTTCAAACCATCAAAACCAACCCAGAGCTAATACAGATATCCAATGAACAGATAAAGCATTAACACAGTTATTATAACTGTTTTCCACATGTCCAAAAGTTGAGACATAGGAAATTAAAAAAAGAAAGGCCTATATCAAACGTCTAGAACTGCAAATTACAAGGTTTAAGATAAAAAATACACTGGGTGGGATTAATAGCAAATTACACACGGCAGAAGAAAAGATTACTAATCTCAAAATATAGCAATAGAAACTATCCAAAATAAAACACAAAATTTTTTATATAAATTTTTATTTATTTTTTAATTATTCATTTTAGAGAGGAGAGGGAGAGACAGAGAAAGAGAGAGGAGAGATAGAGAGAGAGAAGGGGGAGGAGCAGGAAGCATCAACTCCCATATGTGCCTTGACCAGGCAAGCCCAGGGTTTCGAACCGGCGACCTCAGCATTTCCAGGTTGACGCTTTATCCACTGCGCCACCACAGGTCAGGCCAAAATTTAATTAAAGGCTTTTATTTAAAAAATAAAAAAATTAAAATTAAAATAAAAAACCACAAAAGTTCAGTTTTTTAAAAATTAAAAGGCATCAATAAGACATATAACAACTTCAAGCAGCCTAATATACCTATAATTAGAGTTCCCAAAGAATAAGAGAGGGCTAGAGGATAGAAAAATATATTTGAATAAATAATAGCCAAAACCTTTCCAAACTCAATGAAAACTATAAACCCAGAGATCCGAGTAAATGAATGGACTCCAAACACAAGAAACATGAACAAAACTACATCAAGACATGTTCTAATCAAATTGCTCAAATCAGTTATAAAGAGAAAACCTTAAAAGCAGCCAAAGAAAAAGGACATGTTACTAAAAAGGAACAAAGATAAGAATGACAGAGATTGCTTGTCAGAGAGTACAGAGACAAACTCAAGTACGTATGCACAACTGATTGTTGAGAGATACAAAGGCATTTCGGTGGGGAAAAGGCAGTCTTTTGAGTAAACAGGGCTAAAAAATTATATAAAATGAAAAATATGCAAAAAATAGAACTGCAAGTCATACTTCACATTACCAGTGTATACAAAATGGACTATACACTTAAATAAGAAACCTAAAACTATAAAGCTTCTAGAAGAAAATAAGAGAAAATTATTGTGACCTTCAGCTAGACAAAGATTTTTTCACTTCAACAGCAAAAGATCAATCCATAAAAGAACAAACTAATAAATTTAACTTGAAAAAATTTAACGCTCAGATCTTCAAAATAACAGTTGAGATTTTTTAAACTACCTATACACTGTAAGATATTTGTAAAACATATATCTTATAAGAGATTTGTATCAGAATATATAAAGAGCTCTCAAAACTCAATAATAAATAAGGAAACAACACCCAAAACTGGAGGGAAAAAAAGATCTGAAAACGTATTTCAAAAAGGAAGCTATTCAAATGGCAAATAACCACTTGAAAATATACTCAATATAATTCATCATTAAGGAACTGCAAATTAAAACCACAATCAATTGCCATTATACACCTATTACAATGTTAAAATTTAAACAAGTGTTGGTAAGGATGTGAGAAACTGAACTCTCATACAATGCTGGTGAAAATATAAAATGGTAACAGCTACTTTGGAAAAATGGTTTGGCAATTTGTTAAAGAGTTAAATAAAGTGGAAAAAAAGTTAAATATATATCTACCATATAATCCAGCCATTCAATTCTTAGATAATTATAAATAAATAAACAAACAAACAAATAAAGCATATATCCATATAAAGACTTATACATGAGCTGAATAGTTTGGTTAGAGCGTCATCCTGATACACAGAAGTCCCAGTCAGGGCACATATAGGAACAGATCAATGCTTCTATTTCTCTCTTCCCCTTCTGCTCTCTCTAAAATCAATAAAAATAAAAAATAAATAAAATCAATAAATAAATTTAAAAAAATAAAGACATGAATGTTTATAACATAACAGCACTTTTTAAAAATTTTATTATTTATTTTGTGAGGAAGGGGAACAGAGAGGAAGGGAGAGAGATGAGAAGCATCAACTCATAGTTGCGGCACTTTAGTTGTTCATTGATTGCTTTTTCATATGCGCGTTGACTGGAGGGCTCCAACTCAGCCAGTAACACCTTGCTCAAGCCAAAGACCTTGGGCGCAAGCCAGAGACCTTGGGCTTAAAGCCAGCAACCTTTGGACTCAAGCCAGTGACCATGGGGTCATGTCAATAATTCCACACTCAAGCCTGTGACATCAGTGTTTTGAACCTGGGTTCCTTAGCATCCTAGGTCAATGATCTATCCACTGTGCCACCATCTGATCAGCCATAACACCTTTATTTATTAAAGCTCCAGACTGGAAATAACCTAAATGCCATGAGTAGATGATGAATGGATGAACAAATTTTGAAATTTTTGTAAAAAGGAATACTACTCAAAAAAAAAAAAAAAATCAATGAACAATTTGATACAACCAATGGATAAATTTTTAAATAATTGGAGTAAAAGGAATCAGATCCAAAAAGATACATACTATATGGTTGAGTAAATCTCCAGAAATTGCAAATTAATTTATAGTGATAGAAAACAGATTAGTGATTGCTGGGAAGATGGATGTGAGGATGAGATACATGAGGACATGAAAATACTTTTGGGGGTGATGGGTATGTTCATTACCTTGATTGCGAGAATGGGTTCATGAGCATTAACATATGGAGAAACGAATTAAAAAATAAGTTGTGTCCAGAATTCTAAAGAGCAAAGAATTTCACAGTGAGGCATTCCTGTCCCTTCAGCAGTTGGTGAGACACAACTTTTAGATATGGTTGTTCATCACCTGGTAATATGTCCCCAGTAACTTCCTGCGGGCTGAACTTGCTACTTACACAGGAAGCCTCTTGCCTCAATGCAGTGCCTTAATTTGCCCATCATGGCAGTATACCCATACCCAAGAACTGAAACTGGATTCATTTTAAAATCAGAGCCTTTAAAGAGAATTAGGCCAAGCACTTGAAATGTTAACTCTTTTCATTAGTATTTTCTCTTCTTAAATATTTAATGCTCATGAATTTTTATTTAAATGCAATGGCTGATGCAGCAGGACTTATCTATTGCGTTATATGGGTTCTTGACACTACCTTAAAAATGTATCCTATGAAACCAGAGGTCGAGTGGACAATGTTAATAACCCTAGTTTTTAACATTGTCTTCCACAGCCTTGGGCAAGTCACTCATCTCTCATCTCTGTTTCAATATCTGTAAAACAAGCATCATAATTTACTAAGCCTCACCAGAGTACAATGAAGTATAACTAATTAGTGTTTACAGTCTGATTTGATAAAAGGTATTAAGTGTTGTTGTTGTTGTATTATTATGTAAATGATTGTTGTTAACTTTGACATCAGAAACAATTGGCTTGTGACAGCTAAGCTTTCCAATAAAAATCAAACCTTGCAAGAGGTACATAGCACATTTCTTGCCAGTGGACTTCCTTCTTCAAAATAATTAAATATACTGTATTCAGTATAAGGCCAATGAGGCATCCCTATACACAAGATATAGGTCATGATGAATTATACATTCACACGTCTGGGGACTGACACATAAAATACAGTAAAGAGGCCCTGGCCGGTTGGCTCAGCGGTAGAGCGTCGGCCTGGCATGCGGGGGACCCGGGTTCAATTCCTGGCCAGGGCACATAGGAGAGGCGCCCATCTGCTTCTCCACCCCTTCCCCTCTCCTTCCTCTCTGTCTCTCTCTTCTCTGTCTCTCTCTTCCCCTCCTGCAGCCGAGGCTCCATTGGAGCAAGGATGGCCCGGGGGCTGGGGATGGCTCCTTGGCCTCTGCCCCAGGCGCTAGAGTGGCTCTGGTAGCGGCAGAGCGATGCCCCGGAGGGGCAGAGCACCGCCCCCTGGTGGGCAGAGCGTCGCCCCCTGGTGGGCAGAGCATAGCCCCTGGTGGGCGTGCCGGGTAGATCACGGTCAGGCGCATGCAGGAGTCTGTCTGACTGTCTCTCCCCGTTTCCAGCTTCAGAAAAAAAAAAATACAAAAAAAAAATACAGTAAAGAGTAATGGGGGGGAATGGGCTGGGGAGGGCGGCACAAAGGGTGGGAACAAGCCCACAGAAGCCTTTCCAAAGGGTGGACTGCTGTTCTCTCCCAGGTTCCTTCCAGGAATGATAGAAAAATAATTTTTGTGCCTTTCGTCAGATTCTTTCTGTCACAACTGTGCCATTTTGTACTAAGGACTGGCAATTGAGCCATGTCGAACTGGCATATAACAAATGAATAGCTGAGTAAATGGGTTGAAATTCACAAAACTTGACATCACAGGTCACAAAATCTGGCCTCGTTACCAATAAGCCTGTGATTAGAACAATTTACTCAGCCATCTTTACACTCACTTGGAAACAGAAAATTAGTGAGGCAAATAAGATAAGCTCTCAGACAGGGTAACTTCTAATCACTTTTAAGAAAGCTGACAGTAGACCTTGACTGGCTGGCTCAGTGGTAGAGTGTCAGCCCAGCGTGTGGAAGTCCTGGGTTTGATTCCCAGCCAGAGCACACAGGAGAAGCACCCATCTGCTTCTCTACCCTTCCCCCTCTCCTTCCTCTCTATCTCTCTCTTTCCCTCCCACAGCCAAGGCTCCATTGGACAAAGTTGGCCCAGGCACTGAGGATGGCTGCATGGCCTCTACCTCAGGAGCTAGAATGTCTCTGGTTGCAATGGAGCAATGCCTCAGATGGGCCGAGCATCGTCCCCTAATGGGCTTGCCAGGTGGTTTCCAGTTGGGGCATGCAGGAGTCTGTCTCTCTGCCTCCCCGCTTCTCACTTTAGAAAAATACACACACACACACACAAATTAAAAAAGAAAGCTGACAGTAGGACATTAAAAGCAAATGGGTAAATTTTTAGTCCACTTATAAGGGTCATAATGAATGTGATGGAAAGTTAAATTGAACAATTGAGAAACTGCAGGAATTTGACATTTTCAGAGTATTTGTAAGTAACATGACTGTCCAATATGAGAAATTATCAATCAAGGAAAATACGACACTGCGTAGACTGAAAAGCCACATGTGGAAAGGAAAGGAGGCATAAACATATTAGCCAATGTGTGATCTATGACTGAAATTTGGGGGAGCATCACGTCAGGAAGGACCTATGCCAAAAAGAAAAAAGAGGGGAAAAAAGAGAAAGTATATTTATAGTTTGGAAGGAAAAAAAAAGAGAAAAGATTACATATGCTTAACACCCTACCATTTGTTTGTTCATTCATGCAACAATTATTTTTGGTGTGCATGGCATAATAGGTTATTCTTGCCCTCAGCTAGTTGAACCTAAAGCAGAGATGGATATGGGAATAAGGAACTATATTGCATGTTGTTCAAGGTGTGAAGTTCATCAAAGAAAGTGGCTAGATTTGTCCAAATAGGGACAGGAAGCATTCCTAATTAAGATTATTTTTGAAATGGGTCTTCTTGAAAGATAGAATACTTGATAAAAGATTACTAGACAAAAAAAATAGAGAGGCATTTTAAGGCAAAGGAATAGCACATATGAAAGCACTATTATATCATTGAGCTATTCTGCAATGAACATGCAAACAAGCTTCCCCAAAGCTTAGTGTCTTAAAACAGATCCATTCCTATGTCTCATGAGTATACATGTTAGTGACGTTGTTCTTCTGATCTGAGTGTGGCTCGGCTGATCTTAACTGTGCTGGCTTACAGGTCTGAGGTCAGCTGGCAGGTCAGCTGATGGATAGATGTCAGAGTTGGCCTTGGCTGGGTGACTCACCACCACTCCACATGATACCTCATCATCCAGCAGACTAGCCCAGGCTTGTTCTAATGGCAGAGACAGAGGCCCAAGAGACAGCAGAAGTGCACAAGGCAGCTGAGTGCCAGTTCTGAGCTCAGGCCTGGCACACAGTTATTTCAGACATATTTCACTGGCCGAACCAAGTCACAAGACTAGCCCAGATTCAAAGGGTGGGAAAATAGACCCCATCTCTTGAGGGAAAGAACTACAAAGTCACATTATAAACAGAGAGGGGTAGCCCTGGCCAGTTGGTTCAGTGGTAGAGCATTGACCTGGCATGCAGGAGTCCTGGGTTCAATTCTTGGCCAGGGCACACAGGAGAAGTGCCCATCTGCTTCTCCACCCCTCCCCCTCTCCTTCCTCTCTGTCTCTCTCTTCCCCTTCCGCAGCTGAGGCTCCATTGGAGCAAAGTTGGCCCGGGCGCTGGGGATGGCTCCTTGGCCTCTGCCTCAGGCGCTAGAGTGGCTCTGGTTGCAACAGAGTGACTCCCAGATGGGCAGAGCATCGCCCCCTGGTGGGCGTGCCGGGTGGATCCCGGTCGGGCGCATGCGGGAGTCTGTCTGACTGCCTCCCTGTTTCTGGCTTTGGAAAAATACAAAAAAAAAAAAACAGAGAGGGGTAAAAAAAAATGTCATTAATCAAGCAATGCACAGTTACTAAGATGTAAAAGAATGTTATACATTCAGGAAAAAGCCAGGATTTATGTATGGCTTGAGCGTAAAGTTCAAGTATAGGGAGAAATGGACAGAAACAAAGTTGTAAGGGTAGACTAGAGTTAGATCATGAAAGGACTTATAAACCATATTTAGAAGTTTGGTCTGTTTTGTTTTTGTTTTTTAGGTAATTGGAAAGTCATGTGATTGTTGTAATCATATTAACATTTAAAAATATATGTGTAAGGGGAAATATTCCTAGAGAAAAGAGAGACTGGAGTTAGAAAGATCAGTTAAGAAGTACTATAGTAGTGTAAGTGAAAAGTGATTATGTTTGTACAAAGGAAAGAGGAATGGAGAAGAAAAGGTGGTGACAAATTTGGAAATATGTTGGGAACAGAATTAAATGATTGACTGTGTGGTAGTAACTACTGGTATCTCTCCTCTTTCTGCATAATAATAAACCCCCTAATTTTTATGAGCCCATGTTAATTCAAAATAATGACCCCATTACCCAGCTTCCCTTGAATATAGGATTCTGGTCACTGAGACATAAACAGGTGTGTCATGAACCAATTTCCCGGAAACTTCACTAAAAGAAAGCTGAGGCATGGTCTTTGCCTACTGCTTTTCCCTTGCTCTATCTTACTGCTGAAAATGCAAACATCCATTCTGGGGACAGGGGGATAAGGGCTGCCCTGGGGGTATCAGAGTGGTGAGCTGGAAGGAGCCTGGGTTTCTAGACAGTTAATAGAAAGAAGCCACCTTATCAGCCCTGGACTTCATGCCTACCTCCTGACATTTAAGTTAAAAAGAAACAAACCATATCACGTTTAAGCCTCTGTTACTTAGGGGTCTCTGTTATTCATAGCTAGCCTAATCTGAACTGATAGAGATGTGAAAGGATAATTTCATTTTTGTTTGGATCATGATATTAGACCAGGAAGAGGAGTAAGTCTCCAAGGAAAGGTCATGAGTTCTGTTATGTAGCTGATAAGTTTTAATGCCTGGGGAAGAGTCAGATAAAGATCTGGGGAGTGTATAGGGGAGAGTATTGAAAAGGATTATACTAAAGACACTTTTGTATCTTTGACACATATTTTGTACATTTGCTTGTTTTACCTAAGCATAAAGAATTAAACACCAGTACTTAATAAATATTTCCAGAAAGTAAAAGAGGCGAGATTACTTTTCAGCTCATTCTGTGAGGCCAATATTAACTCGGACACCAAAAAAAGACACAGACATCATGTGAAAAGAAAACTACATCAATATTCTTAGTAAATATAGATGCAAAAGTCCTCAACAACAACAACAAAATGCTACAGAATCCAGCAACATATGGGATTTATCAAGAATGTATATGGTGTAACATATGAAGATGTATAATATACCATATTAATAGAATAAAAGACAAAATCACATGATCATCTCAATAAATACAGAAAAATCCTTTGAAAAATTTAACATTTCATAAGAAAAATAAGCTTCTCAACGTGATAAAAAGCATCTATATAAAAACAAATAAACAACAACAACAAAAAACACACAGTTGCCTGACCAGATGGTGACACAGTGGATAGAGTGTCAGACTGGGACTCAGAGGACCCAGGTTCAAAACCCTGAGGTCACTGGCTTGAATATGGGATCATAGACATGACCCCATGGTCACTGACTTGAGCAAGGGGTCACTCGCTCTGCTGTAGCTCCCTGGTCAAGGCACAGATGAGAAAGCAATCAATGAACAACTAAGGAGCTACAGTGAAGAACTGATGCTTCTCAACCCTCTCCCTTCCTGTCTGTCTGTCCCTATCGGTCCCTTTCTCTGTCTGTCATACACACACACAAAAAAAGAAACACAGTTAATACCATACTTAATGGTGAAAGACTGAATACTTTTTCCCTAAGATCAGTAACAAAACAAGAATGTCTTTACTTACCACTTATATTGAACATTATAGTGGAAGTACTAGCAAGGGCAATTAGATAAGAATATAAAATAAAGTCAGCCAGGCTGGAAAGGAAGATGTTAACTATCTCTAGTTGCATATGACAGAGTTTTATATATAGAAAATGCTAAGGAACACCCCCAAAACTATTACAATATATAAGTTCTGCAAGGTCGCAAGATATAAGATCAATATACAAAAATCAAGTGTAAACACTAGCAATGAATAATCCTTAAATAAAATTAAGAAAATAATTTAATTTATAATAGTATCAAAAAGGATAATGTACCTAGGAATAAATTTAATAAAAGAAGTACAAGACATACACTTTCTCATATGTGCCTTGACCAGGGAGCTACATGCTGAAAGAAAATATGCTGAAAGAAATGAAAGAAAACAAATAAATGGAAAGACGGTCTGAAATTTTCCCTCAGTTTGTCTGTTGATTCAGTGCAATCTCTGTCAAAATCACAGCTGCTTACATTATAGAAATTGTAAAGTTTATCTTGAAATTCATGTAAAAATTCAAAGAATTCAGAATAGCCAAAGTAATCTTGAGGGGGAAAAAAGACTAAAGTTAGAAGACTCATGCTTCTTGATTTTTTTTTTTTAATTTTATTTATTTATTTTAGAGAGGAGAGAGAAAGGGACAGAGAGAGACAGAGGAGAGAGGGACAGAGAGAGAAGGTGGGGAGGAGCTGGAAGCATCAACTCCCATATGTGCCTTGACCAGGCAAGCCCAGGGTTTCGAACTGGCGACCTCAGCATTTCCAGGCCGACGCTTTAACCACTGCGCCACCACAGGTCAGGCTTGATTTTCAAACTTAATAAATACAAGGCTTCAGTAATCAAGACAGAGTCATACTGGCATAAGACTAGGACATAGATTAATGAAATAGAATTGAGAGCCCATAAATAAGCCATTACATTTATGGTCAATTGAATTTCAATAAGGGTGCTAAGACAATTCCATCAGGAGGAATAATAGTCTTTTCAGCAAATGATGCTGCAACAATTGGATAGCCACATGCAAAAGAATGTGATAAAGTAAAATAAAAGATATCCTACCTCACAACATATGCAGAATTATATATATTCATATACAAAATTTCCTCCACAAAAGTTAACTTTTATATCTAAGTGTATAAGCGAAAACAGTAAAACTCTTAGAAGAAAACATAGAAGTAGATCAGATTTGTCAATAATTTCTTAGCTATGATACCAAAGACACAAGCAACTAAAGAAAAAATAGATAAATTAGACTTTATCTAAATTTCAAGCACTTTTATTTTTTGCTTCAGCGGATACTATTAAGAAAGTTAAAAAAAAACATGAGAAAATATTTAGAAATCACAGCCAAATAAAGGACTTGTACCTAGAGTATATACATAAAGATCTCTTACAACTCAACAAAACAAAATGATAAATAAACCAATTTAAAAAATAGGCAAAGGATTTGAACAGGTACTTTTTCAGAAAAGATACACAAATCGCCAATAAGCACATGTTCAATACCATTAGTCATTAGGGAAATGCAAATCAAACCTACAAAATACTGCTTTGCATCCACTAGGATGGCTATAATTAAGGCAACCAATGGTCTCCTTTAGGGAGGACAGTCCTTTAGTAAGTTCTGTCTCCCTCGAAAAGTGTCCTCCTACATGTCCTCCTTTTTGATATTGGAAGACTAATCTGTAAATGTTCATATACGATTGATGCAGAGTCGATCCGTTGCGTGTGATGTGACGTATTTGTATTTGACATGACAATTCATCAAGGATCAGTACGGTGCAGCAAGACGTGATTATGAGATGCATGTGCTCCACACGGGAGACCTTGAGAGAGCACGCAATATACCCAGTGTGCAAATGGCTTTG
This sequence comes from Saccopteryx bilineata, assembly GCF_036850765.1. NCBI lineage: Eukaryota > Metazoa > Chordata > Mammalia > Chiroptera > Emballonuridae > Saccopteryx > Saccopteryx bilineata. The sequence goes on from NC_089500.1 coordinate 41,176,786, forward strand.
TGTACTTCTTACTGAAACACTACATGGCACATATGACATTGTAGACTCACAATTATTTCTTTCTCAGTGAATATTCAGTCATAGACAGATAAGCACAATTCACATTTTATTAATTCATTGTCTATTTAATCATTTGCAAATATGTATCATTTTATTTACAAGTATTTTCCCAAAATTTGAGTTTTAAAATGGAAATCTAATGTCAAACCGTATCTATTAATAATGCATTTTGATTAAATAGTTACATAAAACATGTTTTTTAATTAGAAAATGATAAATACACCCAACTATCACTCCAAATTAGTGGTTTTGTTTGATATTTAGTTTTACTAAATGAGTACTTTTTTCTTACAATTATTATTAAAAATTAATAGGCATGTAAGCATAATTACAATATAAAATATTATAAGTGTTTTTATTATGCATTTATCATATTATAGTATATTATTGTTGCAATTAATAAAATGTTCCATTTATTTATGATATTGTTTTCTTCCATTTATTTTTGTCCTCCTTTTCATTGTAAAAAAGTTGGTCACCTTACTATAATCAAAAACACAGACAATAACAAATATTGGTGAGGCTGTGGAGAAATCGGAAGCCTCCTAGCCTGCCGGTAGGAGTATAAAATGCAGCTACTTTGGAAATCAATTTGGCAGTTCCTCAAAGTAAGGTGGAACCCAAATGTAAATCTATCTGAATTCAAGCTGTGAGTTGTTTAATCGCTAAACTCCCATGCTGGAAATTGCTTACTGGGTACACTAGTTACGATTAAGTTACCTTCCATGCTTAATCTTAAAGGCTTTCCTTATTATGAAAACCTTAAAACTTTAAGACGGTCTAATTAAAAGTAGATGGGCTTGACCAGGCAGTGGTGCAATGGATAAAGAGTTGGCCTGGAACATCGACGAACCAGGTTCAAGACCACGAAGTTACCAGCTTGAGTATGGGGTCGCCAGCTTGAGCATGGGGTCACTGGCTTGAGCCCAAAGGTCACTGGCTTGAGCAAGGGGTCACTCACTCTGCTGTAGCCCCCAGGTCAAGGCACATATGAGAAAGCAATCAATGAGCAAGGAATCAATGAACAACTAAAATGCCACAACCAAGAATCGATGCTTCTCATCTCTCTCCCTTTCTATCTGTCTGTCCCTATCTATTCTTCTCTCTGACTCTCATTCTGTCTCTGTCAAAAAAAAAAAAAGAAAGAAAGAAAGAAAAGAAATAAGCGTCAGCAGCATATGGACACTAATATTTTAACCTTTACTGCTAAATAAGCTTCTATTGGAGAATACAGCAGTTGGCTGCAGATAAGTGGGTTTCTTAATACTGTTTTAGGCAAACTTACCCACCTTGTCACTGTAGCACTTGACCGAGGTCTTCCCCCATTGGAGGACGGGGAAGCAGCCCTTTAAGACTGGTGTGGAGGACCAGTCACTCCGCTGATTCAAGTCCACTTGTTATGCTAACAAATTTCCCCCAAACAGAAACACTGAAATAGTCCCCAAATTTTTGACATTGCTTCCTCTCTTTCCTCCCCTCCCCCTCCTCTTCTCCTTTCCCTGCTCCTTATCCTCCTCCTTTGATTTCTCCCCAACCCCCTTTCCCTTTCCTTAAATAAATAAATGTTTCAAAAACAGGAATGCCCAAGGCCTCCTGGCTGAGTGCCCTCAGCAGCCTGAGAGCAAGAGTGAGCCTTCGAAGTGTCCCTTTTCCCAGAGTTGAGTGTTAACCTAGGCCATGTGGTGGGACATCCGAGGACCACTGGGGAGAGTGAATGAAAGGAATGACCTTGAACCCTGGGAAAGAGGGATGAGAGGTTGAAAGGGTCACAAGTCCAGCATTCTGGCTGAGATCTAAGAGTAAAGTTAGTAGGTGTGAGAACTAGAAGGAGGAAAAGGGAAGGGAGAAACTGGCTTTGTTGAGCATCCAATCCACTAAGTGTGTGGCTTGGCGCTTTCAGTCCCAGGATTGTATCCCACATTATGATCCTGCAGAATAGGTGTTGTTATCCCTCTTTCACAGATAAGGAGTATGAGGCTTAGAAATACAAAGGCATTTGCCTGAAGTCACACAGCTAGCGAGTAGCAGAGCCAATATTTAAACCCAAATTCTCTCTGGTTCCAAAACCTGTGTTTTATTTTCCCATTACATCTGCTGCCTCCAGGACCATGAGAAAGCTAGAAAATAGAAAACTGCAGAGAAAAGGGGATTATAATGTATAAGCTTTCAGAACTAGAGAAGTTCCAAGTGAAGAGAAAGTCAAGTGTGTGGCCGTGGGGGTGAGTGGCTGAAGTGGCACGGAGATCAAGGTCTTTGGAGTACAGAAGGTCAAGGGAATATGGGGCTTATGTTGAGTGGACTGTCAGCATGGACGGTGAACTTTTATAGGGGGCCTGTCTGGGTAGAGGTAGAGTAAGCCTCTCAGGTAGAAATCCCAACCGGATGTTAAGGAGAGAACTAGAAATTGGTAGGCATGAAATTGTGGTAAGAAGTTAGACAAGCATGAGCAGAGCAAGGATGATGGGCCAGGTACGGAAAGCCCTAGGTGCCTAGCAACGGGCAAAACTGGGAAAACAAGGTCCTTGCCCCAGGGTGACCTTTCCTCCCTAAGCATATTGGTGGTCATGCGGTTTAGACCCCTTGACCTTTTATATCACTGGTCATGCGGTTCAGACCCTCCCCTGACCTTCCCTCCCCTGGCATGTTGCTAGTCACACAAGTTAGATGTGACTTAGAGGGGGAACAAACAAAGGGGCCAGAGAATAGCCAATAAAGCATTAAGCCCCCAGGACAATGAGGTTCTGACCTGCATCAAGTACATCTAGGCCTCCGTTGTGATTCCACTGCAGGTCCAGAAAAGCAGCGAAACCAGAGGAAGCGATGCCATGGTTGACATCAGGACCAGCTGCAATGACTAATGACCCCCTGCCCTGGTGCCAACCAACAGTAGGGATCACAACCCTGAAAGAACACACTTGGGAAGCTGATGAATATTCTCTTGGGATCCTCCCCTGAGACCTCCAAATAAATACCCTCAAGATGGAGGGCCCCGTGTGGCTCTCTCTCCAGCCCCAGCGGCACCTCTCCCCACCCGCTTCCCCCAGGTGCAGCTTCCTTGCCTCTCTCTTTCTTCTGAGCTCCAAGGGCCCTTCTGTTGCCTCTATAACTTGTTCCCTGAGCCCACGCAGCTCAGCTGGCTCACCTCTTCTATAACTCACTTCTTCTACCTATATGACTTTCTAAATAAACTTTTGCTTGCATTTGAGTCTTGGCTCTGAATTCTTTCTTAGCCAGAACTCAAATACCAAGATTGCTAAACCGAGGTCTAATCACCAGTAACATTCTGGTGCCGTTCCATCACCTACAGAATGATAAGCACAGAACCATTACAGCTGGTGTTATGGTCACCACGGAAATATTGTAAATGAACAATCCTAAAGTGACTGGAACACTGAGTTTTTATCCTTTTCATGTTTTTCTCTTAAGCTGTTTCACAGGACCATAAGCATCTTCATATACTTTATTGTAAGTGAACTAAACAGTTTTGCAGGATTATTTGTCTAGCAAAGAGAACACAACTGTTCTCAGTTTTTGTAATAGAAGGGATTTTTTTTTAAAGGAAGCATTTTAAGAATGTAGAGAATTCTACTCTTAATAGAAGGAAATTGAGAGTTTAATCCCTTTGTTACTAGAGTGAAAAAAATAACCAGTAGTTATGGTTACCGTGTAAGTATGTCATTTTAGGATTGTTAAAAATAATTCCTTGTCCCAGGATATGTATTTAATTCTTTGGATAGGACTTCAGAGTAACTGAAGAATTGGTAAGCTGATTACTAGATATTGAGACAATAGAGGTCTTTTACTGCTACCCTCTCCTCTGCCCACCGTTTGAGCAGTTTGCTACTTATCACACTTTCTGCAGCAGGAGGCCATGATGAAGTTAAGGAGGTGAGTCCAGCAATTCGGACTGAATTTGGGGTGCATCTGGACTGCAGTTAATTTGCAGTTCAACTGCAGCTGGGAGACCTTAGGTAATATACTATATCTTTTATCTTCAGGTACCTTTTATACAAAAGAATAAAATAGTCTTTAAAAGATGGCTAAAGGACGTTGAAAATAATTTAGATTTGCAAAGTATTCTTATATCATTATATAATCATAACTATTGATCTTTATAGTCTCTTTAGTGCGGATAATCAATAATTAGCTCTCCTGGCCTGTCAAATAAACCAACAATGAGTTTACCATCAGGACTATTGGACATGGAAATCTTTTTTTTAATCATTATTTAAATGGTTTTTCTTTTTAAATTATTCCCTGCAAGAGGGCCAATATGGAACCTAGCTAAAATCTATTGAACCCATGACAAAATGCTACATTTAATGTCTATAGTAGATCCAGATTTCTGGATTTAGAAATACCAAAAATGCATATAGGCATTTTTGTATAGAACATAAATAGTAACCCAAATAAGTGAATATTTACAGCTGCATCATTTAACCTTTTAACATTGCTCTGCAAATAGCTATTCATTTTTCAGCAGGTACAATGGTGCCAGACAAGCAGAAAGAAATGCCTGATTGAGTTTAAATTCTAAGAGAACTTTGCTAAAACAAAACAGCTGTACATTTTAAGATATTGCTTGATCATCTACTTTTCTAAATAGAGCATATAAATAACATGTCATTTAGGATGTTTTGTGTTTAGTTATTGTTGGGGTTTTTTTGTTCTTTTTTAGTTTTTTAATTTTTTTGTTTTTATTATTTTTGTGGGGGGGGGTTGTTCTTTTTTTTTTTTTGACCTCCAAATAATAAGAGATGAGTATATTTATAAACTAAGAAAAACATATTGTCACTTAAGAAGTACAGAAGTTGGGCTGTTTCAAGGTTTGCTCATTCAGCAGCTCAACAACAAAAGCTTTGCTTCCTTTCACTTCTGCTTTCTCAGATGGGCTCCTCTCATAGTCACAAGATGGCCGCCACAGATCCAGGTAACACAGGTACTAGGACTACGTGAAGTGGGGAAAGGACTGTTTCTTTTCATGCATCTTTTTATCAGTAGAAGCACATAATACTATCAACTTTTCATCTCTTACTGGCCAGAATTGCCTCATGTGCCCACTTCTGAACTGGCAAAGGATGAGATCACCCTGCTAGGCCTAAACCAGTCAAGGGCCAGAGAGGGGCCCCACCTCCCTTGACATACATGACTACCAGATACCTGAATAAAACTGAGATTTTTTATAGCAAGAAAGAAAACAAATGGCCAACTGGTGGGCTATTAATAACTACACCACAGTGACCAAGATATTTTAAAAGCATTGTAGGCATGTTTAGATGTTTATTTATAGTTTGAAAGATTTTATATGACTAGTTTTTCTGGAGAATTTTGGAAACTTGGTGCTAATATGATCTGATTTTTTAAAAAGAATATAATATCAAATACCAGGATAATACTTAAATGATTTTACTAAAGCTTTCTTTAATCACTTATTACTTCAAAATTTTAAAACATCAAAATGTTTTTCATTCTGCTTTATTGAGGTATAATTGACAAAATTATAGGACATTTGAAATTAACATCATGGTGACTTGATATACATAAACATTGTGAAAAGATTCTCTCTGTCTAATTAATTGGCATGTCTATCACCTCACATCTTTAACTCTAGGGAAGTCCAGGAGTTAAAATTATTTTCATAATAATATTAGACATTATTTGCCTCTTTTGCTCTCATTTCTCACAGTTGTGAGAGTGGAAGTTTCCAGAGACCACATGTCATGAGCTATCACTGCAGACTGAAGGCAGAAGCTGATAGGAAAATCCAGCTGTCTTCTATTAAGCGAGACATTAAAAAGACTTGCAAAAATGTAAAATAAGACCACATTTCTCACTAAATTTTTTGTTTTAAAAAACAGAGCTGTTTTCCTTAAAATGTCATGTATACTACTAACATAATCAGTTTATTACCGTTATTTTAAAATAAATATTAGAGTGTTTTCTCAGTTTAAAAATTTTAGATAATCACTATTAATAGCTGTAACCAAACCACATAAACCAAAGCTTTTGGGGGTCTTCAATAACACAGAAAGATGTGAAGAGCACCCTGATACTAAGAAGTCTGAGAACTAGCAGGGGTCCCCAAACTTTTTACACAGGGGACCAGTTCACTGTCCCTCAGACCATTGGAGGGCTGCCACATACAGTGCTCCTCTCACTGACCATCAATGAAAGAGGTGCCCCTTCCGGAAGTGCGGCGGGGTCCGGATAAATGGCCTCAGGGGGCCGCATGCGGCCCGCGGGCCGTAGTTTGGGGATGCCTGCCAACAGTTCACTATATTCCATAGTGGATCCAGAATGTTCCACACACTAGGAGCTCCATGATGGCTGCTGACCACTGACTGGGCCAGAAAGGCCTCCAAAGCTCCTGAAAAATCTATTGGGTCAAAACTGTGTTAGTTTTGTTTGCTTATTTAATAATTTTATAATATACTTTTATTGAAATATAATATTTCTTAAGTGTTAGCCACAGTTAATCAAATTTGGTAGATTTAAAAATTATCAGGAACAATCTGTCCAACGGGTGCATATTGCTCTCATTTTGCCTGTTTTGCTTTTTAAAAAATAATCAGATGCGTCACACGGCATAATTTAATAAAATACGACACTTTGAAGAATTGTTGCAAAATTTGTAATTAGTTTTCCAACTTGGTCCATTAAATTGAATGAAATCCCTTTTTTGTCTTCTTGCCATTGTACCTGGATTTTTCCTATTAGATCATTCTTGATTAGTGTGATGCTAGTTATTGGGCCCTGTGAAAACCACACAGTTTTTAATTTTCTAGTGTCCACCTGAAAAAAAGTCAAAAGAAACAGAGGAAATTAATTTTAGTAATATTTTTTTTTGTTTAACCCAATATATCTCAAATATTTTTCAACCTGTCTCAAATATAAAACATGATTAATGAGACACTTTTTTTTTTTTTTAAGTCTTCAGAATCCAGTTTGCATTAGATACTTTAGAGCACATGTCAAACTATGCTAGTCATATTTCAAAACTAGGGCTTGCCTGACCTGTGGTGGCACAGTGGATAAAGCGTCAACCTGGAAACACTGAGGTTGCCGGTTCAAAAACCTTGGGCTTGCCTGGTCAAGGCACATATGGGAGTTGATGCTTTTTGCTCCTCCCCCTTCTCTTTCTCTCTCTCTCTCTCTCTCTCTCTCTCTCTCTCTCTCTTTCCCTCTCTATAATGAATAAATAAAAAAATCTTAAAAAACAAACAAACTAGGGCTTTGGTTCTGGACAATGTAGGTAGACTGACTCCAAGAAATTTCTGTCCAGGATATTACTAGGACACTCACGGCCCCTCATAGCTCTCATTCCAATCACAATACTGCCTCAGAATCCTGATCTGAAAGACCAGAAAAGACCTCAATTTAGACGAAACCTTCCAGTCCAGCATCAAACTCATCTGGCATCTGGAAAACACAGAGAGGCCACTGTGTAAGACCCCTTGACCTTTGGACTGATGTTAACTTGAGGATGTAAAACAACAAGCCAGACTCAAAACTGAGGTGAGCCTGGCATTCATTTGGAGGGAAAGTAGGCATCTGTCCTGTGTAGTAAGAAAGTAGATACCACTACTGAGATGATCATACTCTTCCCCCAGAGTCCTTAGTTGTTGATTTTGTATTTTAATAGGCCTTTCTTAAACAGAAAGGATGCTTCAAAAGTTCCTCAAACAACTGTTAAGAAAATGTCATGTAGCCTGACCAGGCAGTGGCGCAGTGGATAGAACGTCGGACTGGGATGCCGAGGACCCAGGTCAGACCCAGAGGTCACCATCTTGAGCACGGGCTCATCTGGTTTGAGCCAAAGCTCACCAGCTTGGACCCAAGGTCGCTGGCTCTTTAGAAAAGGGTTACTCGGTCTGCTGAAGGCCTGCGGTCAAGGTACATATGAGAAAGCAATCAATGAACAACTAAGGTGTCGCAAAGCACAACGAAAAACTGATGATTGATGCTTCTCATCTCTCTCTGTTCCTGTCTGTCCCTGTCTATCCCTCTCTCTGACTCTCTGTCTCTGTAAAAAAAAAAAGAAAGAAAAAAGAAAGAAAGAAAAGAAAATGTCATGTAATCAAAATAATAGCAGAAATAACTAAGATGTGACTTCACTGAAACTTTGTTGTGCTAAAGATTTATCTAACAAGATCAGATGAGGAAACATTCTACTCAGTTTTGTTCAACTTTCATGGGCAAGTGCTTTTGAATTCTATAAGGTAGAGTACATCAGCTAGTACTCATCTGCATAAAACAAAGTAGCAGGTAGAGCCAAGTTAACATATTGCAACTTACTTTTGTTGCTTTGTTGTTTAATTATGGTTTACTTTTCTATTTCTATCTATGCACCATTAAATATAGAAATATATCATTTAAAATGAAAGTTCCCTATAATGTTAATGGTATATATTCTTTCAGAATTTTCTATGTATATTTGGCAGGTTTTTTTTTTCAAAATTTTAAAAAATATCAGTGTTAATGGCATGTATTTAAAAAGAGGACCAGGAGATATGAAATGAAGCTCTCTTCCTTCCTGTTCCCCAACCAAACAGTTCCCCTTTTCAAAGGCAACCACTGTTACCACTGTCTTCTCTATTTTTCTAAAGATAGCCTATGCAAGAAACTCCATATAATTCTTTTTTTTTTAACAAATGTATCATTCCATTTACATGCTTTATACCTTTCTCACTTAGTATAATTTGGAGATCCTTTTATAACTCCTCATTCTTTTTTGGACTGCATGGTATTTCTTAGGCTGCATAATTTATTTCCCCTACTAATGGACATGTAGTTTATTTCCAATACTTTAGGATTGAAAACAATGCCACAATAAAATTGTATTATTTCAAATGCAAATATTTCTAGAGGATGACTTTCCAGAATTAGAAGCACTAGGTCAAATGGTATATGCACTTTAAATTTTGGTTAGATATGGTCAAATTGTACTCCCTAGAAAGTTTTGCCAGTGTAAAATTCCATTAATACAGTATGTCCTTATTAGCTGAGAGATGGAAAAATAGTCTCATTTAGGTTCATTTGTTTTCTCTTATACGTAGCTTGATGGTCTTTTCAAAGGTTTAAAAAGGCATTTGCAGTTCATTCTCTGGCAATTGCTTATGTTCTTTGCCCACTTTTCTATTGGGTTATTATTGGTCATCTTACTGATTAGTAGGAGCTCAGTGAGAAATAGACTTAGTGCATTTTTAAAAGTTTTATTCACTGATTGATTTTAAAGAGAGGAGAGAGAAAGAGAAACACTGATTTGTTGTTCCACTTATGCATTCATGGGCTGATCATTTTTTGTTTTTTTGTTTTGTTTTGTTTTTTGAGAGAGAGAGAGAGAGAGAGAAACAAAAAGGGGGTAGAGAGAGAGAGAGAAAGGAGGGAAAGAGCGGGAAGCATCAACTTGTAGTTGCTTCTTGTATGTGCCCCAACCAGACAGGCCCAGGGCCCTGACCTGGCAACCTCAGCATTCCAGGTCAATGCCCTATCCACTACACCACCACAAGTCAGGCTCATTGGCTGATTCTTGTATGTGCCCTTATCAGGAATCAAACCCACAACTTTGGTACATCAGGACAACACTCTAGCCAACTGAGTTATCTGGCCAGAGCTCTTAGTGCTTTTTTAGAGGTTTATTATTAGTCTGTTGATATTGCTTATGGTGGTCTTGCCAGGCAAAAACAATACATACTTTTTTTAGTTTTCCTATAGCAAAATTTATGCCTTTTATTTTACATCTCCCTAGATGTTATATTCATTCAACAAATATTTATTGAGTATATACCTTGGGTCCCAAGATTCTAGGTGTTAAGGATACAACAATGAAAAAAACAGCAACCACACAGTTCATATCACAGTGGAATATTTGCCGAAGTCAAATGTATTACACTCAAATTGTATTTGTTTGTTTTACTTTGCATATCACAGATATCTTCCTTTGGTAATAATATAAAGATTGATCTCTCTTTTTATGGCTTAGTATTCATTTTTTTGTCTTAGCACATACCATAAATGTCATACCTTGCTGAGTCCATAGTCTTACTCAAGGGTCAGCTGACATTTTTATAGAGCCAAATCATGAATATTTGGCTCATGGGCCTAAAACATTAGTCTCCTCACAACTATGCAACTCTATTGTTGTAGCATAAGAGCAGCCATAGACAATACCTAAAAAATAAGCGTGGCTGTATTCCAATAAAACTTTATTTATACACACTGAAATTTAAATTTCACATACATTGCACATGTCACAAAATATTCTATTAATTTATTCCCAGTCTCTTAAAAATGTACAAAATATTTTTAACCCTCAGCCATATAAAATAGGCTTTTATAAAAACAAACAGCAGACTGAATTAGGTATGTGGGCTATATAGTTCACTGACCTCTCTTCTAACTCATTTTGCTTCGTTGCCTTCCAAATGTTCTCTAAGCTATGAGTTTTAGGGGCCTCTTCTAGAATCAGATCATCAGGAAACAACAGGGAACTTCACTGCCAAGGCCAAGAGCAGTAATAATAATCGTTATAGTAATAACAGCACCAATAAATCACATCCTCAACTGCAGAAAACAAAGGCCTGCTCCCAGCCTCTGTTTGTCCTGCAGTATTATCACAATGCGTCCCATCCTTACCAAAATATAGATCTAGTTCAATGATAAAGGTGCCAGGTTTACTCCAGAATCAGAGCTCACTGAGCCTTACAGACTCTGAGCATTGCAGGCTCCGCCCTAACCAGCAACAAGCCCCACCTACCCCATCGCACTTTTCCCTTGCTCGTCTGCTCTATCTACTAACCCTGTTTCGTTTTTCCTCATTGCACTCAGGACACCTGGCATTACCTGTTTACCATCTCTTGTTTGTCTCCCCCATCAAAATGAGGGCAGAAACTTTGCCTCCCCTGCTCCGTTGTTTATTCCCAGAGCCTAGATCCTGGCTTGGCGCATGGTGGGTACTCAATAGATATTTTGTTAACTGAATGAATCACCTCTTTTTGCAATTCATCCGCTTGGCATTGGGCAGGTTGAGCCTGAACTCTCATAAACCTGGAAAGACTTATTATCGATGGAACGTATCTGCTTCAGAGAGAATCGGTGAGGACCAGGTTACTGTTGGCCACCGTCTCTGCGCAGCTAGATAGAGGAGAAGAATAGGTATGAGGCAGCTCACACTGTTTCCATCCTGCACTTCCGCCATGACTGAAAAGATAGCTAAACAAGGCTCCTCCTCTCTATGGGAGAAGTAAGCACCAATGATGAAATAGTTACCCCTGGCTGGTTGGCTCAGTGTTAGACAGTTGGCCGGCGAGTGGATGTCCGGTTCCATTCCTGGCCAGGGCACAGAGAAAAGGCGCCCATTTGCTTCTCCACCCTCCCTGTCTCACTTCTTTCTCTTTCTCTCTCTCTCTCTCTATTCCCTTCCTGCAGCCATGGCTCAACTGGAGCGAGTTGGCCCCAGGCACTGAGGATGGCTCCATGGCCTCCACCTCAGGCACAAAGAAGAGCTCCATTGCTCAGCAACCGAACAATGCCCCAGATGGGCAGAGCATCATCCCCTTGTGGGCTTGCCCCATGGACCTCGGTTGGGGCGCATGAGGGAGTCTGTTTCTCTGCCTCCCCTCCTCTCACTGAATAAAAAAAAGGAAAGAAAGGAATAGTTCCGCAATGGCTGGACCAGAGCCTGAGAATAATAGCTAACCAGATATGTGCTTTGTTTTTGACTGGGAAGCTGAGAAATTGCTCTGATTTTCCCCTTGCAAAAAAACAAACAGGTGCCTACCTATTGTTCTCAGGCTCTGGTCTGGCCATTTCTGAACCGTTTCATTCTTACTGAATGTTTCTGCAGGCTAGAAAGGAATGAAAATATGAAATTTTGATGGTGAGAAATAACTTCTGGGTTTTGCATGTAATTTATGGAAAACTGATTTCTTTCCTAAAAATATAAATATTTCTATATGATACTTGTATATTAAGTTGAACACAACTAAATTTTAAGAAGAAAATTAAGCTTCCTACAGCAAGAAGTACAGAAAACATTAAGTAAACTTTACCTAGATCAGGTTGAACGTTCTAGATGACAGTTATTGAAAATGTACAGTTTTGTTTTCTCTAGAGGTATCTGCAAGAGTTGTCTGATTTAATTATCTCCCAAGGTCATGTACAAAATAAGACAATTACCAATCACCAGATACATTGTGATTGCCAAGTGTGTAAGACAGCGGTAAATAGAGGTGAGGTGAGGTTCGGGGAGTTTCAAGAGGTCTTTGCATATAGATGAATACAATCAAGTGGAGATTATAGGGCATAAACCTAGGAAAGGGGCTTTTTAGTCTTGTAGTCACATTGTCACATTAAACCTTATTTATACCTATTGTTAAATTGGGGGTGGGGTGGGATATACTGTTAATCACGAAAGCAATTTCTAGCTCTAAAACTTTTTACAAATTCAAATACCACCATAGTACATTCACATTCAGACCTTTGCATGCTCCTTCTTCTTTTTCTTCTTTTTGTAATAGCAAAGAAAGGCTTCACTGTAAAAAATAAACACCCTTTTCAAACATATGGTGACAGAAAATGATTTGACTTTGGGTGATGGGCACACAACACAATTAACAGTTCAAATGTTATAGAAATGTTTACCTGAAACCTATGTACTCTTATTAATCAATGTCACCCTATTAAATTTAATTTTGAAATAATTTTTTTAAATTAACGTTCTTTCTACTATAGTTGTTTAAAAGATCCAAAAAGCATGTTTAGAGCACCTACGAAGTGCACAGCTACATCCTGGAAGCACAGCGGAATGAGACAAAGAGTTTGCAGTCTAATGTTTCCTACTTCTTCTTCTTCCTTTTTTTTTTTTTTTTTTTTTTTTTTTTTTTTTTTTTTTTTTTTTTTTTTGGATTTTTGGATTTTTCTGAAGCTGGAAACGGGGAGGCAGTCAGACAGACTTCCGCATGCCCACCAGGGGGGGATGCTCTGCCCATCTGGGGCGTTGCTCTGTTGCGACCAGAGCCACTCTAGCACCTGAGGCAGAGGCCACAGAGCCATCCCCAGCGCCCGGGCCATCTTTGCTCCAATGGAGCCTCGTCTGCGGGAGGGGAAGAGAGAGACAGAGAGGAAGGAGAGGGGGAGGGGTGGAGAAGCAGATGGGCGCTTCTCCTGTGTGCCCTGGCCGGGAATTAAACCTGGGACTTCTGCACGCCAGGCCGACGCTCTACCACTGAGCCAACCGGCCAGGGCCAATGTTTCCTACTTCTTACGTCTTTGTCTTACATATATACTGCGCACAAAAATTAGGGGATATTCTATAACTTCATACTCACTTTGAAATATCCCCTAATTTTTGTGTGCAGTATAAATTCAGTATTTGGTGAAATAATAATAAGAAGAAAACAGGTAAGGACAGATTCTGTGGGAGCTACATATATGGGACATATAAAATAAACCTTCCTTTGTTGAAAGACATTCTTATTTCTTATACAATTGGCATGTAGTAATTATATTTGCTTTCTAATTCCTAATGAGCACTTCCTAAGTAATTGGCACCCTGTTCATGCTTCCCAGTACTAAGTATTACACTGGATAACCTCCACGGAAGTGGTTTGTGTATAATTTGATGAACTGGAAGGGGAAGACATCCACTATAATTGAAATCAGTTATCTTGTTGCATTTAATATGGGCATACCAAGAAGGGGAAGAGAAGTCATGTATAATTATGGCTAATAGGGAGTTTGTCAGGCTTTTCAGGGGCTCCTCCATACAGTGACCTAGGTGGGAATGGGTAAAGTCATGTTATTCCCATGGCACAGAGCCTAACAGTCTGCAATGACAAAAACAACTGGAGTTGGTTCTGTAAAGCTCAGCAAACATCATTAAATGACAGCTATGTGACATGCACTTGGCTGGGTGCAAATTAAAAAAAGAGAGAGAGAATAAGATGCAGCCCCAAAAGCTTTTTATAATTGTTCAAAGAGTTTACTAAGTACTTGGAAACAATAGTGATGCCCTGGCCAGGTAGCTCAGTTGGTTAGAAAGTCATCCTGATGCACCAAGGTTGCAGGTTCCATCTCTGGTCAGGGCACATACAAGACTCAACTAATGAATGCATAAATAAGTGGAACAACAAATCAATGTTTCCCTCTCTCAAAAATAAATATATAAATTTAAAAAATTAAAAAGAACTAGTTTGTGATACAAGCAATTTCAATTCCTTAATAGTTTTTCTTTTCTCTTTTAAAAATTTTTATTTATTGATTTTTTTTAAAAAAAATTTAAGCAAGAGGTGGGGAGATAGTGAGACAGAATACCACATGTGGCCCCATCTGGAGCCGATGCTTGAATCAACCAAGATATTTTTAGTACAGAGGCTGACAGTCTGGGACAAACCAAGCTATCCTCAGCTCCCACCCAGATCCACACTTGAACCAATTGAGCCACTCGCTGTGGGAAAGGAAGGGGAGAGAGGAGAGGGAGGAGAAGAGAGGTAGATGGTCGCTCCTCTTGTGTGCCCTGACCAGGAATCGAACCCAGGATGTCCATACGCTGAGCCGACACTCTATTCATTGAGCCAACCAGCCAGGCCTATTTATTGATTTTTATAGAGAGAAGAAGGGAGAGATATAAGAGAGAGACAGCGACATCAATTTGTTGCCCACTTATTCTTTTTTGATTGTGTCATTTTAGAGAGAGAGGAAGATGTCATTCCACTTATTTATGCATGTGCCTCACTAGGGATCAAACCCACAACTTTGGCTCATGGGTACAACATGCTAACAAAATGAGCTATCTGGCCAGAACATCTTGATAAAGTTTTAATTTCAGTATAAATATATATTTTTTTCTTTTTCTTTTTAAATGTTTATTGTATTGATTTTAGACAGAGACAAAGGAAGGGAGAGACAAGAATATATATATATTTTTAGATTTTATTTATTCATTTTAGAGAGGAGAGAGAGAGAGAAAGAAAGGGGGGAGGAGCAGGAAGCAACAACTCCCATATGTGCCTTGACCAGGGAAACCAGGGTTTTGAACCAGCGACCTCAGAATTCCAGGTCAACGCTTTATCCACTGTGCCACCACAGGTCAGGCTAAATATATTTTTATTAAAGCAAATTTATGTCTTTTATCAATTATATTACACTACCAAAGTTTGTAAAAGTGACTTTACATCATAACTGATAGAAGAATTTTGCTACTATGGCTTGTTAGGAAGCAGACTAGAGATGAGTAAATAGGAAAGGATGAAGTGAGGATAGCGATGACGGCATGGAAATGGTAATCCTGAGTGACATTTTCCCAGACCTCGATGTTCATGCTAACAATTCAAAGCACGTACACAACGGAATTTAAGAGCAATCAAAATTAGGAAATGCTTAATTAAGGAATGAATTTATCAGAAAGAAATAATCACATTCAAAAGAAGCAGGAGAGCCCCGTTCAAGATTGCAGGCTACGTATTTATCCCCAAGCCCCGCTGAGATAATAAAAAAGAAATCCTGAAAAGGAATTGGTTTATTATAACAGCTCTAATAACGAGGTAGTTGTTATCAACACACAAAACATCTCAACTAATTTCTGTAAGCCAAAAGCAGAGGCGCTGCACAGAAAAAAATGGAAACTGCTAAGGCCCAGATACACATATCACAGACCTTGACAGTAGCCCAAGAAGTTTTAAGAAGTGAAGGGGGAGGAAAGTGTAGATGCTCTAACATCCTAAAACACACAGCAGGATACCAACACAGCAGTGGCCGGCTACAGAGTATAGGGCAAATAGAATTTTAAGGACTCTATACAAGGTCAACAGTGTAACCACTAAAATAACTAACATAAGGACAGAAAGAAGACCAGGAGGTGGAAGGAGGAGAGAAGTGGAGTAAAAGCACTAAATTCTTCAACTTTCTTATCAAGGACTTGATAGATAGTGGCTATAGATACTATCTAGTGTTGAGAAATCAAGAAGTAATTTGGAGTTGTTGAGATAACAACCCAAAGTAGTCAAACTAGGGATGATTACAAGTGTTTACCTCGAGGTATGGAACAGCCAAGAGGAGCATTGTATACTTTCTGCACTGTTTGATTTTTTAAACAAGTGGATTGAGCACTTTCATAATGAACAAATAAGAGGAATACCTGAACAAAGAAATATTCTGAGCTTATAAAAAAATAAGGAGATATTTTACATCTTCAAGTAGGAACAAAAGGCAAGACACAGGAAAATACCAAACATTCATTGTGTTATATTTTTAAAAAAATATTTTTGATACAGTAAATATATGTTTATAAATACAAAGAAATGTCATTAACAGCGGCTTCCTCTGGGGGAATGGGGTAGGACTGAAGAGGTAGAAAAGAGACACATTTTTTCCCCTCTTTGTATAGTTATTTGAAATGGTTGCCAGCAGCCTGTATAACTCTCAAAAGCTTCAAAACAATTTATAAAATAAATAAATTAAAGAAATCAAGAGAATGGTAAAAATACATTAGAATCTCAATTACATCTACACACTTATGTATCCATCAGTTTAACAAACATACTGAATTCCTATGGGGAGGGAGGTCTGCATTGCATCCAGGTGAAAGGGCAAGAGAAGATACAACCTCTGCCTCAGGCAATTTGTAGTCAAATTGCTCAAAAGACAATAAACATGCAATTGCAATACAGGGTGATAAGTGCTCTGATAGATGTCAATAAACACACAATTACAAAAGGTGAGAAGTGCTCACAGACTTAGGCCCAGGAAGGCGTAGAGGTGGGTGGGCCAGCGTTGGAAAGATTTCCTGGAAGCAATGATGTCCAAATAGAGAACAGGTATATGAATGTCAAGGCACATGTAGAGTGTATGCTCTTGTGGATAGTTTATGTGTAAGGATTTGTATGAATTAAGAATGAGCAAGTCACATTAATAACAAAATACCACCAAATATTGCTGTGGCTGACATTACAGTCTCCAACAGTGGTGCTCCCTCAGGAGCTCCCACAATCAAAAGATAGGTGCATTCAATGAGGCTTTGGGGAGGAGAAAGGGAAGAGACCACACTCTCAAGTTTTTGCATGACCCAGACTCCCTGCGAAAGTAGGAGAGCTGTCAGGACTGACCAGCACAGCCTGGGTGTGCACATAGGGAAGAATGGCTAACAGTTGTGCCTTTGAAGACTCTGAAGCACTCTGGCAAACCCTCTCCTTTTACAGACGATGAGCCTGAGGCTAAGAAAGTCATTTCCCCAAGTCACACTGATAGGGACTTGCAGAAACAAAACAGACCACACTCTTTCTGGCTTGTCTGTTTGTTCTGGTGACATCAGGTCCCTCCGCCATGGAAGAGACCAAGAGGAACTTTACAGACAGTTCTGGGGGTCGCAGAGTTTGGTGTCAACAAGACTTGCTCCCTGAGCCATTTTCACACACACATCATGTTCTTACCAGAGGCTGCCTGTGGTTTCCAAGTAAGGCAGGGTTTGGCATAGCGCTCAGCAGTTCAAGTCCGCACGAGTATCCGAGTTGCCACGACTCGG